>NC_040904.2:207305574-207608445 GCF_004126475.2 Phyllostomus discolor
GTGCCACCTGTGTGGGATCACCCACGTGAATCCCCACACACTTGTGACCTTTTGAAGGTCTCCTGGCCCATCTTTTAAGCAGCGATGTTTCCCAGTCACATACGCAGCCCTCTTCTTGCTTCCTTCCTCGAACAATCTCCTTGGTTGGTCTCACAGTTCATCATGCTGTGAAGGGGCCGGTGCCTCCCAGCCCAGATTTCCATGTCAGAACTTTGGATCCTTTATCACCTTATAGCTCATGTCTGTATGTCTAGCAGTGAGAAGCACTGTTTTGGACTCCAGCTGCCAGGGTCTGAATCCTAGCTCTGCCATTTACTAAACATGTGATTTGGGGCTGCTCACTTAACTCTCCGTGCCTGTGTCCTTCTCTTCTGTGAATGGGGTGAGCCACTGCACCTCTGCCAGGCATGGGGAGGGTCGAAGGCCTCACCCCAAGTGTAAGATACTTAGAATGGTGCCGCACTCCCGGTGAGGGTTGGTTGTTATGACTGTTGTCACTCGACAGGACCACGTGGGTACCCACAAACCCTTCCCCTCAGTGTGTCCGCTCTCAATCCATCTCTTCCTCCCAAACACAGGAGCCTGCTCGCCTCCCTGCCTCGTCTGTCTCCATTAATGCCACCATCTCCTGTTCAGTCCCCTTCTGCCAGAAGCCTAAATTAGACATTGCCTTTTCCTTCACCCCTCACCCAGGTATTGAAAGAGATCTGTCACCTCTATCCCCTGAATATCCTCAGCTCCATCTTCTACCCTAGAACTGGTCAGGCACAAAGCACCTTCCTAAGCTACTAGAATTGCCTCTCACCTGTGCTCTTGCTCTGTTTTTTATGCCCATGAAATTCTTCCACCACCTTTGGCCGCAGTCACTGTTCCTTTGTGCAAACATGACTATGCCACTCCCTAATTAAAACTCTCATCATCTCCCCGTCACCCCCAGGACAGTGGTCGTAGCCCCTCGTCAAGCCCCTCATCAAGTTTCTTGCCGGCCCCTTCTCTGCTCGCCTGTGCAGCCTCACACCCCGCCAGCCCCTCCCCATGGCAGCGCTGCCGCCATCTGAGCTGTCTTCTCAGCCCCATCATGTCCTTTCAGTCCTCTGTGCCTTTGTTGCATTCTTCTTCTCGCCTGCTGCTCCCCTTTCCCAGCCCGCTCCCCGCCCGGGCTGCAGGCCGGGCTGCAGGCCATGCTCCTGCTCATTCTGCAACTCTTACTTTGGACGTCACCACATCTGTGGGCCCCTCCAGGTACCCCAGGCAGATCTGCAGAGCTCTTTTTATGGCCCTGTTGCCTGTTCAGATACATCTGTCAAAGAGCAAACCTCGCTGGGCTGGAACTGCTTCCTTCCATGACTATCCACCTCTAGATTTTCAACTTCTTGGGAACCAAGCCAAAGATGTTCTTGTTCATCCATACACCCCAGTGCATAGCCCAGGTCCTGAAGGAGTCAGTACTCTGTAGTCATGGAACAAATGATGCTCTGTCATAGGCAATACTGCTCGATGCGCAGATGACCCAGGCTGGAGCGGACATCATTCTCTCTCCTTCTACGCCTTTGACTTTGCAAGGAAAGACCTGCTGAGGTGCAGCGAGCCAGGGGGCTTGCCTAAGGCCACACGGCAAGTTAGGGGCAAAGCTAGGAGAAGCAGCCCAGCTTTCCTGATTCCTAGTTACAGGCTCCTTCTGCTATCCTTCTATTTTTCATGGATGACATTCTGGTGAGGCTATAGGTTCAGCTGTATATATCAAAAATCTCAAATAATAGATTGAAAAGGATAAAGTTCATTTTCCTCCTATGATAGTCTGCCAGTAGCAAGTCCAAGGCTCGTCTAGCTCTCCCCATGGTGACAGAGGTCTGGCCCTTCCTGTGCCGGGGCTCCGGCCAACCCTCCAGTGCTGTTCTCAGCCTCATGGCCCACCCTAGCCCCCCACCATCTGCATTCGGCCAGTAGGGGAAGGGGGTGAAAGGAAGGGTGTGACCGTAGTTGCCTGCAATGCTTTTCCTTATGTAGAACTTAGTCATCGGCTGCTCTTAGGTTTAAGGGGGGCTGGGAAAACATGGTCAGCTCCAGGTGGCTGTGTGCCCAGCTAAGAACTGTGTGATGCAAACTGTGAGCCCGTTAAAAAGGTACAGTTACCTAGTTGTCCCTATTTCAGAGATCATACAACTGAGGCCCGGAGATGTGTTAACAATACAGGCTTTGGTGTCAGCAGACACACGTTTGACATCCTGGCTCTGGTGTTTAGTGATCACTGGATTGGAAACTTTCTGAGTTTCAGTCTTCTGATCAGGTGACATCTTCCTTCCCCATGGGGTTGTTGTAAGGGCTGGTTACCCGGAAAGTACTTGACACCGGCCCCTGGCACAGCGTCCCTACTGCTATTATTATGCCGCCAGTTCTAGGCCTTACCTGAGAGCAGTGGCCGCACCTGAGTGGTTCAGCTCAGCGTTGTGTCCTTACATCCGGCACAGTCCCCGATGCAGAGGAAGCGCTGAGTAAATATTTGTGGAAAGAATACATTAAGTTAATGAGTCAGAACTGGAACCCAGATGGCTTAAGCTCCATGCCCCAGGCTATTTCTGCGCTGCCAGAATGCCGGTCTCCCCACGATGCCTCCTTCTGAAGATCAGCCACAACGTCTACATAGCCTCTGTCTGGATCCAGGAGCAAGGCCAGCCAGCAGCACCCAGAACTGGGGCCACTATGAGGCTACAGGGCAGACGCAGTGCCTTTCCCCGGGGCCCTGCACTGAGGCAAAGAGCCTTGGGGAACCCTCCTGCAGATTTCGAAGAGGTGGGTACCCCAACTTTTCTCCCATAATCAGCAAAGGCCACTGTAAACCCACTACTGAGCCTGGCCAGCTGTCCACCCCAATCAGTGTGCACTTCCTCTTCCAAAGGAGAAGCCTTCTCTGTGCCTCTCTGCATGCAGACCCCGCCCCTTCCTCCTCTGAGGTTTCCCGTTTGTGCCGTTCTGAGTGTGGGCACACAGTATCACCCAGTGACAGCCAGCCTTGCTTCCAGAATTAATCAGCAGCGGGCAACTGGTCATAAAGTCGACATACTTGTTTGGGAATAGGGATAGGCAGAGGGAGGGCAAGAATTTAGGGCAAAAAAAGATCATTTATATATTGCAGAATGATTACCACACTGTTTAGTTAATGCATATCACTTTTCATAGTTACACATTTCTTCATGTGGTGAAAATGTTTAAGATCTTACTTTCTTAGCAGCTTTCAAATACACAGCGCAGTGTTGTTAACCGTACTCGCCGCTCTGCACAGTGTATCCCCAAACATTTTTGGTGGGAATGTAAACTGGCACAGCTGCTATGGAAAACAGTGCGGAGGCTCCTCCA
The DNA here is from genome assembly GCF_004126475.2 of Phyllostomus discolor. Classification (NCBI taxonomy): domain Eukaryota; kingdom Metazoa; phylum Chordata; class Mammalia; order Chiroptera; family Phyllostomidae; genus Phyllostomus; species Phyllostomus discolor. Next base: position 207,308,929 of record NC_040904.2, read on the forward strand.
AAAATTAAAAATAGAATTACTGTATGACCCAGCCATCTCACTGCTGGGTAAATATCCAAAGAAGATGAAAAGAAGGATCTTGTATAGTGACCCATGGACATGGACATGGACACTGGAGTGGGGATTGACTATGGGAGCGGGTGGGGGGAGCTGGGTGGGGGAGGACAAAGGGGGAAGAATTGGGACAGCTATCCTAGAATAACAATGAAAAGAAGAAGAGAAGGACCTTGAACAAATACGTGCTCTCCCAGGTTCATTGCAGCATTGTTCACAAGAGCCAAGACATGGAAACAGCTAAGGTTTGTCAGCAGACGAACAGATAAAGAAAGGGTGGTGCAGATATACGGTGGAATATTATCCAGCCATAAAAAAAGAAGGAAATGCTGCCATTTGTGACGTGAATGAACCTTGAGGGCGTTGTAGTAAATGAAATAAATCAGAGAAAGATAAATATTGTATGATTCCACTTAGATGTGGAATCTAAAACAAAAACCCCAAATTCATAGAAACAGAAAACAGACTGGTGGTTCCCAGAGATGGGGTACGGGGGGACGGGTGTGGGCAATGAGGGAAGATGGTCACAGGTACAGATTCCCAGTGGTTAGTCATTGGTGTCTTGCTAACAGCATGGAGGGCGCACTTACACCACAGAAAATGACATACGCTACATATCATGTTAGGGTTGTCGCAGTTGTTTTTAAGATCTGTGTCACAGACCAACCCGTGGCTGCATGGGAGGCTGGAGATTGGAACCATTTGCTGAGCACACGGCCTTTCTTAACAAACAGGAGTTCCGTCTGCAAGGAAAACGTCCGTGGATAGTTGCAAGGGAGCAAGTCGAGTCTGCTACCAAGGACTTTTGTTGTGTTTCATCGGGGCTTCCCAGTCCGCACATCTTCAGTGCCTGTGCTTTCATTTTCCCAGTCGCCCACATCGTAAACAGGAGGAAAGGACAGAATCCCGCCTCAGTGAGGTGGAGCAGCGCAGGGCTGCGGGAGGAGGCCGGGCACACACGTGACTCTGACGCACCCGGCTCTGATTATCTTTCTACTGTTTAGGGGAACCACCGTCTCTCTGCGTGCAGCCCTTCCGAAACACGGCTCGGTGAGCCGCTCTAAATAGGGTCTCTTAAGCAGTGGTTTTATTCAGCGATCGTTCTCCCTAGCGATTCAGAGCTTAAAACAAATTTAAAAGGAGACTGTCAAACAACCATGTATTTTACAAATGCACAGATCCATGGGCAGGATTTTTATTTATTTTATATATATATATATTTTTTTTTAAATTGATTATGCTATTACCGTTGTCTCACTTTTCCCCCTCTGCCCCCTCCACCCGGTACCCCCATTCCCTCCAGCAATGCCACTTAGTTCATGTCCGTGGGTGGTACACACAAGTTCTTTGGCTTCTCCATTTCCTATACCAATTTTTACTTCTTAACCCCTGCACCTTTTCCCCCACTCTCCCCCTTCCCCCGCCCAGCTGTTATAAAAGACTGACAGAAGAAAAGAGCAATAAAATTCCTGGTTTAACAAAGTCAAGCTAGACATCTTTTTATACCTGAGGAGCCCCCAGGGGCAAACCCTCATCTGGTGAGGGGATCCTCGTAAAAATGAATCCATCTCACTTACACCAATGAGAAACTAAAGAGTCTGGGAGACTGAGTGCTGAGGATTGTTTTAGGTTTAAATGGATAGGACCGCCCCTGAGCAGCACGCACTGATGAAGAGGTGGGCAGATGGTCCCAAGGACCCAAGGAGGCCTGCCCAGCTTGCGTCATGCTGTTCCACCCACATTCCAAATTCTTTGAGACTATCATGAGTCTGTACTTCTAGGTCAGGACAATCTGAGGGTGTTTTTTATGTTTGTTTAGGGGTTTTTTTGGCTTTTTTTTTTTGCTTGCTTGTTTGTTGTTTTCTCATCTGTCTCCCTGCTACAATCAGAATTCCTCCAGAAGAGCCTCCGCTCACATTGGGTTTGCTCTCAGAACCGAACTATGGGGTCCCTTGCTCAGCGACTGTTTGCTACTGTTGGGAACAAGAAAATTAAGAACTAAATGTAACCTTAGTAAACAGAAACCGCATTGTAGCTAAAAGGAACTAACAAGGGAGACAGAGTGTAAGATGTCGTTGAGCAAACGTCCTGTGTCGTGCAGATGTTCTCCCCTGGGTATGCTAGATAAGCAATGCTTTGTTTATTGTGTTAGTTTTAAAAATTTGAATTTTACCCTGTTCCCGCTCGCGGTCTCTGTAAGCAAATAGCCAACTGCCACATCAGCTTCTGTGAAACGCTTGCTTGCTCGCGCCAAAACCCCTATATAAGAACCTAGCTGTGAGCGCTCGGCGCGACTCTCTCATCTGCAGCCCTTGTGCGTACCATGTCTCCGGACACTTTGAGAGTTCGCCCCTGCGCAGGTTAAACTTGGCCAATAAAGCAACATCTTTGATACCCTGAAAGTCTCTGACATTTGTTCTCGAGTTTGCTGGATGCAACACCTACCTGACATTGTTCTCTCCCCGTCAGTGGGAAAGAACAATGGGATCCGTGGGAAAGGGAGCCAGTGTGGCCAGCCAGCAGTGTTTGACTTGAAGTGGAGGAGCTGGGATTTGAACCCAGATTTTCTGAAGCCAACTCCAGTAGTCTTTATCCTACATAATGACATCTCCCAATTAATAGTATTGGGTGGGCCAAAAAGTCCATTTGTTTTTTTTCCGTAAGATGGCTCTAGTTAGCACTTAGTGGTCTTTAACTTTATTCGAAACTATTGTTTTTAGATTGTATTGTGATAGCTATCATATCAGTATGCATTTTAAAAAACTTGTCAAAATTGGTGAATTTTTGTGTAGCCACTTTAACAGTGAAGATAGAAGAAAATAAGGAACATTGTTGGCATATTATGCTTTATTATTTCAAGAAAGGCACTGAAACGCAGAAACGAAGATAAGTGCAGTGTGTGGAGAAGGTGCTGTGACTGATCAAATGTATCAAAAGTGGTTTGTGAGGTTTCATGCTGGAGAGTTCTCGCTGGACGATGCTCCGTGGTCGGGTAGACCAGTTGAAGTTGATAGTGACCAAATCAAGACATTAATTGAGAACAATCAACATTATACCCCAAGGAAGGTAGCTGAAAATATCCAAATCAATGAAGTTATTGGTGAAAATGAAAAATGTGTCTTTTCTTTTATGGAAAGTAAAACCCATATGAATTTTTTGGCCAACCCAATCCATTCGCAGTCTGTGACTTGTGTACTGAGTGTGATTGACTATACAAATTTCCACTTGTACCTGATTTTCCTCAATTGAAGTTTCCCTTTTATAGTTGGATGTGCCGTAGTGACTCCTAAATGGAAGGCACAGCTGTAGAGCGTCTCACCCTCTGCTCCTCATTCTCACCCACATTGGCTGTCCTATTTTTGCTGTCTCCTGTGCTTCTCCTGTGCTTTATTACATGGATTGCTTTAGCTCCCCTGAGTTTTCTCCTTGTTTCACCCATTTCTCACAGGGAAGGAGCCCCAGGGAACTGAACTCGACGGCAAACATCTCCTCTCCCCCATCCCTCTAGGCCGCTCTTTCTCTTTCCCCAGGTTCCTCATTCCTCTGAGCGAACATAGAACTCTCTCAAAAGGTTTGGAAGGAGGAAATAGTTGAATAAGAAAACACAGAGTCTCCCAAGTGTGGGGCGAGGGTGAGAGGGAGGAATGAAATGCTGGAAATTCTCAGAAATTAATCAGCCATACCTCATTACATGGCAATGATAATAACACCAAGAAATTGCCCAGCATCTAGTGATTCCGTTTTATTTTCAATGTGGTAGCTGTGGTTTCCAAAAAGCTACTGGGAAGAAAGTGTGAGCAGAGTTGAGAAAGTGGGCACTGGGTCATTCAACCATCAACAAGCGAGCTAAAGGTAAAAGTCCTCAGAGGTAAAGCTGGGCAGGGGGAGGAGATTGTGATCAGTTCATTCTGCTATGGCATAGTTCCTTTTGAAAACTGGGGTTTTTACATCTGCCCTCATTAGCCAAAATGAACCGAGCTTCTGACCCTGGCACACCTGCTCTGTGCTAAGTGTGTTGGGGGTGATGGAGGGTAGGCCCGCAGCCCCGGGGAGAGACGTCAGTGGTCAGCTGGTGGTGGTAGTGCCGTATGTAGTCACACATGGCAGAGCTGCACACAGCAGGAGCTGAACCGGAGCTCCAGCAACCTGCTGTGGGAGCAGAAAGGAGGAAGGAGCACAGTTATTAATATTAATAATGCAACGAGATGTCTTCTTCTTTTGCTTTGTAGTTTAACCTTAACCATCTTCTAAGGTCCTTTGTTTCTGAATATGTCCAGGTAGGGAATTCTATTCTGTTCTGCGTAATAAAAGGAAGAGATTTTTGAGGTCCTAGGGTGGTGTTAGAGGGAAGAATTCACAGGCAAAGAAAGAAGAAGGGAGAGGGAGAATTTTGCATGACAGTGGGAGGGGAAGCAGCGTGAGAGGACAAGGTAGTAAGAGGCCCTGCTGGTGTTGGGACAATGTCTAATAGAAAACTTAGAGTTGGTGGCTCTGTGACACTTGCCTGTTATTCCAAAGTCTCCAGTGGAATTTACATACACGTAGTTTTTTATTTTATCTCTGTGGGGGAGGGGATAAATTCTATGACAAGGGAAGGTGAATTCTGGGGTTGAAAGAGAGAATAAAAAACAGCTGCAAAACTCTAAGAACTCAGAGGGAGAAGTATGAGAAGGTAGGTGGCAGGGGAGGAGGAGGAGATGAAAGAGCCGGTGTACATTGACAGCTATCATGGAGCACAGCCAGGATGCAAGCCCAGGAGAGCAGCCAGATGCAGACGCGGGCAAAATGGGCTGAGGAATGGGGAGCAACCACTAGCGTGCATCCAGCCTCGTTTATGCTGGCCTCTCACACTTGTCACAAACAGACGTCCTGGCTGTCACTCTACTGGGACTTTTCTGTTTATTATTTCTGTGTCTCCAGGCAGCGACACTGCTGTCAAATGGGAATAAGGTGTCAGGTCCGATTACGCCCAGTGCGATGTGAAGAGACACGTGCGCTGACGGAAGGTGCCACTTCCTTGGAGCGGATGTGTACACGCATCGCCAGCAATTAATGCTGCTCCGTTGGCCCTGCCTTCCTACTGGAATTGGTCTGACGGTGCTGGAAAGGCAGGCAGGAAGCAATCTGCAGGGCTTCCGGTTTTCAGGCCATGAGTCCCTGTGCGGGGTGCAGCAGTGATCAAAGAGTCGGAGATAGGGGATTCGTCATCCTCCTGTGGGCCAGGTACCCTGCTGGGTGCTTCACATAGCTTGCCTGTCTCAGTTTAGCATGGTGGCCAAGGGCCTGGCCTTTGGGTGGGCAGACCTCATTTTGAATTCTGAGTCTGCCACTCATTCGTGGCCGTGAGTAAGTTACTTAAACTCTGTTAGCATCAATTTCCTAATCTTTAAAACAGGGATGGGGATAGCTTACCTTACAGTTTTATTTAGGACTAAATAAAAATCATCCATTTATTCACCCAACAAATAGGCTGTACTTGAAAAGTATACATATTAACATAGAAATTATAAAGTATATGTACATATAAAGTGTGTGTGTGTGTGTGTGTGTATTCCTACCTTCACAAACCTTATGTCCTATTGAAGGGAGACAGAAACAAATGGATGATTATAATGTATATAAAGGACTTAGCAGAATTCCTGGCAAATGGTCGACTTTGATAAATGGCGTAATTTAATCTGATATTATTCCTGTGAATTGCTGTCATTCCCGATGAAGAATCTGAGGCTGTTGAGATAACTGGCTTCAGGTCGTGTGGCCAGATCTCTGTCCCATTAGGAATCCTGAGGGGATGACAACAAGAAGAATTCATGTGCATGGTGTCCCCATGCTTCTTGAGTCAGCTGAAGTCATGACCTACAAATTCAAACAAAATGAAAATTTCCAGAGAGCCAATCACAAGTTGCTGAATCACCTCTGAGTATGTGGGTTAAACTAGCTCATATTCATGAAGGTGGCTAAGAAATGCCTCCCTTGGGTTGACCAGCTGTCCCACGCTGCCTACGACGGAACAGTTTCTCAGGATGGGGGATTTTCAGTGTCAAAACTAGGACAGTCCGAGGCAAACTGGGACAAGTTGATCACTCTAACCAAGGCCAAGACCAGATTCTATTCCTTAAGCCACATACTGGGGCTGGAGTGTTTACAAAGACAGAAATAGGGAAGAAACACTGCCAAACTGAAAATAGGTAATAAACTGGGAAGGGAAGGCAAAATACATGAGGAAACCTCTGCTCTGAGCCATGGCCGGCGGTGCCTGAGTTGCCTCATTTTACCAAGTCCTCTGTGGGATTTGGCTCCGGAACGCATGGGCCATGAATAGTGGCTACCTGGCTGAGGACCACAGAACCACCTGAATGCATGCGGATGGCTAGTCAATAACTGTTTATATAACTGCACTTCTTGGTGTGTTTGCTACCTGTATCAATAATCCCTCCTTGATCGCATGTTCAGCTCTTGAATGCGACAGGTACCACAAAATGAGGAAGATGCTGAACTTAGCACATCCCCACTCTGCCTCTCCCGCGCAGGGTGCCCGTGCCAAGTCACTTAATCTCTGTGAGTTCGAGTCCTCATTTGTAAAATGAAGATAAATGATCATCTTCTCCGTAATGATAATGGATTCACATGAAAATCAAATTAAACCATGTGTATGCCTCATGCAGTTTTGAATTTAAGGTGCTCAGGTCTGCTGAACTCGGGCCACCTCACTTCATGTCCAAACCAAACTTTGATCCCTGTTTTGTTTTCCTAAGAGCTAAATTACGTGATGGTTCCCTAGTCCATTTCATTCTCCTTTTTGTCTGATCAAATGCAATGCAAAGCGTTATCCAGGTATGACCTGCATATCACCTGCCCTCCACCTGCCGGTGCTTTTTTTAATGTAACTTTAATTTCTGTTAAGGATATAGCTACATATGATAGGAGGAGTCAGATAGCCCTTTGAGACTTAGTATAACCAACAGGGCAGTCCCTGCCCTGCCCTGAGGCAAACACTTTCATCACTTTCAATACCTCCGTGTGTGTGTGTGTGTGTGTGTGTGTGTGTATGATTTTGGGATTAACCTTCATATCTCAAAATAATAGACCTATATTGCAAAATCTTAACCTCCTTGTTTTGGTCATCACATACTGGCTTCCAACTATTAGATGAGAATTTAACCCATGAACCAATTACCATGATTGAGCAACCACGTTCACAGCTGAGCCCAGTGCTATATGGCAATGTCATTGCCTTTCTCCTCACGTGCTTCCAGCCCCCCGACCTTGAAGTTAACAATTCATTTTTCCTTCAGTTACATAATGTCCTATGTCTCTGTCACAAATCTCCAAACTCATGTCACGAGTGTAAATCTCCCTCCAATACAGTCAAACACCTTGGGTTTTTATCATTTCCAGGAAAGATGTCTCCAAGTAATCTTATTATCTCTCGGAGATATCTTTCCTGGAACTGCCGTTCTCTTGCTTCCATCGCAGAGACCATCCCAGTCACCTTGGGGATCCGTCTTCCTCTCTCGTGCACTGGTCCCTCTGTTTCTTAGTGTTCATATTTTCTGTTGCACCTTGTTTTGGTAGAGCCCTCCTCCAGTAGCTTCTTGAGAAAGGGCACGGAGAAGGTAAACTTTAGAAGCTTGCATGTGTAATATTTATTATGTATTCATAATGAGTTCTTTCGTCCAAGTGCAGAACTGAAGGTTGTTAACATTGTTATAATCCCTTCAGGATTATAAAGGGATTCTTACTTTGCCTTTTATCATCTTTTGCTATTGTTGTGCAGTCTGATGCCCTTCTGATACCATCTTTTGATTGTGACTTATTTTTAGAAACTTTAGGGATCTTCTTTTTGTCTCCAGAGTTCTGAAATCCCATAATGGTTTGCCTTTGTGTTCATCTGTCTCATCCAGTAGGCTGGGTATTAGGGGACCCTTTCATCTTTAGTTACATTTGAACTCAACTTACAGGTTTGGATTTCAAAGGTACGGCTCACCATCTTAGAGAAACTAGCTTGACATCTCTGAGTCTTAGTTTTCTCACCTTGAAAATGGGAATAAAAAACACAGATATGCACAGGTGTTACACTGGTCAGATGAGTTGTGTTCTAACGATCTCAACGTGTGTGCATTAAATCTGATTCACAAGTTAATTTTCATGACGGTCCCCTTCCCGGTCATTCCTGTGGTGACGCGGCCCCTCCAGGAGTGTGTCTCATGCCTCACACATTTCTCACTGTTGCGACCATACTTCAGGTGTTACAATGGTAAGGAAAGAAGTTAGGTTAATTTTCAGTATAGCTGGGGTTAAGGTTTATTTATTTTTTTACTATGACACTTTTCATAGAAATAATTGTTAAAGGGAGTAACACACCCTCCCTTGCTTCCTTCAGCAGAATGTTCAGAATACACTTTCACTCTTCCCAGATGGACTGAGGTTCTTTGTCCAATTCCTATGTATTTTGTTTGATTTTTAAAATGATTTCTTTTGCAAAATGAAAAAAATATATAAGGTTTTCCTTATTACAAATTCATTATAGTCTCACTGAATAGAATTAAAAATTGCCAGTTAGGAAAAAAGAAGAAAAAATAAATAAAACTCTCCCACCGACACACAGACAATCAGAGCCTCACAGTCATGCACATACACACGCAAACATGCACACACACCCCAAGAGGCCGAAAGAAATGATGGATAGATTTGACTACATGCAAATTAAAAGTTTCTCCATGTCAAAATCCACATAAACAAAATTAAAAGCAAATAGCAATCTGACAAAATATTTGCACTAACATGACAGATAAGAAAGTTAATCCTCAAATATCCAATTACTCCATGCTTTTTAAACCTTGCCTCTCCAGCCAGACCTTCAGCTCCTTGAAGGCAAAGGGGATGGACATCTTGGGTTTTGCAGTGAGTCCATTGCAGGGCTCCCTCCTCCATCCTTCCAAAACTGAGTTGGGCTCAGTTAAAGAAGGCCAGATTCGAATTTTATTTGTAGCTCTGCCTCATAGCGCCTCATGCAACATTAATGTTTAATAAATATTTGTTGAATGAATGAGCGCATAGAGAATAAAAAGCCATTTTTCCCTATGAAATTCTGTTGTTATATATTGGATTTCTGTAATGAATAGAGCTATGTGTCTCTCTTGACCTCCCTTCCAAGCTATCAGCTACTGAATCTCCTGCTGTCATCTAGGGTGTTGTTTCTAATCTCTTGGCCACAGGAAATTAGAACACTTAATATGTACCAGGCACTCTGCTCGGTGATAGGGCTACAAAAGCCAACACCATCCATGGGTTCTTAGATAACTCTCCATCTTGGGAGGGAAGTCGGGGTGCAAGTCACACAGTTATCATTGACTTTGATGAGCACTGCACTGGAGCCAGAGGGATACCCAAAGGGAGGAGTGTGAGGCAGAGGGCTGGATGGATGCATTTGGCCCATGGGAGAGAGCAGAGCTTCATACCACCCACCAAACACCTGGATGGGAAAATATGGGGTTGAGGCACTGGGTGTGGTTAAAGAATTGTATATTCAGAGGTGGTTCCAATAGGCTCAGAGCGATGACCTGAATTGTAGACACAGGGAAAAGAATTATAATTTATTGATTGCCTACAATACCTGAGCATGTTACCAGGAACTTCACATGTTGTCTAGTGGTTCTTCCGATGGCTCCTTTGACAGAAGAGAGGAAACTAAGATGTTAAGCAATGTGATCGATGTCCTGTAGCCAATAAAAAGGGGGCTCAGGATTCAGTGGAGTACTGTCTGTCCCCAAAGTCCTCATATGCCATTGTTTGTTTTGTGTGTGGGATGGAGAGGGGGGTCCTTAGAGGCCTCTTCTTACTCAGCTCAGAAGTGCCTTGAAAGGATATGCATATAAGGACAATGAAAGTTCATTTTAATGCCTTCTGTTCCAATAGGAGGGCCCTAGCTGGGGTGGGTAGGAGGCTGGTTGAACGGTACACTTGTAACCATATTCACTTGGCAGCTTCACATTCAGACAAACTTCTTCCTGTAGAGAGAAGAACCAAGTTTCAGGTTGCCTGCTCAGGGCATGTTCAACTTGCTGTTGGATGCTCTTTGCCTGTAGGTGCTCAGGGGAACCCCATTTTTAATGACTCCTCTGATCTGAAGGTGCTGCTAAACTATTATCACCCTCAACACAACACTGGGGCTGTTTGTTTTTCTGAAATTGGCTACATCGATTTCTGCCCATGTTAAATGCTGCCTGGCTGTCTGGGAGGCATTGAGGCGAGAGTAGACAAGGACCAATCAAAGACAGGCTAGAGTTTTTCTATGCAGGCAGCAGCCTTTGAGGAGATGCAGAAAGTCTGACCCACATATTCCTTTTCTGCTCTGGCCTAATGCAATGCCTGAGGGTCTACTAGGAGTGTCAGAGTACTTTCAGAGCTGGAAGAGCCTATAGAGACCATCTAAGCACCAGAGGAGCCAATGAGCCCCACTGTGGGGGAGTGGCTTCCTAAAGTCATCAGAGAGGGACTGGCATCTTTTTCAGCCCTTCAGCCCCAGTGCCAGGCACCTATAAGTCACTCACTAAATATTTCTGTACTTCCTGATTGAATTTAGACAGGCCCTTTCAAAGTGAGTGATGGGAATTCTTCATAGAAAAAAGTTTATGAAAGGTCTTAGAAGCAAGAAAATTTTGAGAGTGTGACTTGGGAATAGCAAGTGCTAAGCAGGGCACAGGGTGCTCACTGGAACTAATGAGAGAGGGAACCAAAAGGAGAGGTTAGGGCCACATGGTAGAGAATCCTGAAGGCCGGAGTGGGGCATTGCACCTCTGCCTCTGCCTTTCATCTACTGGCCCCAGACCACTGGCTCAGGATGGCATGTGTGGCTTGACTTGTCTTGATGCCTGCCATCCTCCTTGAATGTGGCAGTTTTCACTCATCCATTCATTTAGCAACTGTTTATTGAATGACTGCAACATGCCAGGGCACCGGGCTAGGCTCTGGGGGTCTAGTAGGGATTGACACAAACAAGGCTCCTGACCTCCTGAAGCTTACCTTCTGCATATCCAAACACAAGTGAATGAACAACGGCATAATGCAGATTGTGCTGCAGGCTCTGGAGAGAAGGAGCAGAATGATGTGACAGGTGCCAAGTTGTGGGAGGTACTGCAAACATGATGGGCAAGGAAGGCCTCTCTAAGGAGGTGACATTGGAAATGAGACCTGAAAAAATGAGGTGGAGCTGGCCACGCAGAGAGATGGGAAAAGCCTGGCTCAGCCAGTCAAAACTACACGTATAAGGCTCTAGAGATAAAAAAATAAGGTAAAAGACTCAAATGTCTCGGGTAGTCTCAGTCATGAATAACAAGAAAAGGAGGGTCATAGAAAGGAGTCTTGGGCAGTAGGTAACTGAAGAAAAAAAAGACTGATCTGGTCAAAGCTACAATAAAATAGTAAAGCCCTTCAATGTCTACATCAAGCTCAATGGTTCTCAAACTTGAATGGCATAAGAATTATCTGGAAAGTCTGTTAAAAAAAAAGCAGCAGCACATTCTTGGACTATATTCTAAGAGATTCGGAGCATTTTTCAACAGACACCTCAGTTGGCATTGATGCAGGTCAACACATTTGGAAAACCCCCGAATTAAAGAGACGAGGTGGGAGGGCCATGCCATTGAGTGCAGGAGGGGCGGGGCAGGTGTGGGTTGTCAGGGGAGCAGTGAGTCAGAGGATGAGAGGTGTACCATCAGTGTCTGCCTCCATAACCAGCTAGTGGCTGGATTCTTTGTGCCCTGGTTGGCCATCTGAGTCATAATGACAGCAGAGAATGCTAAAGAACGCGATTCCGGGAATCCTAGAATCCCTGAAGACATCAGGTTGGAGAATTGTTTACAGGATGGAGGAGAATTATTGCTAATGGGACCCCAGGAATAGTCATCACACCCACATTTTCCTCCACTGCATCCTCTCAGATTCCGGTTATAAGATAATTCCTGGCTTTTCTGAGAAGATAGCTTAACGTACAGCATTTTCAGTGGGCTTGAGGTCCCGCTGGACCAGCTGGATGTCATTGTTAGCATGGTGTGGGCTATGGAGGAACACTTCAAAATAGGGCAAAGGCAGTGGCAACACAATTGGCCGTGTCATTCCAAACCCATCCGAGCAAATTGCATGGAGAGCAAGCACAAGTCATTATGATTTATATAAATATAGGTTGCAGATTTCATTAAGATTAGGCCAGCTTTGCAGTTATCACTTGCTGGGTTGTTTGCCTGGTCCTTAATCTTCATTTGCAAGTGCTGATTAGCTTCATAAAGGACTCCTGGTGTCCAGGAGTAAACCCAACCCTCACCTGGCTTTCTTTTTTCCGGGACCTCAGTCAAGGGGCTGCCTACCTGGGGACAAAGCTTGGAAAAGACATTAAAACAGATTTTCTTAAGGCACCTGAAAACAAAAGGGGTACAGACACACTAGCACAAAAGCCTTTTCAAATCAGAGTGCTTTCTAAGGCTCCAAGAAGGACAAAGGACCAGTGTCCCCTCTCTGATGCCCAGCTGCAGACCGGCACTAAGACAGGTGGGTATTCAGAGGAGGCGAACAGAATGATGGTGGTCCCCCATGTCAGTGTCCCAGTAATTCAACAATTCATTGAATTCCATCATTAAGCCAACAATGGCAGGCAGTGAAAGAGACATCAGGGATACAAAGACAAGAAATTAAAATGCTAAAATTCCTTGCCCTATAGGAATTTGCTCTGGCTTAGAGACTGGCACATAGGCGTGATCTCAGGTGGGCGGGGACAGGGAGTGAAGACCTCATAATGACACTGCACCTGGCACAGGGGTTTGAGGTTTTATTGAGCGAGCCAGAGGTTTTCAAGTCCTGTAGAAACTCCATCTTCTATTTTTCCAAATGAGGTCTCAGGCAGAGCCTCACACAATTGCTAGAGTAATCTTTCCAAAATGTCATTCTGACCATGTCACTCCTTGATTTAAGGCAAGGAACTGAAAATGCCTTCTATAAAGGGCTAGATAGCATATATTTTAGATTTTTGCAGGTTAGAAAGTCTCTGTTAAAACCATTCAACCCCACCCCTGCGGAGCTCAGGAAGCCAGACACAGCAAGTAAATGGCTGGCTGTGCTGTGTTCAATACGACCGCACTTATGAAAACAGGCGGGTTGCCGGGTTTGGTCGGTGGGTCAGAGTTGGCTCAGCCCTGCCTGGTAGGTTCCCCTCCCCTTCGCATGAGACCCCAGGACTTCACAGTCTGAGCCCCAACATCCAGGGGACCACTCTACACCTACCCCCACCGCATCCTCTGCTCCAGTCAGATGGGACTTTGCTGTGGAACTGGCAAATGCTGTGGCCTTGTACAGTGCCGTGTTTCCAGTGCATGTCCGCCTCACCTGATTGTCTTTCCTTGAAAGCATCGATGAAATGACTGTCTGTTCTTTATGTCCTAGCACACATGTCCCCTTGCTATGTCTGCATGGCTTTGTCCCCTCCAAATTCAAATGATGAGATTCTAATGCCCAGTGTGATGGCGTTAGGAGGTGGGGCCTTTGAGAGGGGATTGGGTCACGAGGGCAGAACTCCAATGGGTGAGATTAATGCCTTGGTGAACAATGTGCCCAAGAGGGCGTCCTTGCCCCTTCCACTATGTGCGGATACAATGAGGAGTCTGCAACCCAAAAGACAGCCCTCACCTGACCATGTGGCACTCTGACCCCCGATCTCCAGCCTCCAGAACTATGAGAAATCACTTTCTGTTGTTTATAAGCCACCTGGTCTATGGTACACCCCTGCTCTCCTTTTTTTGGTAGCGCCTGGATTATATTAAAAGTCTGACTACTTCTGTGCCCATCTGTTCCATCAGAGTCTCAGTTCCTCCACAGGAGGGGCCATGCCTTTATTCCTCTTTGGATCCCAGCTCCAAGACTAAGGAATGTTTGATGAATGAAACACACCCCGCGAAGCAGGAGGCGGCTGCCTAAAGGCAAACACGGCTCTGTCCCTGCGTCTGCTGGACCGGAAGTGCTGTGGTCCATTGGAAGGAGAGGTTACCCCTGTAGATAAAACCCACCCGTCATTTTTTAGCCCTAGTTTAGAGGCAGCCCTACCCACTACCTCATTTGTCCTGTGGCTCTGAGAGCCAGCCACCCTGACGTTCTGTCACTGTGCCTCCTGTCTCCCACTCTGTCTCCTATTTTAGGGCTGTGACTCTGCCTCCAAACGGCCAAGCCTGCAAATCACCTCCAGGGAGCTACCCTCTCTCCAGATTCCTCTTCCTTTTCTTTCTCTTCCATCTCATATTTCTTATTTTTCTTTCTCTACCATACCTCAGCCTCCCCAGTGGGTTCAGAATTGTAGAGGGCCATTCAGTGCTTCTTACTGAATAGCTAGAAGTTTTGAGAACCTTCCATGTATTTAGGATACACTAGTAAACAAGATAGAAATATCCCACCCTCTGAAGAATCTCAGAGTTTATTGGGAGAGAAAACCAAGATGTGGGTTGGTAAGTGTTACAATGGAAGCTAGGGGTCATGAAAGGAGGAGCTCCCAAACAACACATGGGGTGGTGGGGGGTAGAACGTCAGGTATGTCTTCCTTGATTTAGGGATATCTGAGACAAAGCCTGAAGTAGGCACACTAAGTAGGAGTTAGCCAGGGGAGCAGGGACACAGAAAGAACTGGGCAAGAGGACAGAAAAAAAGCAAGGACCCGAAAGTAAGAAAGAACATGAATTTAGGAAACTAAGAGTGATTCCATCTCAGGGAAAGCTGTAGCATGCTCAGAGTTTATGGCATTTTGATCTGGGGCCAGCATCCCTTTCCCAGGGGTCGAATCTGGTGAGTGGAGACCCCCAGCAGAAGCCTCAGGAAGGGGCAGTACTTGGAGTGGTTTAGGTGGAAGCCATATAATTCCAACCAGCCTGGACTAGAGCAGGTCCTAAGTAGAGAGTAGAGGGCCAGCAGTTTAGTCTGTGCAGTGAACAAGTACCAATGAGCCACTGTCATGTGGAGGCAGATACAATGGTGGGACAGACAGACATGGACAGGTAACTGTTCAGAAGCCCACCAGGCAGGCTGCAGGGGGTTGGAGGAGCTCAAGATCAAGTTCTTAGAACAGGAGGATCACTGAAGGGTTATTTGGAAAGCAAGACAGAATAAAGAGAATAGAGAAAAGGAAAGACCCCCCCGGTGGTGGGAACCAGGGTAGCAAACATCTAACCGCAGACGCCACTCACTAGTGCACTGGAACTCATTCCTATCCTATCCCGCCCACCTTGGATACCGCTGGTTCTTGCAGTCAGGGTTGCTCTGCACCATCACTGATGTGATCTGGGTCCATAGTCAAATGACCCTGAAGACCACAACAGCTCAGTTGGCCCCCTAACATTCTAGAGGCAAGGCTTCATTTGGGTTGATTTTGACAGCGATGTGCCTTTCCTTTCTTTCAACGTGGGACTACCATTTTATCCTTTGAACTGAAAAACAAAACAAAACATCTACCACCGTGGGGTTCTTTTCACAGAGATTCCTTTTAGCTTTCTTCTTTAACCTTCAATATCCTCCCCATGAATACCTTCCAGCATCTTCTTCTCAGACTTTTGCGCCCTAGGGTTAGAGTTCAGCCCCTGACTGGGCCTTTCCACACGGAGAACAGAGAACAAAGGCCATCTGCTAGGGAGGGTTTACATATTCAGCAACCCAGCTTCTCTCTCCTCTTCTTCATTCAAGACCGAAGGGGCTGCAGACGCCTCGGTTTCCAGTGGTCTGCGGCCAGGAGGCGGAGAGGTGAAACTGCTTTGTTGAGGACCCAAGGGAAGACCCAGCTGTGGCTGCCGGAATCTTATCAAATGAAAAACAGTTCCAGTACTTTTTATTTCAATAAGTATTTCAGGAAAAAAATGTGTAAGTAAGAATATAAAATTAAATTTGCCAAATATGCTGAGAGTGGGTCCTTGGAGAAGCTTTATCTCTGCTGCGTAGTCAAACACATCAACTTCGGGGCTGCCTGGCAAGTACCGCGTGGCTTGGGTTGAATTGGTTTTTGTGTAGACAGTGTTATCTGGCACCAGGAGCAGGGAACCTCAGAACATATTTTAGGAAACACAATTCCAGATTGTGAGGGAGGGTTCCTGGGGGCTCTTTATGGATGTCACCAGCAAGGCTAGTCCGGATCTCCCTGCTGATGAGACTTGTGGAGCCACATGGCGGGGAGGGAGGGAGGCCGAGAGAGCAGGTGTCTCCCAGTGCCTCCCATAGACTGGCATTTCTCAAAGTTTGGGCTGGACAGCTCGCAGACAAAAACTGGAATGTACTCGTGTGGCACATCCATAAAGACCGTAATGCCAGTTTTGTTTTCTCTCAAATGAATTTTAGTCCTTTTAGGGAATAATTTTCATTCATTTGTGTGTATACACACATACATGCTCCCTCATCGGAAAGTGTAATTCCACTCGGGAAGAATGACATGGCATAGTCATGCAGCCTCCACCAATTACAGGCCAGTGTTAAATGTTAAAGGGAGAATAACATGGATGTGCAAAGAAGTGCCCTGTAGAGAGAAGGTAAGACAGAGACCAGGGACCTACTACTTCTGTCACTACCTTCGTTCACTATACCTTTGCCAGATGCTAGGTTACTGGGTATTGGCAGAACAGAAACAGCCACCACTCCCTTTGCCAAAGCTATGCCTTCGAATGGTACTTTATTCCAGATGTCCACACATGATTAAGTATTTGCCACTGTGTACCATAGGCTGCCTGTTTTCTGTTTTCTAATGGAAACCAGGGCTTCACCATCTTCAACCCAGCCAGGTCAGATAACCTATCCCAGAATTCTATCTTTGGGAATCTAGTGCCAATAAAGTATTTTAAGTACCAAGTATTGTACCCACCAGGGTATAGTTACAGGTGACAGGACTTCTTTAACAGTTTCTAAAAGATTTAATACAGGGAATTATTGGGGAGCTAGAAGAGAAGGCTGGGGACTTGGCTCTCAGGATTGATTTCTGGATAACACTATGGAATTGGCTACCAGAGGAACTACCACCTCTATCACAGAGAAGGATGCTGGAGATCAGGAAGGCACTGCAGGGACCTTTATTCCAAGGTCATATTGAGGCTTCAGGGTCAATATCAGCAATGCAATGCCTACTATGTGTTAACCTTCCCTGTCTAACTTATGTCTGAATGCAAAACCAAAATTGTATCCAAAATCCTAGCTGCAAGGGAGTCTGGGAAATGTCATTTTTAGTTTTCTAGTATCTGTAGCACTGAAGAAAGAATGCTTAAAAGAGGTGGCCAGAAAATGTGGAGGAGCAACCTATAATATTTACTTTCTCAGCACCATGAGTTTTATGCAAGTCCCCAAATTATGAATCAACAGGTCAAACATTTATTTGTTGAGGTCTTTTTGTGCACAAAGCACCTTGGAGAGTACAGAGGCATATGAGGTGTGTCTAAAGTATTGTGTTCACTGGTTTTATAACCTACCTGCATTAATGCACTGGAATGGAAGTGGCCCTTTAAAGGGGAATCCTTTGCAAATCTTATATGATACAGCCTCGCCTCAGAACTTTTCTAGGCCTCTTCTTAGAAATGGCCTTGTCCTCATGAACATACACTCATATGTGTACCTTGAAATCAGTCTCAAAATTCTAAATTCACACCAGTCAGAGCACTAGCTGATGTTTATTATGTACCAACCACTGGGCTACATTCTTCACATGCACTATCTTATTTCAGTTACACAATAAATTGTACTGTGAAGCAGGTACTATTACCATTTTCATTTTACTACAAGAATTAGAAGCTCAGATAACTTAAGGGACTTCCTCAAAATCACACATTTTCTAAGTGTCAGGTAGGATATGGGAACTGAGGACTTTGTGGCTTCAAAGACCACTCTCTGCCCATAACATTACATTTCTTAACCAAGAGAATGGAGTTGTTCTCTTTGCCTCATAGCCATCATGTCTCCCAGGCTTGGATCCCAGTGACTTTCAACTCTTCCATCCAGGGCATCCTCTCTTCGTGCACAAAGATGCCTTTGACATGATTACTCTTACCGAAGAAATTCAGGTGAATGTGACCTCAGATCTGGCGCCAGTTTTGGAATGAGGAGGGAGCAAGAAAGGTCCAAATCATGGCCTTATAACTTCCACATACCCAAAGCTTCCCCAGGAGAAAGGGGTAATAATCAGCTTTGTACAACAATCATAGGATGTATCAATAATTATAAAGATTTATAAGGTGGTGACTTCCGGCAAGATGGAGGAATAGGTGGACACACCGTACCTCCTTGTACAACCAAGATTAGAAAACCAATAATCTACAACAATAATTTACTATCAGAATAACACCCAGATCCGGCAGAGGATTTACCTGAATGGAAGTCGGGCAGCCAAGAGGTTGAAGTAGACGCGTTCATCCGGACTGGTAGGAGAAGACGAGCCAGGCGGGCGCGGGGCTGGCTCGGGCCAGCGGCACGCGGAGGTCGGGGGAAGGTTTGGCGTGAAATCGGCGCAAAAGCCATCGGGCACGTAAGAAGGCAGCGGTGATCCCTGAGTACGCGAGCTGCGGCTGCCAGACCCAGAGGGGCAGCGATTGTGGACCAGGGCAGAACTCGCGGCCCGGAAGCCCAGACAAGGGTCTGAGTCCAGGGGAACGGAACTACCGCCATTGTTTTCTCCCGCTCCCGCTCCCGCCCTGCCCCCACGTATAACGTCACAATCTAGCGACGGGGTGCCCAGCCCAGGTGAGCACCTAAGGCTCCGCCCCCCACCGTAACAAGAGCAACCAGACCGAAAAAAAAAAAAAGGAGAGACAGGGGGAAAAAAAAAAAAAAAACATGTTTTCACCAGAGCAGATCAGTCCCCCAGGACTCATCCTTTTGAGCAACCAAGAATTAGCCAATCTATCAGATGCGCAGTTCAAAACACTGGTGATCAGAAAGCTCACGGAACTGGTGGATTTTGGACGAAATTTAGATGAAAGAATGCAGATTACCATAAAACAGATGCAGGAAAACACGCGGAGGAGAGCCAATAGTGAAAGGAAGGAATATGAGTCTCAAAACAATACAGTGGACCAGAAGGAAGATAGAATCAACCAAGCAGGAAAGCATGATGAAATAAGAATTCAAAAAATTGAGGAAAAGATTAAGAGCATCCAAGACACCTTTAAACGTTCCAATATCCGAATTATAGGGGTACCAGAATCGGAAGGGGAAAAGCAACAGATTGAGCACGTATTTGAACAAATAATAAAGGAGAACTTCCCCAATCTGGCAAAGGGAACAGTCTTCCAAGAAATCCAAGAAGCTCAGAGAGCCCCAAAGAAGTTGGACCCAAGAAGAAACACACCAAGGCACATCATAATTACATTAGCCAAGGTAAAAACAAAGGAGAGAATCCTAGAAGCAGCAAGAGGTAAGGGGACAGTCACCTACAAAGGAGTTCCCATCAGACTGTCAGCTGATTTCTCCAAAGAGACCTTACAGGCAAGAAGGGGCTGGAAAGAAATATTCCAAGTCATGAAAGACAAGGACCTACATCCCAGATTGCTCTATCCAGCAAAGCTCTCATTTAGAATGGAAGGGCAGATAAAGTGCTTCTCAGATAAGGTCAAGTTAAAGGAGTTCATTATCACCAAGCCCTTATTTTATGAAATGCTAAAGGGACTTATCTAAGAAAAGAAGATAAAGAAAAGACATGTATAGTAAAAGGACAGCAAACTCACAAATATCAACAAACACACCTAAAGCAAAACCAAAAGAAACGAAGTAAACAATTAGAACAGGAACAGAACCACAGAAATGGAGGGCACATGGAGGGTTAGCAGCAGGGGGTGGGAGGAGGAGAGAGAGGGAAAAGGTATAGAGAATAAGTAGCATAGAATGTAGGTTGAAAATAGATAGGGGGAGGGCAAGAATAGTATGGGAAATGTAGAAACTAAAGAACTCATAAGTATGACACATGGACATGTACTAAAGGGGGAAATGTGGGTGGGAGGGGGGTACAGGGTGGAGGGGAGAGAAGGGGGGAAATGCGACAACTGTAAAAGCATAATCAATAAAATATATTTAAAAAAAAGATTTATAAGGTGAAGTGTGCTTATTTAAATTTAGACATGTTCAGTGGATTGAGCGCGGGCTGGGAACCAAAGTGTCCCAGGTTCGATTCCCAGTCAGGGTACATTCCTGGGTTGCAGGCCATAACCCCCAGCAACCACACATTGATGTCTGTCTGTCTGTCTGTCTCTCTCTCTCTCTCTCTCTCTCTCTCTCTCTCCCCCCCCTCCCTTCCCTCTCTAAAACTAAATAAATAAAATCTTAAAAAATATATAGAAGTTTATTTTTTTAAAAAAACTTAGACATGTGACTTCATTAGTACACCTTAGTAATATTTGGTCCCTGTTTGCATGTTAACAGAGAGTTCATTCCCTCCTCCACTTTCTTCCTGATACGATACAATATTGAGGTTGAATACTTAAGCTCAGTTCAGGTTTGATTCCTGTCTCTCCACTTACTAGTAGTAGGGATAGTTTCAGTTAGTTTCTCATTCCTTCTTAAGCCTCATCCTTCTCAAAAGTAAAATGGTGACGATCATAGAATTTGCCTTATCAGGTTACCTATAGAGTTTTGAACAGATGAAATCCGATAATCCATTGAAAGCATTGGCATACTCTTTGGCAAATAGTAAGCACCGAATAAACGTGACATGTTAATTATTAATTGTATACAAAACTCTGCACTGGGTACCCTGAAAGTTCTTACCTTTGCTCATTCAACAAACATTTATAGAGTGCAGGGCATTAAAAAGCAAAATGACAGGGTCTCAACCCTCTAGTTGCTCACCATGTGGCGGGGAGACAGATCTATAAACAAATCAGTGGAGATGAAAGCCGATAGCGTTCATCCACGGTACATACCTCTCCTGGCTACAGTGCAGGCAGCGGGGTGAGTAGATAGCTCTACTCGGCTGTACCATCTGGGGAGGCTTCAAAGGGATGATGCTTGAGATAGATCTAGAAAGATGGCATCCAGGTGGTGGAAAGGAAGGGAATTCTAGGCAGAAAGAAAAGTAAGGACAAAAGCCAGCTGACATGAAGGGAATAGCAGGCTGTGGGGCATATCTCAAGCATGGGAAGCAGGATGTAGAGCCTGGCAGGCAACCACCATATGCAGGCACATACAATGTCGGTTAACATTGCTGCAAACCATGTAAATCCAGTGTCACGTGCAAACAAAGAGTCTCGTTGCCATGAGGTAATTAATAGCAATCAAATCTTTCCCAGCTGTCTACTTCAAAATGGCAAAGGGGAGGAATACAGTCGACTCCAAGAATTCCTAACACTCTTTTTCAGATTTATGTCCTGCTCCCCAAAATCTCACACCCAGAACCTGCAACACGTTTCACTCCCCACTTTGTGTCCCCAAGTCCCTACCCACAATTCTTTCATTGCTATGCTCCTTCCTGCTGCTGCCCCAGGCACAGCCACCGCCTGGGCAGCTGCCTTGCTCATACCTGCTGGCCAGTCCCCATGAGGCACCCATGGGGTTCTCTACCTGGTTGTGCTCCAGGACAGCACGGTCGAGGCACTGATATGCTGGTAGAGCTCACAGGGTCTGAAGAACAAGAAGCTAGCTACCTCTAGCACACTCTAGCACACTAGCTCATAGAAAGGACTCTTTGGCAGCAGGTGGCCCATGCTTTGGGATTGTGCTGTTTGAGAGGGTTTGAACAGATGGGGAAGGAGAGGCCATTTGGGGAGGGGGGCAACAGAGGGTGGAAAACCCAACGTTGATACAGCATCCTCATGCATTGTGGCTGGTTGTGTTCCCTCTCTCTCGGCATGCCTCAGGTATTCTGTTATCCTGCCCACTGGCTTTAGAGATGAAATTAAGGCCCAGAGGGGGGGAAAAAAAGGATGAACAGATTCTTGTTTAAAATTCAGATACTTACCTGAGTATCACTTCTTTGGTCAGACTTACAATATAGATTCATCACTCCCAGGAAACTGTGATGTTACTAGTCATGAGTGTGACCGTATCGTCATAAAAATGTATGCAAAAGGCAGGTGTGTCGTTTCGTCTTCTTTTGAATGGGACTGACTCCCTGGGGTAGGTGTTTCGGGATGCTCTTTGCCAAGGATGAAATTGGAGGGAAGACAGCGTGGAGTGCAAGTTTCCAGGGTTGGAACTAAATCTAATTCTACCTGGCTCTGCCACTTACAAGTATTGTGGCATGGGTCAAGTGCAGCTTCTTGGAGCTTCGGTTCCCCGGGCTGTAAAATGGAATGTGTAATTGCACCCCCTGCCTGTGTGGTTGTAAGGAGGGATTGGGGTGATGCGTACAAAGCGCTGGGAAGGGGGACTGGCACCGAGTCCCCGCTCAGTCGGGGGTAGCTAATATTATTAGTTCTGTTGAACAAACAAATTTTGCAGGCGCCTTGCAGCAAAGACATTCTAATATGCTTAGTGTCCACTTCAATTTTATTTATTGTGCTTATCTTGTCTTCTGGGCCATGGTCAGTATTTACAGGCAAAGGGTTCTGTTGGCAATATCAGCAGTGATAGTGGGGTCGTCTGCAGCCATTTGGCCGTCCCTTCCCTGAGATGGCCATGCCACACAGCCCTCAGGGGACGGCAGGACCCTGCCAAGTACGCCTGGAGTGGAACATGCGGGCAGCAGGGCTGGCACAGCCTCCGCCCTGACTGGGCAAGGTAAGGCGGCAGATGTTGGCTGCGGCGCAGACTTGCCCAGGAGAGAAGTAGCCACTGGTGTCAGGATTTGTTAATTGCATTGGGTGTTGGCACAGCCTTCTCACACAGCCCTGGAATCGCTCTTGCTGTTAGAAAAAGGTCCCTTTCTGCCTCTCATTTTGTGGCAATTTCTTTCCCAGGGACAAAGCCTGGCGAGGTGACGAGATCTGGTGTTCAGTAAAAGGCTCTTGTGCTGTGCCCAGTTCTCCAGCTGGGCTGCTCTCTAGACTAGAAAGAAAATTAACTTGGCCAGGCTCACCTGGTGAGCCCATAAGCTCCGTGGGGCTGTACCTTCCATTTGGACATCAGCTTCTTCCACGAAACCTTCTCTCTTAAAGGCACAGCACCCCGTTCATTCTGTTCATTGCCTGTCAGAGAACTCACAAAAACACACGCGCACCCATTCATCAAGTGCGTTGACTGCACTGTTTCTCCCTCTGTGTTCCAGGCTTCTCTCGGTTTCACAATGGGAAGGGTTAGCCTTCGCTATCACAAACCTTGATTCTGAATCTGAATTTGTTGCAACACAGCTCGCGACCTTGGACAAGTGATTTCCCCTCTTGGGGCTCAGTTGCCTTGTGTGTACAGTGTGGGTAATACAGCCTACCCCCTTCCTGTTGCAGAGATTAAAGGGGTTAAGTTATGTAAATTACTCTACTTTTGCCTACAGTATCATCGTAAGTTCTCATTAAGTGTTTTTGCTGTTATTCCTTCTAACTAGTTGCAGAATAAAAAAGCTCATATCTCTTTTGATAGTACAGTTAATTTTTCAAGCTTCCCTTCTACTCAGGAGAGCAAGCGGCCCAGAGTTTCCTAGGAAGCCCTCTCCACTGCCCCTGAACGGTCCAAGAATGCTTGATCTGCACCAAGGGGGCAGCTTACTAACCCATGCTTCCCAGATGGCTGGTGAATCCGGCCAGCAGGTGGGCCCCCATTTCCTGTTGCTACTTCCTACTGGATTGACATTAAAACCTGGGCCCACCTCGTCTACAGAGCCTGTGTGTTGCTGCAGGGACGCCAGTGCTAGCCTGGCAGGGCTTTCTGCAGGATGCAGGGCTAGAGGGCAAGGCGGGCTCCATGCCAGTGGAAGGCAGATCTGAGATCCAGGAGGCCACCTTGGGCCTGTCCTTCAGGTGCAGTGACTCTTAAACTGCAGGTGCTGGCGCTGACCCTTGTGTGGGCTGTGGCTGGTTAGCTCGGACTTATTGGGGTCAGGGATAGGGTCAGGTGGACAGACTCAGCACACTGCACGGGGGAAGGATGTGGGCTGAGAAGCCAGATGGGTCAGTGTTCTAATGTAGTGCTTCCTGTGCACCCTTCAGCAACTTACTTGACTGATCTGTGCCTCCATCCCCACATCTGAAAAATGGGGGTCTTATTAGTTAATTTCTAAGGAGGTAGGGTGGATTAAACGGTTTGACACACACAAAACACTAAGAACAGTGCTTCACACATACAGAGCATGCCATAAGTGTGAGCTTCGTGAATATGAGTCCTAGTGAGCACAGCCAGCTCATTCAGTCTCTCTGCCTCTGGCTTCGTCCTGTGGAAAATGCAGCTGATGGAAGAATGACCATATTCTGGGTCATAAGATCTGTTTCTCAGTGCCAACGTGCCCCTAACTAGCTCTGGACATTGGCAAGGCCTCTGTCCCATTGTGCCTCAGTATTCTCACCTACAAAGCAAGAGAGCAGGGTCAGACCGTCTCTGCAATCCTGTTAGTCCAAAGATAGATCTTTCTATTATCTTCATCTATTTTGCTGATTCCAGCTCAATATCAAGGATCCTTTACATCCATAATGTAGTTTTTATTGTTTATAGGTACGTACAATTACTTCATGGGATTGCATCAAATGGAAACATGCAGAGAGTCTCCTTTGCTGTTTTCAACAACCTCGTGAGAGAAAGATGTTGATGAGAACCACTGACATGGTTTCAGTGCTTACCACGTGCCAAGTCTCTGTTACGTACTGTACACTTCTGCTTCATTTAATCTCCCCACTGGCCCTTCGAGTTAGGGATTATCCTTGTTCTCCTTGTTCAGATGAGGAAACCAAGGCTCAGAGGTACAAGGAACATGCTCAGTGCTACACAGTTGGCAAGTGGTGGAGCTGGGGTTCAGGAAGGGGCCTGTTTGACCCTTAGAACATGGCTCGACCTGCCCTACAAAGGGAGATGCTGAGACGCAGTCAGCAAATCACATGCCCACGTTCACGTGTAGGTTAGCGGCACAGGTAAGACAAGAACCCGGGCTTTCTCTCCCCTGTCTGGAGGTGCCGCTCCCTGCACCCTCTCAGACCTGCTTGCTTGTGCAGGTGCTGAATCCAAATAAGGGCTGATTTTCGTTCGTTTCCGGCTCACCTGCAGATTTACTCGCTCTCTGCTGCACACCTCTAACGACCACAACCCGGGGCCTCTACCATCTGGGCTTCGGGGACCTGTTCTCTCTCTCTGACTCACTCCCTGGCCCTGGGAAACTAGGACAATATCCTGCCGGTGAGCAGATCAGCACCAGACCCCAGTGAGGGCCACAGCCAGCACAAGCACTGGCAGGTGTTACTGCCTTTCCCAGTAGGCAAACCAGAGACAGAGGTCCCTAAGTGCAGATGACACAGCCACCCAAGATGAAACAAACCAGGATAAATCCCAGGGCCTGCGGCAGCTACACAAGCTCTGGAGGGAATTCTCTAAGCTAATTAAATGTGGAATGATACATACAGTGAGCGGAACCCCGTGGGCGGAAGGGGGAGGTACCGTATCCCCCTGTTTAATGGATCTGCATTCACAGGGCAGCTGTCATTTTGGTACCAAGTCTCAGGCAATATTCTTGAAGGAGAAATCCAGGTAGGAAGCTCTGTTCTGTTTGCAAGAGAGGATTAAGATTTTATTGGAAAAATTGATGAATTCATTAATGAAAGATGAGTAATAGAGCTGAAGGGCCAACGACAAGGCTTAGCACACGGCATGAGTTCAGTGGACGTCTGTTGAATGGATTCACCTGATCCTTGCGTCGTGTGGGTCCTACATGGCTGCAGCACCACCAGGTCAAGCGATGGGATTTACGGTTAGACAGCTCTGCATCCCAGCCTTCCGTCTGCTGCCCACTGGCGTTCTCAGCCTGGAAGGGCTGCTGTCTCCTTGAATCCTCAGTTTCCTTGTGTGTGCATTTATCTGAGGCATTTCTTTGAAAATTAAGTGACATCTACATAAAATAGTTTAGTAATTACCACATCCATTTTTTATACAGTTAAGCATTTTGACCATCTGACTACAACCCAAAAGAGTTGCTTTAAATTCTATGTTAACTTTATTCATTCAACAAATCTGATTTTTGTTTTGTTTTGTTTTAAACTTTTAAAAAAGGATTTTATTTATTTATTTTTAGGAAGAGGAGAAGGGAGGGAGAGAAACATCAATGTGTGGTTGCCTCTTGTGTGGCCCCGACCTGGGACCTGACCTGCAACCCAGGCATGTGCACTGAATGGGAATCGGACCAGTGACACTTTGGTTCTCAGTCCATGCTCAATCCACTGAACTACACCAGCCAGGGAAAAATCTGATTTTTGGAGGAACAGATCTGGTCTTCCCCACAGACGGAAGGCACCATGCCAACAAGCTTGGAGGGCAGAGTTCAACCTGAATACAGAGAGTGTTATTTAAAACTGAAGACCCCCCCTCTGGGGAGCTGTACTAAGGTGGAAATGTTACATGCTGATGTAGTCTTCTTGGAGTCGCTCCTCTCTGGATAGGTGGGGTTTCCCTGAAAGGAGGTGATAATCCAACTGCCAGCCTGATGAGAAGAGCAAATCTAATGGAAAGTGAGGCCGCAGAAAGTGGGCCTGGATCTGGGTAGGAAGAGGGCCTCTTCCTTCTGAACCACCAGGCACTGAGGGCCGCAAGGCTGGGGATGAAGACATACTCAAGGACACGCTCATGGTGGAACCTGTGTCGATGGTCCTTTGACCTGTGGAGAGGGCCTTGCAGCTAGTCCAGGAGACACCCAGTGAAGAATTTTGTAGGTGGGTCTGGGCCTCTAGAGCCACACCATGTAGGTCTAAGGTCCAAAAATATGCTAACGTAATTAATGTAGATGTTTGGCGATATTAATGTAAATGCAATGATAATGTGTCCCCACAGCTAGGAAATTCAGAGCAGCTGCCATAGAGAGCTTACGTTTATTTTTATTTCATGAGAACTGAGAACCGTGTAACAGACATGATTTCTGTAATCACATTGGCTTCCTGAAAGCTCAGAGTAAAATCTTTGATCAACTCCAACACTCATTGAAAAATGTTTACTGAACGCCTACTTTCAATGTCTGTTTCCTAGCTGCACTGTTCTTTTCCTTTTTTAAAAAAAAATTGTTTCTAATTTATGCTATCTTGTCTTTTTTATGGTCTCTTGTAGAATGCCTGAAATTCTTTCTGAAACGAGACAGAGTATAATTAAACTGTGTGGTACAACTGTCGAAGGAAGCTGACACCATCTTGAGATGCATTCATCATTTCTTCCATTCACATAGTCTTACAGTTTACAGAGTACTTTTACATCCATTATTCCATCTGATCTTCATGGCAACACTTTCAAATAAACAGGGAGTATTGTCCCCACTTTATCAGAAAGAAAGCCGAGGCTCAGTATGGGTAAGAGATTTGCTTAGAGTGGGCAGATCCTAGACTTCAGTCCATTACAATCCCACTCACTCATTTTCCTTCCATTGCATAAAGCTGAATCATACATCTGGAACCACAACATTCTTGTTGCACCTGAGGAGACCAGACCACAGTTGCAATATTGCTTAGTTCTGTAAGCCTTGTCATAGTACTACCATGATGAAGGGTCTGGATGCCTTGCCATATGGAGAATTATCAAATGGCCTAGGAATAGTAGCATGAAGGGTACGATTTTCACATTGGCCCATTAGCTGACTTACAGCATTGCACCATGTTGGAGGGCACCCACTCTTCAATTCTTGAGTAGTACAAACTGACCCAACGAACAGATGACAGACGAATCCCATGAGGTTGCACCTGCCTATCCATAGATAATGTCTCCAACATCCATACTACCTGGGTCAGTAAGGATAATTTCAGCTTTAATAAATAAAAGTCCCAGCTTAACCTGGATTAAACAATGGGGTATTCTCATCTCATGTAGCTGTATATCAGGAGACATGGGTGGAGAGGGGTCCAGGCATGGAACTATTAGGAGCTCAACAATATTGTTGATGACTGGGTCCTTTCCTTCCCATTCTGCTGCCAAGATTAGGTTTGTCTTAAGCCTGACCAGCACTATTGTCTCAAACAGCTACCTGTGGCAATCAGGACTCTATACTTTACTATTCATCTCCACCAAGGAGGGAGGAAAACCTCTTCTCCGTGCATAGAGCATGATCTTTCCTCTCTAATTGGTTCAACTTAGGTCATGGCCCAACCCTAGGCCACTAACAGTTACCAGGGGAGTTGCATGCACTGAGGGTATTAGGCAAAGTAGGAGTTAAGCATGGAATTTACTCAGAGCTAGAGCAGCTTCCCCTGAGTCAAATCAACTGCATGTCAATGAGTAGACACATGAATACAATCTGATTTCTGCCGGAAGAGTGTAAGGATTGTAGGGCAGCTCACCGTGTTCATTACAGCCCCCTCCCCACGTCATAACAGCCTTGGAGCCCTTGACTTAGGCTCAGTCAGTCACCCTATTTCATCATCCTGGCCCCATGGATTATTGGGTTGTAAGCCTGTCCAGTCCGAGTGGGCCTCTCGTGTCTTTTGCTTGATTGGCTGGAATAAATGGTTTCTCTCTTCCTCTGTGCAATGGTGGTGTGGGGCTAGAAGGCCCTCGAACTGCTCTTGTCATTTTTAGTTATTACAAAGGGAAAGCAGCCTAAGGAGTTTGCTGATACCCAGAGGATGTCAGGTCCTAGAGAATTTCCAAGAAATGGGACAGAACCCTGAGAACACTGTGGGTCTTTGACCAAACAGTACCTGGAACACTCCCTAACGCTGAACTCCTCAATGACTGAGTTGATCAATTCTCATTATTTTTAAATACAACTCCAGTTGTGCTCTCTGTGTCTTGCAACACGGAGAAGCCTCACTGACACAGCAGAATCCAGTCCGATCCATTGGAAATGTTTCTAATCTTCAGAACTGCCTCCAAAATGAAACAGGCCGGCTCCTGTTCTCTTCCATCTTCTGTCGCTGGAGGTGTTCGTGCAGAGATTGGCCAACATTCTGTCCAGGATGCTATAAAAAGGGATCTCTGTGTGGGTGGGAGGATGAAAAACCACCTTCTGAGAATACTTTTAATTCTGACATGCAAATAATACCCCTGGTAAACCGAGAGGAAAGTAGAAGGTGCACTAAAACATGTATAGGAGAAACCAAACCAGCCACAGGTACTTGGATGAAAGATGAGGGTTTTTCCCTCTGAAGCAGAGCTAGAATACAGGCATGATTCTTTTATATTTTTCTTTGAATTCAATTCACTTGTTCTTTGATTCACTCATTTATTCAATGGATTGCATTGGTGTTCAAATATGTGCTCAGCACTAAAATACAGGTATAACCAAGAGCCTGTTTTCATGAAGCTTACCTTCTGGCAGGCATGCTGCAGTGGAAGGACACGGGCTTTGGATTCTGAGTGGTGGTCATGGCCTCTACTAGAAGGTGATCTTGAGCTGCCTTCTCTCATTTTCCATTTTTTCTTTGGTTAAATGGTAACTCTAGCACCTACCGCATATAGCAGTAGAAAGGTTAAATTAAATTATATATATATTTACAGATTTATTTATTTTATATTATATATTATATATTTGTATATACTTATATAAATACCTGATAAAGACCAAGAACAAAGCAGCTAATCAAAAATGGTATTTTCCTTGCATACTTAGACCACTAACAAGCCATAGGTTCAAAGGAAAACAACATTTTCACATTCTACCTCACCTCCATGAAGTTCAGACATAGTAGAAAGTATTGTAGAACTTGCAGAAATTGCAGAACTTGAAGAAATTGATTTAAAATGGATCGGATCCACATAATTTGAATGAGAGAGGCATGGCCTATGTGAGCTCATTCGTTTATTCAGTCTTTCAACAAAAGTGTGTGGAGCATCTCTCCGCTGAATTAGCAACTATTTTAGGTGCTTGGGACCTAGCAGTGACCAAAACACAAACGTTCCTTCCCTCATTGGACTTACATTCTAATGGGGTTAGAAATGCAGGAAACGAAATATAGGGGGATTGTCATCATGCTGCATGGCACCGAATGCTGCATAAATGGTGCTAATAACTTGCACTAAGGAAATGAGTACAGAGACCCAAGGGTTTGGGTAGCCCGAAAAGCCTTGAGAGGGAGAATATGGGCAAGCTGGAGCTAAAGAAGAACGTGCTAAAGCCCTGGGGTGCTTTTCAGTAAGTGGGAGACTGGGATGATGACATGCGGACTGCGGCGTCTGTATCTGAAAACTCTGCAAAGGGATTGCATGCTCGGGGGATGTTGATGAAACAGTGCGTGCAAGTGTGGCGACTCCCATAGGGTCATGTTATAGTTGAATGGAAGGATTCAACTAAGTTCAAATCCTGGCTTTACTACTTAGTAGGTCACTTGGAGCAATCTGTAACCTAGGTCATAGAATCGAGGACGATGGAGAGAAATTCTGCGAAGTACTCAGCACACAGCAAGCCTAAAATAAATTACGACTACCACTACTGTTACTATTACTACCACCATGATACTGAGGCACATTAGCCAAGTGTATGAATTTCCTAGGGCTTCTATAACAAATTACCAGAAACTTAGCAATTTACAATACCCATTTGTTTACTCAGAGTTCTGTGGTTCATAAATCTGTGTGTGCCTAGCTGGGCTCTGCTCAGGACATTGCGAGGCTGAAATCTTGGTGCCAACGGGGCTGGGCTCTTAGGCAGAGGCTCTGGGGAAGAACCCACGACCACGTTCCTCTCATTATTGGAAGAATTCAGTTCCTGGTTGTCATGGGACTAAGCACCATTTCTTTGCTGCCAGGCCATTCTCTGCTCCTGAAGGCGCCACATTCCTTCTTGCACAGCCCCTCCATCTCCAAACCAGCCACATTGCATCTAGTCCTTCTCACGCTTCAAACCTCTCTTGTCTCTGCTTCTGTTGCCAGCCAGAGAAAACTTGGGATAGTTTTCTCTGAGATAGACTGCTCATAAAAGGCTCATGTGATTATGATAGCTCCACCTGAACAATCTCTCTATCTCATAGTCAACTGATGAGTAACCTTAATTACACCTGGAAATTTTCTTTTTGTTTTGTAACATCATCCCATCCTAGTGTGATATCTCATCATATTCATAGAGGAGGGCATCATACATGGGGAAAATCACTGGGAATCATCTTAGAATTCTGCCTACCATACCAAGTAAAAACTTCTCAAAGTCCTAATTAGTGCGACTGCAGAATGTGTTGGGGGAAAGAATCAAGTTGGAAAACAGGAGAGCTAGGATTTGGGTGGCCATGTTGAACTTAGATTCAATTAACACCTAGCCTTTCTCAAATATATCTCTGGACAGCTGCCCCGACCTGGTACTTGAGCAGCCTGTACTATTCCAAGGCAACGATATGGGTCCAAACACCAATTTGCTGAGGCTGATTTGGGTCCCTAGTATATCACCAATATACTTGTCGTGCTTCCAGCATTAATTTTGGACATGATGAATGCACCGTCTTCGTCATCAGCCAAGTCATTGAGGAAAAGATTCAGGGGAACAGAGATATAGAGGGACCTGGTCATCTAGCCTCTGGTATCTTCCTTCAGGTATGACTCCTGGGATATCCTGAGGGGTACAATCAGTTTCTTGATGAAGTCTAGTTATCCTCTTCCCACTGCAGTCCCCTCATCTCTGCTCACCAGTCTTGGCTCCCTGTGCCTCAGCCTCAGGCCTCAGCAGCCTTGGGCTGGGTATTGGCCAGTTTCAGCAGTACTGACGGTGGCCACAGATTGTCAGAACAGCACAGGAGGGAAATGTAAGATGCCACCTGGTGATGAGAGGACTCGTTAGAGGCCACATCATATGCACTTGGGTTCCATTTGTGAAGAATGTGAAAAGCACCATGTCCTCCACGTTGCAATAGAGGATGAATCCAGAGAAATAATGTTTTCTGTCTTTGTCATCAAACCCTAGTTAGGTTGCAGAGGCCCGAGAAATTCTGGAGACATGACCAATAGGGATAACAATATGTATCCCATACAAAAGTTACCTGAGGATAAAATAAGATCATGCATTTAGAGGTCAGACACAACTCATTGACCATGATGCCAGTAACTTCTTTAGGCCAGGAGACATATGCTCATTTTTAAAAAGGTAAATGTAATTTTTATTCTTTGTAAATAACTCTTTATCCATTTTTTAGCTTCTAATACCCTGTTGACTTATGTTTACCTTTTTAAAAAAATATTTTCCTGAGAGAGAAGAGAGAAAAGATTAAAGAGTATGGTTTTCTCATTGTTACATCAAAATTTTACGGTTGGCCTCAGCCAGTCCAGCTACCTCTTCCTCGAATATCTTCTTATTCCAAAAATGTCTAAAGAAATCCCTTTTGGCTAGTGTGGTATTAGCACAGGAATAGACAGATCAATGGGATAAAATAGATAGCCCAGAAATGTATTCCAGTATATATGAGAATTTAACATGTGATAAAGGAGAAATCACACATCAATGAGAAAAGGAAGGATTATTTAACAAATGCTGTGGGACCTCTGGGTAGCAATTTAGGAGGGGAAAAAAAATCAATGTTAGGCCGTTACTTCACATCATACAGACAAAGCAATTCCAGATGGGTTAAAGAATTAAATATAAAAAATATCAAATCTTAGAAAACCCAGAGAAAAAAGGAGAAGTGAATAAGAATTCAGTCTCC
The DNA here is from genome assembly GCF_004126475.2 of Phyllostomus discolor. Taxonomy (NCBI): domain Eukaryota; kingdom Metazoa; phylum Chordata; class Mammalia; order Chiroptera; family Phyllostomidae; genus Phyllostomus; species Phyllostomus discolor. The sequence goes on from NC_040904.2 coordinate 207,341,634, forward strand.
AGAGGAGTAAGAACTTCCCAAGCTTAGAGCAATAGGATAGGACACAAAAGAGATCAACCGATTAAATGGTTTATATTTTAATTTTTTAAACCCTGACACACAGACATACAAAAGCTACCATCATACTTGAAATCATAGTTGCAGCAAATATTTCAAAAGTGTGAATTTTTCCATAAAGGGTTCTATCAATCAATACAAAAGAAAACTAAGACCTAGGTCAATAAATGGGCAAAGCCACTCACAGAAAATTCATATACGAGGAAACTAGATCTGATAAAAAATGTGGGAAAAAGATAAACTCGCTACTAATTAAGAGAATGCTATATTTTAAAAATAAAGTATGAATTTGAAAACCATAGAATTGGCAAAATTATTTAAAATAAGACTATTTAATCCTGGTGAAGGTGTTGAGAAATAATCACACTTACCTATAGCATCAAGTAGTACGAATTTGTGTAATACTTTTACAGAACATCTTGTACATAACTTGTACTAAGGCACTTGCAAAGATTTTAGATAATTTGAAGCTGCATTTCCAATTTTTAGACTCTAAGCTAAACATAGTTTTTGCTGTTAGAGTGAAAAGAGAAACAGGAGAAGTAGGCATTAGCAAGAGGTTCTCTGCAACATAATTTAAAATAATAAATACTTATAAGTAATATTAATAGCAAGAAGGAAATCGAGTTAATTATGATATATTCACCCATGCTCTATATGGTGTTAGCAGGTGTATCAGCAATGAGATTCCCAAAGGAGACAGACGATGAATTCAAATTAAAACTGAGGCATGTTCAGGAAAGAGACTGTTTACAAAGGCATGGGCAGGGTATAGAGAAACCTAGGACACAGAGCTAGTAAAGGAGCTGTGGCTAGCTCTAAGCCTGATGAGATGAGGGAAAGGCAATTGCTAGAACTTTGGAAGGATAGTCATGTGAACGGTCCACCTTGCTAGGAGCCGTGACTTCTTCAAGCCAAAGGACAGGGCCATCCTGAAGCCACCCCACAGGGAGGAATCCAGGATCACAAATATTTTAATAATGTTTCCCTTTATCTCTCCCATGACTCCCCGGGATCCTCCATTGGCTAATGTGAGCAAAAGCTGGAGGACAGACATGCCTTTTGGTGAACTCCACACAAATCAGCATTTCATGAGACAGAACAGGGAGCAGGAGGGCACAAACAGATCAGGAGAGACTGAGTGAAGGCATCCAATACAATGGAGAGAGGTGGTGTATGAGTTTGTCCTGATGGTATGAGCTAAATATGAAAAAATTTCAGGAAAAAGAAGAAATACATTAAAATACTAAGTTTGGGTCATGAGTTTATTAGTAAATTTTCCCTTTATTCGTATTTTCCAAATTTGGGGGTTACTGAACAAGGTAATAAGTCATTTTCTTTCATTTTTGCATCTCCAGCACAGAGAAGGTTGGTACATGATAGGAGCTGAGTAAAATTTAGGCTACTGCTCCCATTGGTGTCCTATTGTTAGAAAGTTTTTATCTCCAATCCCACCCCTCTTAACTCACTCTCACCTAGTATTTAAAATGTTAGCCATAACCAGCATCCTTTGAGTTAAGGTATCTGGGATCAGGGAGGAATTAAAGAGGAACACAAACCACTAACTTAAACATACCTCATTCCCTGCCTCGCTCTGGCCACAAGGTCTAAGTCAGTAATCATAGCCACCTTCTTCTACCATTTTCCCCCTTTCCCTTATGTTCTGTCTGTACCTTGGGAACATGGGTATCCTGACCAAACTTTCACTTCAGTGGGAAGGGAGCCTTAAGAGGTCTCGCTTTATTAGGTTGCCACAGCTTTCTACTGACCAAGATTATTGGGCAAGGACGCTCTTGGGGGCACCTCAGCAAGTCCCCTGCATTCTAAACATGGCCGTATTGTGTAGCAGCCACCCACTTTCCATGGGAACTGGGCCAACCACGCTTGTGAGTATATGGATCCCTTCTCTTCTCATTGGTTTGTTAATGTAAAGAGTCCAAAAAAAAATGCCAGAGAACAAGTTCAGCTTATAAATCGTTAGAACCATGACTATACTTGGTGGAAGCATTTCTCCTCGGGTCGTGTAGCTACAAACCCACCGAGCTGACAGTTACTGGGACAAGAAGCAAAAGTTTCCCAAATGGGTTATTAGGTACAGTTGTGTGAAGACACCACCGTCACCTGGACTGATGCATTCTGGTTATGTGGTTTAGCTACTGGTTTACAGTATTTATCACAGTGTGTAGGATAATACCCCAACCCCCCAGGCTGTAACTGCCACATGGTGCATAAATGAGGCTTTACCAACCATCCACTCCATCATTCTTTCAAGCCAGTTGCTTCCACCTGACAGAGAAACTGGTAAAAACAGTGAAGTTCATGAATAATACACTTCCTTTGTTACAAAATGACTTTCTCAGTCAAAGGAGATGGTGTTTCAGATGCATGGGTAAGGCATAATGTAATTTTTAACTAAGATCACAGGTGCTAATGGAGGAGTTTGGGCAGGGAAGGCAGTGTATACTGGAAATTTGTACCAATCCCTCTTAGAACAAGCAGTTACCCCATCAGTGAAGGGAGGGATGCAGTAACATCAGCATTTTAATGGATAGCTGACCGGTTTCCCCTGGAATGGTGCCATATCCAGAGTTCAGAGTGATCGTGAGAAGTTAGATGCCCAACACGGCACAGCCAGGCCAGCACGGATGAGGGGACATCCCTGGTGCTGAGACAATACATAGCCTCCATCTCTGCAGCCATGCCCTCTCCATACATGGACCCACTGAGCAAGCCCCAGGGGCTGGCACCCACAAAACATTCTTTCTCATCCCACCAGTTCGTAAGAGCTTCCTTAGCAATGGATGCCCTCGGACAGACACTCACGCGGGATAGAAATATCCGCCTTTACCTACCTGGGAGGCCCAAGTCCACCTCTTCCCTGCAGGTCTCTTTGTCCCAATCCTCCAGTCTAGTTCTTTTTTCCCTCAAGCAGCCACCCAACCATTTGCCACTGCTCGTGCGTCAGTGTGGACCTGCTGCTCGGTCCACCTTTCCTTCCCCGTGAATTGCACAATGCGATGGAGTGCCCGCGAGGCTCTCCCGTGGAATACTTGCCTTTGTTGCTCTCGTTGACAGACAGCCCACAGTGAGGCTGAGAGGCAGCAGCCATCCACCTCCAGCATATGCTGTTATGCTTTGCAGATCCATCATTAAACCAGGCCCACACATTTCCCTTGACCGTTCACTGTCACAGGGAACCCTTGATAAAGTCAGAGGTGTGAGTTGAGGGGCAAGTAGCAAAGCAGTTGATGAAGCTCCAGAGGAGTCTTAGCATCTGGAAGTGCTCCCACCTATTCCGTTTGTACTTTATAATGAAATGCCAATTGTATGCTTCAGTGAATCAAATAACATTCAAGGTCACGATGAGCAGCCCAGGTCTCATAGTTACTTGGTGTCTCATGGCTACACATCAGGTGTCTACGGGGGTCCAGTAGCTGCTTTTCAAATGGAGAATAATTGTCACAGAAGAAGTCCGCATTACAAACCCTGGGAAGCAAGCACCTTTTGGGGCTCGCCAGAGGCTTCATAAAGTACCACTGTTTGCTGTGGATGCTTTCAATACCGCTGGGCCTGCAGCATCAAAAGCTTTGCAATGCTTTGCACCACAGACCGGACTTGATACAGAGCCCTATTTGGCCCTAAGTGCCATTCAGAACTGTCGTTATTATGAGTCACTCAATAAATAGGTCAGAGGAGTGTGACCAAATATGATGTATGTTGCCTGCAAGCAACAAAAAGTCCCACCAAGCGCTGTGCAGCCTGCTCTGTGGAAGCGGTGGAAAGGCACAGCAGCCAGGCTTGGGCTTCGGTGGCGTAATGCTGGTAGTCACGGGGCCATCGGACCCTAGAAACTCTATCAGTGTGATCAGCATCGGAAATTTAACAGGATTTACTTTCTGCCTCTTGACATGGATATGTCTTGTTAAGGTGTGTGAGGTGTTGAATATTTCCTGCTAACCATAGGCAATCAGCGTAATGGCATCAAGGGAACAGGCCAGGGTGACATTTGGCAGGTCATGAGAATAATCGCGGTCCCCTCTAGACTACAGTGACAAAGACCAAGGGAGCTGACGTAGCCCGGGGTCAAGACAACAAAGTTATACTCACTCGCACTCAGCCCAGGATGGCTATGATTGAAGCCCAACACAAAATCATAGATTTACTTAAAACCTCTTCTTTGCTCATCAGTTCTTGTTAGTGTTGTGTATTTCATGTGTGGCCCAAGACAGCTCTTCTTCTTCCAGTGTGGCCCAGAGGCACCAAAAGGTTGGACTCCGCTGGATATTGCTTCACCAGCTAAATAACAGGCTGATTCCAATTTTGCCTAGTCACTGAGATGGGGCAAACATGCACTTGTTAGGTCACATCTATATGTGTCAGGAACAGTATTGGTTTGTTCCAGTAAAGAGGCAGCCTCCAGAACCATAGCTGTGAGTAGCGGCCCCGCCTGATTAAGTTTGTGACAACCTGCTGTCACCCTCTGTGATCTCAATGCCTTTGTGGCAGCCAAACAGATGAGTTAAATGGGACTCGAATAGGGGTCATTGCTCCTGCAGTCTCTCAGATCTTTGCTGGAAGCCCTAATTGATGCTGTATGTGATGTTGTGTTGGTCTACCATTTGGTTCTGGGGGAAGGTGTCAGTTCATGTCCGTTACAAGGTCTTTCACTTGGCCTTGACCCTTCCTCCTGCCATAACCCTTACTGCAGCAATTCTGCCAGTATGAATGTAGAGTCTACATTTATATTATGTATATACTGAAATATCTTTAAAATATTATGTATATAGTATCTTCATAGTATATACATAATATGTTGATGTAAGTTTGCCTTAATTATATGATTAAAATTAGTCATAGATATTTATGGGAGAAAGTAGTATAAATAAAATAAAACCTTTGTTTTTGTGAGATTACAGGTGGGTTTGTTCCATTCATAACCCTGTTTTTCAGAACAGGGTGGGAGTTAGACTGTGAGCCCTTTAAGAACAGGAGCCACGGCTTTTACATAAAGCTCTTAACCTCCAGGACCCAGTGTGGTGACTTGGAAATAACAGGCACTTATTTAATTTCAGAAATAATAAAAAAATATGTGATTTAGAAAGTGCAAAATGCCTACTTTTTCAAAGATGTACAGGGAAAATGTCCAAATTGATAATACGCTGGGCCATGAAGAAAGTCTCAACAAATTGAATGGGCTGATCCCAGAGTAGGTTCTCTGGTCACAGAGGAAATGAGTTTGATGTCAACAGTGATAAGACAGCTGGAAAACCCCAACACGACTGGAAATTACGCAGCGTGCTCCTACGTAACCCTGCGCCCAAGAAAAAGTCACCGTGGCAATTAACTGAATGATCATGGAAACAATTTCCATACTTAGAAATTTATAGAAATTTACTTGAAAAAACCCTGAAAAACAGTGATCTACATACCCTCCTCAAGGGGTTCACCAAAGAAGAGATTGAAGCGAGGAAAATATGGAGAAGGAAATAATAACTACATTTATGAAATATATTTAATGTGTACATTATGACGATTAGATATAGTATTTATTCAGAAAGGATTCTCACCATGTAGTTAATTAATATGTTGGTCACCTCACATAGTTATCTCTATTCTTTTTTTTTTGGTGAGAACATTTAGGTTCTACTTTCGTAGCAGGTTTGAATTATGTGATACAGTGTTATTAACTGTAGTTACCATGTTTTACATTAGGGCTTCTGACCTCATTCAGAAAGGGCATGGACCCTTTCACAAACTTCCTACTGGTCCCTCCACACCAGACCGTGGCAACCACTTTTCTACTCTCTGCTTCTATGAGTTTGATGTTTTTTGTTGAGTCCGCATATAAATGATATCATGCAGTATTTGTCTTTTTCCTGTCTGATTTATTTCACTTAGCATAATGCCCTGAAGGTCCATCCATGTTGTCATAAATGGCAGAATTTGTATCTTTCTCATGGCCAAATAATATTCCTCTGTGTGTGTGTGTGTGTGTGTGTGTGTGTGTGTGTGAGAGAGAGAGAGAGAGAGAGAAGTGCATATATCACATCTTTCAATCCATTAACAGATGCTTAGGGTTTTTTTTATAGACTAATATATATCCACCCTGGAGAATATTCCAGGTGTTACAGTACAACAAGGGGGGGGGGGCTGGGACGATATACTATTACCTGAAAGGAACCCCCCAGGTTCTTTATGTCCACTACCAGAAGAAAGACATCTCTCAATGCCCGAGATTCATGAAAAGGAAAGGAATTTATTATTCATTTGAAAGAACACAAACTAAAGTGCCCCACAAATGCACATAGGCACCCTCCATGTGGCAAAAGGGAGCACCTCCAAAGCCTCGTGGTCCTCTCACCCAAGCCTCATAGTCCTAACCAAGACACCAAAGCCACGTGGTCCTAAACAGACGCGTGGTCCCAAAAAGAGAGACCCCCAATGGCTGCTGTGCCTCCATTTAAATCCCAGCACTAATCTTCCTCTGTGGCCCCATTTCTGGCTCCTCTCACAATTGGCCACAGCTGCCCGAATTCTGGGCAGGTGTGGCCCTGTGGTGTGGAGCCAATTATCTCTAAGCTCTTCTGGACCCTATTACAAATCCCTATTTGGGGCTCCCCTCTTGGCTGCACCCTGTTACACAGGTGCACTTGAGAAGAATTTGTACTCTGCCACTATCGAATTGAATGTTCTGTAAATATCTGTTCAGTCCATATGACCTAATTATAGTTTAAATCCAGTGTGTCTTTACTGATTTTCTGTCTGGATGATCTACTCATTGTTGAAAGTGGGGTATCAGAGTTCCCTATTATTATTGTATTGCTGTCTGTTTCTCCCTTCTGGTCTGTTAATATTTGTTTTGTATTTTTAGGTGCTCTCATGTTGGTGCTCGCATAAAAATTTATAAATGTTATATCCTCTTGCTGGATTGATCTCTTTATCATTATATAATGACCTTCTGTGTCTCTTACTATATTCTTGGCTTAAAGTCTATTTTATCTGATGTAAGTATAGCTACCCAACTTTCTACTGGCTACCATTTGCAGGGAATATCTTTTTCCATCTCTACACTTTTAGTCCATGTCCTTAAAGCCCAAATGAGTCTCTTGTAGGCAGCTATAGCTGGGTCTTGTTTTTTATCCATTCAGACACTCTATGTCTTTTGATTGGAGAATTTAGTCCATTCACATTGAAAATAAGTATTGATTAATATAGATTCACAATTTTAATTTTGTTCATTATAATCTGGCTGTTTAGTAATTCCCTTGGTCTTTTCTTTTTCTCTTGTTCTTTTCCTTGCTGATTTTCTGATTTTCTAGGGTAGCATGCTTAGTTTCCTTTCTTTTTTATCTTTTGTGTAGTTACTGCAGGTTTTTGCTTTGTGACTACCACAAGGCTTACATAAAACCTCTTAAAACAATCTATTTTAAGCTGTTAATAGCTGCACTTCAAATGCATATTAAAACTACATTTTTACTCTCCTCCCCCACATTTTGTTTTCAGTGTTACAGTTTATATTATTTTACCTTGCATATCCATTAACAAATTATTATAGGTGTGCTTATTTGCAATACTTTGGTGTTTTAGCTTCATAGTATATAAGTGATTTATCTACCACTCTTTCAACATTCGAATATTCTGAATTTAATTATATATTTACCTTTACCAGTGAGATTTGTACTTCTGTGTTTTCCTGTTACTAGTTAGTAGTATTTCAATTTCAGCTTGAAGAAGTACCTTTAACATTTCTTATATGACTGGTATAGTGGTGATGAACTTGTTCAGCTTTTGCTTGTCTGGAAAACTCTTTTTCTCTCCAGAAACTCTGTCTCTGTCTAAAAGACAACTTTGATGTGTAGAGTATTCTTGGTTGGTAGGGTTTCTTGTTTCTTTAAACACTTTTAATAATATATCATGCTACTCCCTCTGGCCTGCAAAGTTTGTGTGAAAAAAATATGCTAATAGACATATAGAAATTCCCTTCTACATAAAAAGTGGTTTTTCTCTTGCCACTTTTAATATTCCTTGTTTTTAAGTTTTGACAATTTAATTATATTATGTTTCAGTGTGGGTCTCTTAGGATTCATAATATTTGGAATCTCAGGATGTTTTTGAGTGGGCAAGACAATGCTAATATGTGTGCCAAGATAATAAGCAATAATAGATACTCTGGCAAACCAATAATTGATGACTTGTGTACTCTGAAAAATATACTGTCTTTATTTTTTTATTCCACCAGGTAGTAACTATCCTTCTTTAATCATTCATTAATCTTCTCCTGTTACCTGCCAACATTTTAAACTTTTTCTACTCTTATATTGTCTAAATTAATAACTAAAAATTTTAAATTATATTTGTGTCTTCAATGCTTTGCCTATAGGTTGATCATAAAATATAAAAATTAATAAATATTGTAGTATTTATAGGACTTTGCAAATATCATTCACTACAGAAATAGAAATTATTGTGACTACAGTTCTTTTGCCTAGTGCTTTTACTTTTTAATTCTGGGGAGTTTTTATTTGCTTGTGCTGTTTATTCTTCCATGTTTGGAAGTTCTCAGTTCTCAGTTTTGTTTAACATCTCCCAGTTAAGTGTTCTCTGAAGTCCTTTATCCCATTTTATTCATTGCCTCTTCTTCCTTCCAAGTTTCTTCCATCTTTTCATGAGCTAATTGCCTTCTCCCATTCTGTTCATAGTTGTGGGATACTTTTGCATTAGTGGGACATTGAAAAGAGGAGATAAATATATTTTTAATTTCAAAGCCCTTGTACATTAAAAATATTGAAAATGGTGTTTTTCATACTGTCATTCTCAAGGATGAAACCAGGGCTGCTCCCTCACGTGACGAACACATAAGCACACTTCCCTCCATCAAGGTGTCTCTCCTCCAACACCCTTATTTTGCTTACAGGATTTGGAGTGGAGCCCTGGATTATTACCATTGACTGCTTCACTTATTTTAAACTCCACTTCTACTTACTGTTGCATAAATATATTGACATCTAAATTCTCTTTTGCAGTTACATTAACAGAAATCACCAAAAGTCACTGTGCTTTTTAGCTGGTTTTAATCTCACGAGACATTCCCAGGAGAGGGCCTGTTCCCCCTTGCTGCCAAAACTTCTTCAGAACTGCGGTCCTGTTCTTCAGGATAAGAAGGAAAAGTGCAGTTACCACCAGAGACTAGTATCGTACCTACCTTGAGCATGTCCCCTATCATTTCTGTTGTTGTCTACATCAGGCAGTACGCTTTCTAGCAACAGTACACTTTCTAGCAACAGTGAAGGGCATGAGCTTTGGAATCAGAAACTCCTAGGTCTGAATTCACCTCTAATATAACTGTCCATGTGAACCAGTTAAAATTTTCCTTAAGCAGCAATTTCTTCATCTGTAAAATGGTTGCAGTAGTGCCTGCGTCAGAGGGTTATCATGAGGAAAAATTATGTAATGCCTAGAAAGCATGTCTTACCACACTTGGCACATAATAGATCTTTAATAAGTGCTGGCTCTTCCTATTACTAATTGTGGTTAGAAAGTGTCTCCTCGGTGAACAGATATGTACATCATTACACAAGGTATAATGACTCTGGTCATTGTATAGGGTACAAAGTTCCTACCAACAGGGTCCATATAATATAGTTATAATGGAGAGAATGTAAGATACAGAATGGCGGGTGCCTTGTCTTTCTGATTCACTGATGTTTCTTGAGCATTTAGAACAGTGTCTGACATGTGGTAAGTACTAAATAGATATCTATGGAGTAAAGAAAAAGAACTTCTAAATAGATATAACTCTGCTTGAATCCTGGCTCAACCATTTCCTAGCTGGGTCACTTTGGGCCAGTTACCTAACTTCTCTGGGTCTTAATTTTCTCAGCTATAAAATGAGAAAATAGAATCGTTTCTAACTCGCAGAATTAGTCTCATGTAATAGCACATGCTAAAATTCCGCCTAGCTTTACATCAAGGTTCAAATGTCAATGTGACTATTGTGGTTACAAAGAAATATGAAAAGTCCTTCCAAAAAAGTAGTCATTCTCCCTACTTTTGGCCAATATTTTTCTTCTTATGAGTCTTCTGGCCCGAAAACACCAAGAACACCAGGAACCCCATCCTGACCTCCTTGCTTCCCTTCCATCCAAGCCAAGGTGTCAGTTCTTAGCTTTGAGACCCTTTCTTTGTCTCAGCATCTGTAACCCTGGGCTCGGGGGGTTGACTTGGTGTACCTGATGTTTGAGTTTATGATGTCCCAGAAAGACTCTGGTTATACATGCCTCTCTTGTTCCCAGTGCCCTTGGTCAAGTCAGTGAGGAAGTCCTCACTCTGGTTCCTGTCCCATGGTACCAGCACCCATTTCTAACCCCCTGTCCTCCATTCACCCATTCCCCTCACACACACACGACTATAGTAAATCCAAAATAAAGAAGATTATGTTTCCAACATCCAGACTTAGGATCAAAACAACTTGAGATGAAAGAACACAGTGAGGACCGCTAGGATTTTTTTTTCCATTGGTAATTACCCAGTTCAGCAGACAACCAAATAGGATGTAGATAAGTGCCTGGTAGATTGTGCTGGAAGGAAATCCACGACTCTGGGCTGAGTTGGTGACATTCTCCTGAGGGAGAGTTCAGAGCCATCCTGGAAAGTTCAGCAGAGACATCTGTTCTGATGAAGACATCTGCTCCATGAAGGCACTGCAGTGGAGCAAAAGACAAGAGAGTGTTGGAATGGATTAAAATAAAAAGCAGTGGAGTAGCAAATAATCTATTAAGTGCTGCTGGCATCCCACATTCTACAGGCTCTGTGCAGGGGTAGCTGCTGCGTAGACTATACTCAGCTCAGAGGGACAAAACAAAAGCAAAGGTCCTGTGGGCATCAGTTTCTCCACAAACATAACCATGTCCTCAGTGCATGCCCAGCTTGGTGCTAGGTCCTCGGACCATCTCCTGATGATAACTTCTGTCAAGGAGTCAAAAGGACTTGGGAAGTTCTAGAAATAAAATATAGAAATGATTCCAATGAATCTGATACATAGCAAGCCTTTGATCAACATTGCCTGGGAAATTAGTGGACTGGATCTTTTCCAAACATTTCCTAAACACCTGTGGCTCGTCAGACACTGTTGTGGGCACTGGAGACACAGAGGTGAACAGGACATTCATGTTCCTCTATGGGAAGAAGAGCATTAGTTCCTGTTTGGGTCTGTTGAGGTCAGTGTGCCTCTAAGACTTTCTGGGGGAGACATTGAAAGGATAGATATATAGGTCAGAAGCTCAGCTGAGGAGCCTGGACACAGAAGAAAAGGTTCTGGGGACTTGAACACACGTGGACCACAGATTCTAAACTAATATTCATGGCAGCTAAGCTTTCTAAGCTGTTGCTGTGCACCAAACATCATGAAGGGTACTTTATATACATTGCCTTATTCAATCTTCAATCCAACCCTATGATGTAGATGCCATTAGTATCATCACTTTAAAGATAATGGAGCAGAGGCCCAGAAAATTCATATAACCTCACGCACTTGGTAAGTGACAAAGACACAACTCAAAACCTAGTCCATGTGTTCCAGTCTTCATACTTTTAAACCCTATGTTCGCAAGCATCAATATTTCAAAAATTCAAGTACGTTTTCAAGTGTAACTTAACCAGCGGAGATGGGTGTGCATACTTATCCCACCTTCCCACCCAACAGGGGTCTCAACCTTTATCAAGATTTTCTTCAGGAAGAAGCATCTAACATTGCTTTGTTATTCCAGGCTTTGCATATTTCTTTAATTTCTGTATTACGGTAAAACTGGAAAATGTGATCAGATAGTTTTCAAGTCTCATTAGTCAAATTAATACTGCAAGCAACCTGAAATTTTGGCAACTGCAATGAAAAAGGTTTAGAGGAATTAGGTACAAAGATTGCTGTTGGAAGAGAAATTAAATAGATTGTTTCGTTTGGAGAAAGAAAAACAACTTTCAATTTACAAAATAATGTGTTTTTCTAAAAGAATCTTTTGGGTGAAATCAGCCCAAGAGTAGAAAATCCAAATGCAGCTCCTCAGTGGCTCTGGGTCTATTAGCAAGTCACTTCTCCCCTCTAGACCTCAGTTTCCCCATCTGTCAAAAGAGAGTAAGAACAGGTGCCCTGGTTGTCTCACAGGGCTGTGATGGATGCAAGTGAGGTGAGAGATGGGGAAGTTTTATGAAGTGCAGAAAGTGCTAGACAAATACAACACCATGTGAATAGTGATTATATGGGTATTGAAACCCACAGGGGTGCAGGAGAAGATGGACCTTAATGATTATCAGGATGAAGACCCTCACTTGACAGATGGGGACAATGGGGCAAGATAGGGTAGTTGGCTCATGCAAGGACAATGATAGAGCTGAGATTAGTGCCTCTATTTCTTTCTCTGGTCTGTTGGTTTCTCTCTTTTTCTTTTAGCTAAGACACCTCTTGACCATTTGAGGGGGTCATTACTATCTCCTGCCAGAAAAGGATCTGGAACTATGAAAAGAGAATAGTCTGACTGCCAGTTTGGGTCTTAGTAAGATAAACGACTTAGCCCAGGAAGAAAACTACACTGACCAGAAGCATACAGAGGCTTAGTGGTTCCACATTCCTGAGAGTATAGGTGACACAACAAACGTATCAGAAACAGCAACACCTGCTCACATTTACTTACTGCTCAATTATGTGCCCGGACCCTGCTAAGTGTTCTACCTGCATGTGTGTCTCATTTTATCCTCTGAACAATTCTGTCAGTTGGGTGCCATTACTGACTCCGTTTTACAGCTGGAAAAACAGAGCCTTAGAGGTGTTCGAGAAGTTGCGTCTGGCTGCAGGCTATAGGAGGTGAAAACGGAGATTCACCCCAGCCAATGTGACTCATATTAGTTTCCAGATTTTAACCACCAGACACATTATATTCCACTACATCCTGAAGTCCTTGGAGCAGCAATCCCAGGCTCCTCACAATCTGGTCTGTCCAGTTTTCTCTTTCATTTTGAATCTGAAGAAAATTGGTGCTCTTTCACCTTCTCACACGGAAGGGATCATTTGGAAGGGCAAAATGCACAGGCTCTCGGAATTCTTGTCCCTGTGTTTTGGTCCCACCATCCCTGCTCAGGATGCTGTCTCCTCTGCCTGTTTACATCTTACTCTTCCATTCATGCTCCCCTGAAATTTCACCACCAGCAGGTCTTCCAAGCCCTTCAGTCCGCAGTGGATTCCTTCTCCTCTGAGTCCCTCTGGCACTTACATTCTGTACCTTCCATGTGGATCCTGCAGGGCTCAGCCTTCTGATAACTCTTCTTTTTTTTTTCATTTCTTTGTAGAGCTATCTATCTATCTATCTATCTATCTATCTATCTATCTATCTTTCCATCCATCCATCCATCCATCCATCCATCCATCCATCCATCCATGTCTTTAATCTTATATCCTCAAACACATTAGAAGTTCCTCAAGAGCAATGTCAAGACTGTTCCTCTTGGGTCCTCCATAGCGTCTAGTACATGGACAGTGGGTCATCAATAGTCAAATTTTTAAACGAATAAAATATGAACAGCAGGAGGAAGCTACTGAGAAGCAACTTTCAGCTAAATGGAAGGATAACTTCCTCTACTGATAGCATTTCTTTTTTTTTGACAATAGGGACAACATCCTTGAGATGTTGGTAGTTCGCTGTGTTTGGAGGTGTTTGTAGAAAGGATTACTCAGCGATGTTTTGGATGGGATTCCTGCCTTGGGAGAGTTAGTGCAATAAACCTTCAAGAGCCATTCTAATTGGTGCTCCCTTCTAGATAACTACTTGCTTTTCTCTCGCAGCTTTTACGATTCTCTCCTTGTCTTTAAGCCTTGTCATTTTCATTATGACGTGTCTTGGTGTCGGTCTCTTTAGGTCCAACTTGTTTGGGACTCACTGAGCTTTCTGGACTTGTGTGTCTTTTTCCTTCACCAGATTAGGGAAGTATTCAGTCCTTATTTCTTCAGATAGGTTCTCAATCCCTTGCTCACACTCTTCTCCTTCTGGTATTCCCATGATGTGGATATTGTTACCCTTCATGTTGTCCAAAATGTTTCTTAAGCTCTTCTCATTTTTTAAAATTCTTTTTTCTTTTTGCTGCTCTGCCTGAGTGGTTTTTTTCCTACCTTGTCTTCCAAATCACTGATTCAGTCATCTGCTTCATCTAACCTACTGTTTATTCTTTCCAGAGCACTATTTATTTCAGACATTACATTTTTTATTTCTGACTGGCCCTTTTTTATGGTTTCTGTGTCTTTTCTCATGCCTTTGAGTATCCTTATAATCATTACTCTAAACTCTCTATCTGATAAATTGCTTGCCTCCATTTCATCTAGTTCTTTTTCTGGAGAATTCTCTTGTTCTTTCATTTGGGGTCTGTTTCTATGTCTTCCAGTTTTGGCTGCTTCTTTGTATTTTCTGCCTTAGTTATTAAACTATAATAAGTCATTAAACTGATCAGCTGTTAAACTAATCGAGCTGTAATCAACAGCTGGGCTTAAGCACCACAGGGTGGGGCTGAGTAATTCCTGTGGGGAGGGGTCTTGCTTCCCCTCAGACTGATGCCATTTCAAAAGGGACTGCTCTGCCTGAGAAAGATGGCTTCTGCAGTGCGGGGGGTGACTCAGCACAGGGATCCTGACAGCTGTTCCTCCAGTTCTCTCCCGAGAGCTACCAGCCCCAGGCTCTCCTCAAGCATCTCTAGTTCACTGTGCCCTTCCTCTGCTGGAGCCCAGAGTAAGTGACTGCAAATGACATTTTGTGCATTGGCCCTTCGGGAGGCTCTTTATGTCTCCAGCAGTCACTTCCTGGCAGACAGAAACCTTGCTGCTTTTCACAGCTGGGTGTTATCTGGGTTTCTTTCCTGGCTCTGGTGCCATAGGCTGGGGAGCCCATGTTGGGGTTTAGATGCCACATTTCTCAGGGGAACCTCCCCAGCTACTGAAATATCCCTCCAGAACTTTAGCTGCCACCGACGGGAGCCCAGCCAGCTTCCCCTCCTTTTCCCCACTCTCTACCATTCTTATTGTGATGAAGTGGTTTCTTCTATCTGTCCACAGTTATAAGGCTTCTCTCCAGCTAGTGATGAGTTGGTTATTCAGGATGATCTCTCTACAATTTAGTTGTAATTCCAGATTGGTCCTGGGAGGAGGTTAGTGTAACTTCCACTTGCTCCTCTACCATCTTGGATCTTGCTTAGTTCTATGATCCCACAGCTAAATGAGTGAGTGAGTGAGTGAGTGAGCAAGTGAATTTGCAGATGTCAGTCACTCACACTTGGGCTCTCACCTGTAGCAGGTGAGTCATGGCTTTCCACATAACTCAGCCTTTTATCTAAAAAACACTGATGTGAAGTAAGCAGAGAGCAGATCTTATTTCCTTTATTTTCCAGTTGAGGAAACAGACTAATCAAAGTAAAAATAATTTGCCTGAAGTCAGCCATTGGCTGCACACGACAGCCTTCACAGTCCCAGGCTAGTTCAGTCTGTGCTTCAAGAGCCCCAGACAGCTCCCTGTGGCTCCTCCTCTACTGTCCTTGTTGAAGCAAAAAATGGGAAGCTGGAAGAAATCCTAGACAAACCTCTGCTTCTCCCTGATCTGAGCCCTCGGCCACAAAACCATATGGATTTCACCTCTTGAATATTTCTGTTTGATCCTCTTCTCTACATAAGCTTTGCACTTGGTGTTCTTCTATGCAAGGGCAGGCTCTGGAGTTAGGTGGGCTGGATTCAATTCTAGTCTCTGGCTCCTTGGCCATGTGACTTAACCTCTCTCAGTCGCAAGGTGACAGCCAAAATGAGAGCCCACCCTGATCAAGCCATGGTGAGGGTGAAATGAAGGTATATGGAAATAGGTGAATAGATGGAGCTTAGAACAGTGCCTGTCATGTAGTACAGACTCAATATATATTAAATTGTGTCTTCTTGTTAGTGGAGGAGGGGGAGAGAGTACTTTTTTCCTAACTGTGTGACCTTGGCTAAGTTGCTTAACCACTCTGTGACTCAGTTTCCACATCTGTAAAATGGAAATAATGATAAGAGTGAGCCCACGTCCCAGGGATTTTTGCAAAAAATAAACATGTTACTGCAAATAGAGAGCACTTAGAAATTGCCAGGCAAATTTCAGGCCTTGTGATAGTGTCACTATTATTGCTTCTCCTGGTGAGTGACTCTTGCACACACAGCCTTGCACATCTGGTTCACGGTGTACATCCTGCCTTTCAATCAGAAGACACCAGATAGACCACAGCACCTACCATCTTATCGCTACATTTTTCAGTGGTTCCTACTTTTTATCCTTCCTTAATCATGCTCACTTTTTTTTGCTAGAAACTTCCACACTCTCTGCTTTATTCCTTAACCAGATATGATGTTAATCATGTCTGTGAAAGACCTCAAGATTAGGCACCAACACTGAAAACACTCATATGCACACAGGAGTGGGGGCAGGCTGGGTCTGGAGGGGTCAAAGGGGGGAAATTGGGACAACTGTAATAGCATAACAGTAAAGTATTTTTTTTTTAGAAAAAGAACCATTCAATGGTAGAATCTCATCAACAATGATTCCCCAGAGGAGGCAGAGGGGTACTGGCCTTGGTCCTGAAACAGAGATTTGGGCATGTCTTGGAAAGCTGGAACTTGGTAAACAGACAGCTTCCGGATGAGCTCTCACCCTTCACGTGGTGATGTCTTTGGGGCTTGTGGACTACAAGATCCCGTTCATTCCATTTTTATCGCCAGTGTCTGTCTCAGTCCCTGCCTCACAGATGGTGCTCACTAAAAGTTCATCAATGCACACACTTACATGCAAGTCTCTCCATTTTACAGACGCAGTCAGACACTGCGACAGAAAGGAGAAGTAACATGTTCTAGATGACATATCAAGACTTGTTCAGGCCCTTTCCATTCTTCAAAGCCTAGTTCAAATCCTAACTCTTCCAAGAGGACACTCTTGATGTCCCTCAAACTGAAATATAAATTGGTTTCCTCTGAATTCTTTCAACTCTTTTAATTGAATGAATGGAGGTACTAAAATAAGCCCATACGACTTTTATGTTATTATCACAGGACTTTAAGAATTATTGAGGACAGAGTCCATGTCTGTCACTTAGGAAGTGCTAGAGGAAACCTTTTTACATGATTAAATAGAAGTGGCATAATGAGAACCAGAATCTATAGTCCTGTCTCTTTCTTGGAGACCACACTGCCTCCCACTAAAATAAACTCTCCTGATCTCCTGCCCCCTTAGGGCCCTGAGCTGGATAGAACTCCCTCCTAAAGACAGGCATCTGAGAAAGCCACCTATGCTAATGTGCTCTTTAGTTAATGGGGCTTACTCCAGACAGGTGGTAATGGTTCTGTGACAACTGAAGGTGGAGGAAATTTGGGAAACAGCATGGGAAGAAGGGTCCTGACCCAATAATTTGCTGGGCCTTTTTCATGGTTCAGATCTAAAGGAGGAGGGAGAATTGAGATGTCTGTAAGCACCTTTGGAGAATGGAGAGGCATAGCTATAATAGGATAAATTAACAGGTCCCTGCAAGAGAAAATGCCCATCATAATGACCTTGACGAGCTCTCAGCTAGGGAGATTCTAAATGTAAATGCATGAAAAATGAGGAAGTGGGCCTTCTTTTCTGGGCTATTTACATGGTCTTAGAATAGCCACTTTACCTGTGCAATAGCTCCGCTTCAGCATTTCTCCCTTCCACCTAACCCCCTTCTTCTCCACAGCCTTCCAAAGACAGAATGAAGCTCAGGTCCTCAGGACACCCCCTGATTTTAAGCCCTAAACTCTGCATGACCCATCCCGCAGCCCTCTGGTCCCAAGTTGGTGTCACTTGCCCCTCACCTGCAGGCTCAGATGTCCTTGTCCAGGTGAAGGCCACAGTTAACTACTCCCTAGGAAGTAGGAGGGTGTGATTTCAAGACTCTCTGGTTCATCACAACTTGCAGGTGGATCCCCTTTTTGCTTTTCTTGCTAACCTGTGTCCCACTCAGTTTTAGAAACCAGGCTTCCGCCTGCTTCTTTTGTCTTTGCCACCACCTCGTGCCTGTTACCTGGTGTCCAAGCTTTATCTGGATGGCCTGCCATGTCCAAGCTCCTCTAAGACATCCTACTTTCTAGCCTTCCATTAAAGTAAGCACCCATCCCTATCCCTACCCTTGCTTATAACTTGCCAGTAGGCTTCCTAATTCTTCCAGGCACTAAAATACTACACAGGAAGTTCAAGGTCCTGCAAGAACTGGCCCCTGCTCACCACTACACCTCACACCACATTCTTCAGGATCCAGCTGCTCTGACCTTCTCCCCATTTCAGGAGAGCACCTCCACCACAGGACCTTTGCATGTCATGGTTCCTCTGGTAGAGCCAGACCTTAGACATGCCAAGCCAGGGCCTAGGGATGGGGTGAGATGTTTTAAAGTCTTAGGAAAGTAAGGCCAAGTGCTTGCAGCAGTGCACCTATTTCATTCCCATTTACTTTCTCCCCATTGCCAACGTACATCTTGGAGGTGGAGGGGGCAGAATGACAAAGTGGAGGCAGAGGACTGGATCTATCAGCTGACTCCTGAGAAGGCCCAGTGGCCAGGGGGTGGGGAGAGCAGATCCCTGAGATCTGATTGTCCTGCAAAGCAGCTGTGAGCCCCCACCTCTGTTCTCAGGTGAGGTGACACAGGACGCAGTCCTTTTGGCTTTTGGTATACAGGGACTGAAGGAGGCTGATTCCAACCACAACGTGTGGGAGGACAAGCTCACTGGCTGCCCCTTTTGCAACTTATTTTAGTCAGGCTCTTGGCTTACTGGAGACATGTGAGTCTTTTTCTCTGTCTCTCACATTTAGAGGCACTATAAAGAGAAGAGAGAACTTTTAGCTTCAGTGAGATCAGATTGTTTTTGTTTGGTTGGGTCTGGGGTTTGTTTGTTTGTTTGTTTACCTATTCAATGGAATTTAGAAGGAAGTTGTTTCTTGGAAAAGCAGAGGATGACAAATGGGGAATGTCCCAGCCAGAAGGATCCATCGAGCCCCTAATATCCTGTACTGTGCAAAAGCCCAGATGGGGCAGTTGCCTCCCTGGTAACACACAGCACATTGGAGACAGAGCTGGTTGTGGAGTCAGGCCAGAGACTCTTGACTAGAGAGCCCTTGCTGGCAGTGGGCTAACCTCCTGAACTGGTAGGTGATACTAAGAGTAATAATGACTAACACTGATACAGAGCTTCTCTGTGCCAGGTGCCATTTTATGTCTTTGTATTTATTGACTGTGTTAATCCTCACAGTAACCCTATTAGGTATATTGTACTATCTCCCAATTCTATAGACAAAGAAACCAAGGGAACAGAAGCGAAGTCATTTGCCTGAGATCCAAGGCCAGTAAGGGGCAGAACTGCATTGGACTCAGACTGTGAAATTGCCACTATCTGAGCATGCAGGGCACAGCGCATGGAGATCAACATCTTACACAGCCCCTGCCTCTGGGAGTTCAGGGTCTATTGGAGGAGGCAGGTGCAAAAACACTGATTATGTGTATGAGGCTATACGCCATAGGCCACTTCTGGAGATGCAGTGAATGATCAGTGTGGAGGAGAAAGCTGGACATGACCAGAAACTCACCAGGCAGGTGGCAGAGAGGCGTGAGTTTCAAGTCATTGGGCAGGACAGCCTGGACATGCTCTGTGGGTTCAGTCTGGGAAGCCAGATGAGCCCTAATTTCAGAAGCAGACCAGATCCCATCCGCCAGTGAGTGGGGCCAGCCAGCAAGCCCAGCCAATGGCCAAATGCCTGGGGACTAGCAGTTCTGTTCTCATTCCAGAACACCTGCCTCTGCAGGCAGCAAGGCTCAGGGATTGGCCTAAAGACTGGCAGTTAGGGTCCTGAGTGCCAACCAAATGGTCTGGAATTTGGCTAGGGATGGGGAGTGGGTAGGGAAAACCAATTTGCCTGGTGTGAGTGGCTGGGGGAGGGGCTGCTGCCTTCCACATCTTAGTGTTCACCTCTGCATGGCTAGATCCAGACCTGGGTGGAGGTTCCAGGGACAGCAAAAGACCCTGGTCATCATGCTGGGCCCCAGCCCAGAGCTAAGGACAGGACTACACCCCAACTTCTGCAGACAAGAGGCAGGGGAGTGGCCACTGTGCCCTGCTGAGATTTGCTCAGGAGCAGGAGTGGGCTGCAGGCAACTGTCGAAGGCGTCAGGGGCCACAGATGAGCTATGGGGTGGAGCCATGCTTTATAGGTCCTGAGGCTGGTGCCATATGGACCCTCATTAAGAAAAACAATGCAATATTAGTTTTAAAATGAAATGTAAAATGTAAAAAAGAAATGATACATGCAAAAAAATGACAGCGTCAGAGAAATAACAGAGTACTTTGTTAAGTGACCACATCTACAGCATTCCTTTTGTCCTGAGCTTTTGGGGGTGTACTCTTTGACGGGCTCTCCATGTGATAGCGATTTTGTAGTATTCTATAGAAAGAAGAGGGAGATGATCTGGCTTCTCTCTCATTAATTTTATTAATATTTTTATTAATAGTTTACAGAAAGGTTCTTCTAGCTTCACAACTCACTATTGGTAAAGTCATGTAAACATTTACATGGATAGAATATGTTATTATTTGGTTTTTATACTGTAGTTTGTCTCTTTCCACTCTCATGTAATTTTCATGAAGGCAGGACACCTGCCTGCCTGTGCACCTCTGTCTCCAGCATCCACAGAAACATCTAGTGCGTCATTGGTGCTCTATAGATGTTTGTCAAATGAACGAACGGACATCCTTCTTAGGTGTCCCTCTGCCTCCATCGCCTTCTTCCTGCATTCTGTCCTTGATGTCCCCCTGCAACCTCCTCAAGTATGATTAGCTGTCCCTCCCTTGGATCCCTTTGGGTCCCTGTCCTCTCTTTAACCACAGAGCCTGGGATTCCTTATTCTACTCTACTCCATAGTTCACATACACATTGTGAGCTTCCTAAGGGCAGGGGCCACGTTACTCACCTCTGTATTTCCCAGGCTTAGCATGCTGATGGGCACATGGAAGGCTCTAGGTACAGAGAGGAAGGTAAGGAGAAATAGTCCATGTACAAGTCTGATTCCACAACAGTCCTCTTCTTCAGTCACAGGTGACTCCTCATTGCGTGCACAGCGAGGGCCCAGGTGCCTAAGAGAGCATTCCTGTCCATCCACGCCTTGGTCTCAAATATTGTTTTTACTCTTTCCACCCTCCAGGCCCCTCTTCCTTTGGGGACACAAAATCTCAGGCATGCTGTGTCTCCCTGCTCTCTTTCAGCAGTCCCAGTAACTCCCATCTGTGAGCCTTTGTTGTACCCCTGCCTAAAATACCCTTTCCTTAACTCTTTCCTCAGAGCCCATAACTTCCCTGAGGATGCCAGGCACACATGAGGAATGTCTGCAACACGAAAGAAGTCACCATATAAGGAGCACAAATGCACCCTGGCTGGCGTAGCTCAGTGGATTGAGTGCGAGCTGGGAACCAAAGTGTCCCAGGTTCGATTCCCAGCCAGGATACATTCCTGGGTTGCAGGCCATAACCCCCAGCAACCGCACATTGATGTTTCTCTCTCTCTCTCTCCCTCTCCCTCCCTCCCTCCCTTCCCTCTCTAAAAATAAATAAATAAAATCTTTTAAAAAAAAAGAAGCACAGATGCATTAAGCACCTGCTGTGTGCCAAACTCTGAGATACAAATGCATTACTCCTGCACCTTCACCTAACCTATCCCATAAGTACATCTGAGAAACCAGTCAGAAGTAGCCTTAGAAATTATCTTATCCATCCCATTTTACAGATGAAAAAACTGAAGTCTAAGAAGGAGACATGACTTGCCCATGCTTGAAAACTGAGTGACGGCAAAGGCAGGAGGGCAGCTCAGACCCAATGCTCTTTCTACTGCTCCTGCTCTCTTAGGGAACAATCAGGAGAAATAGAGAACAACATCCCAAATCTTCTTTGCAATAGGGTGAGACATGAGTCAATAGATCAGATACCACATGATGGACCGAGATGCTAAACTGAATGAGAGGGCGCTGCTACCGCCCATAGGCGGTCTGAGAGACACTCAGAGATGCCTCCCATGTCCTGCGATTCAAGTCACGTGGAAAACTACAGCCCGATCCAGGTCGGCCTGCCAATGACCCATGCCATTCAGGAATAAACTTTTGAGTCAACCACCAGCCACAGAACCATAAGGAGCCAACCTGCTTCCAGAGGGCAGGGGTGAATATGGAATGTAACTGGGGAAAGGAAGTTATAAATCTCAGCTACCGCTACATGACCAGTTGCAGAAATGAGAACTACAATAGTTATGTTTCTTGCTTTGAAGTGAATACATTTGCATATATATTAACTATTTTTCTTTCTCTCTCTCATTTCCCTACCATGTAACATAAAATGTACTTAATAGTATTTAATCTTATGTCTCAATATTTGAGTCACAAGATATCAAAGGAGGAATGTGACTTCGCTGGGAAAAGAATGGACCTCACCCAAAGATGGATAAAGGACTTTGCATCCTTTTTTGGGGGGGGCAGTGTTAGTGTGTCTTTAGTCATATATAAAACCATGTTAGATGGAAATAACACTCTGCTATTGTCTTTATAAGAAGTTAAATATTGCTAGGGGCAACAGCAATGTATGCCAGGTTGACAAAGAATGAAGTATGTGTTGATCTAGTAGGCTGGGATGAGGTCTCCCAGCATTCCCCGTGTAGCTCCAGGGTACATTGGCCTCAAGAGTCACTTCCATGGGATTTGGAAGCAGAAGAAAAGGAACAGAAGCACATTCAAAAGCAAAAACCACCATGAAGGTCAGTATGGAGCCCAGGTGTTGTTACCTCTCACACACACCTCACCGACCTGCTGCCTCACGTTGACAACATGGCTGCAGTGACTGTACTTGCCACTGCATCTCACCTTGTTACCACTTCACGTCACAGGTCAGTGAGCGCAGAAGGTGCCAGCATTGGCCAGTCACCTATGGCGCTGCTCTCCCAACATCACGTGTGTCCTTCCTTCCCAGCAGCTTGTCCTGCTACCTTCAGGCCCACCCGATATAGAAGCAACAGCCTTACTGAAACCCTTCAACTGGTTCCCACCATTGCACAATGTCTAACCCCCATCACAAATGCCTTCTCCAAGCAGTTGGTGGTGTTCCTGCTGATCTGAGCAAACCCTAACGGGGAGGTGGTCTTGATGACCCTTTCCTTCATCATGAGGCCCCAGCCACCCTGGCCCTCTTCGTGCCATGTGAGCATGACAAGCATGTGTGCCCACCAAGGACATTTACATTTTCCACGTGCAGTCCTTCAGCCTGAAGAGTCCTCCCCAGACAACCTCATACCTGGCTGCTCCTCATGGAGCATCCTCAGCTCCGATGACACCTCCACTGTGGGGCATTCCCCGACCACAGCAGCAAAACCAAACCCCCACCATTCCTCCTCATCACCTGACACCATTACTGTCTCCATGGCCCTGACCACTCTCTAAAAATGCTATACTTTTAATTTAGATACCAGTTGTCTAGCTTTTGAAGGTTTTTGAGGGTAAGGACCTCCCTGCCTAGGGTGGAGCCACACACAGAGAAGGAAATCGGTTGAATGAATGAACGGCCTTATTCGAGCTGCTCTCCACTGGGAGCCTCAGTGGCACAGCCAGGCCTTTCTCATGGTGCTGCCAGGATGACTGGCCAGCCTGAGGGTGGACAGTGCCCTGCACGTGCCTGGATGGGATTGGCTCTGAGAGCCCCAGGGCCCTCCCCTGCACCACATCCTGCTCAGAGCCCCTGGGGCATCTGGGAGCTGAGCTGCAATTACTAGCATAGAGCCAGATCTCTGAGGTTCCTGGATGCCAGAAGGATACTTTTACTTTATTTTCTTATTGTTTTTCTGTCTTCCCAAGGTGCCAGAGTCCCCTTCTGCTGAGAGCTCCAGTGGACTCTGTGCCTTCATCTTAGAAAACACTTTCACAGCTTCCGCCTCTGGTAATTCTGATTTCTTGGCCTTTGCTCCCAATC
The DNA here is from genome assembly GCF_004126475.2 of Phyllostomus discolor. NCBI lineage: Eukaryota > Metazoa > Chordata > Mammalia > Chiroptera > Phyllostomidae > Phyllostomus > Phyllostomus discolor. Next base: position 207,365,738 of record NC_040904.2, read on the forward strand.
TGCCCATGGAGCCAGCGATGACCTGCAGCATCTGCCCCAGTCAGTGCCCTCCAAGTCACAGTGACATCAGCCTCCAGCTGGTTTCCTCGCCACCACCTGACACACACAGATGAAAACAAACACCATTTTCATCTCACCTAGGAGGAGGGAGGGACCTGAGGGGGTGTGCAGAGGAATTTTCTGGATGAGGATACAGGGGTCCTTCCCATCTATAAAGTCTATATAGCAGACGGAGTGCAGCTCATGTGTCCTAAGTATAGATCGAAAAACCAAAAAGCTCCTAAGCAGACCTCTGGCTAAAATCAGAAGCCAGTCAGTGACAATGTAGTTCACTTTCCATTCCTAATTTCGGAAGCAATCTTGACTATCTTGTCAATCACTGGACTCCCCTGCCCAGCACAGAGCCGAACACAGAGAATGATACTGGTAGAATAAATGAATGACCACATTCAAGCTGCTTTCCTCCAGGAGCCCCAGTACCGTGAGCTCACCTCTGCCCCCGCCTGCATCAGGCATCCATTAGACTCCCAAGTGGAGTAAGTGGACCCCTCAGAAACGGCCTCACGCCACACACACGGAGCATGTTTAATGGAGCCTGAGAGGCTGTCCTGATGGAGACAGGTGGCTGTTTTGGCCTCAGATTTTCCAGAAGATGGAATAAAATGACCTACAGAGACACGCATTGAAACAAGTAGGAGATTTCTTTGGCCATTTTCTGCTTTGAGGAGTAAGGTCCCTTTCTCTCCATCAGATTAACTTATCCTGTTCAATTTCATTCTTCATTCATTCACTGGCTAAATGTGTACTGGTAAGGGATGCACTAAGCATCAGCACTTTAGCAAGCCCAGTCCTTGGGACAGCCACACTTTCACACAGAGGAAGACAAGTCAACAGCAGTAGGTACTGGGATGGAGGAAATATGGAATTGGATGGGAGTCCTACGATGACACATGCAAGCCCATGTTGAGTAGAGACAGAGGAGTGCCCCAGAGGGTTTTGCTCAGGAGGTCTATTCAGCCAAGACTTTAAAAGAAGAGATTTTGTCAAGAGGGCAGCAATGACCTTCAGCACCCTTGAGACAAGGCAGTCTCATGCACAAGGCCAGGGGACAGACAAGATGCAGATCTGGCCCAGCTGAGAGCTGCCAGTGGCTTCCCATGGCTCCTCATCCTGATGAGACCCAGCTCCTTAACAGGACAGGTTAAGCCCTGCATGACCTGGTCCCTGTAAGAGGGACCACCATTCATGCCACACTCTGCCTATTCCTGCCCCTCCCCGCCCCGGGGTTCTGACCACATCCTCTGACCTCTCCCCCACAACTCCTTCCAACTCACATCTCCCCTCTCTCCGGGTCACTCCCTCTAATCCCTCTTTGCTGAATTCACCCTTTTCATCTTCCAGCTCTTGGCTCAGGAACAACCTCTGCAGTGGGTTGAATAGTATACACCCCAAAAGTCATGCCCATCCAGAACCTCCAAAGGTGAAAATATGTAGTCCTTGCAGACATAATTAAGTTAAGACGAGGTCGTACTGAAATAGGATGGCCCTAAAGCCAATGACTGGTGTCCTTCTAAAAAGAGGAGAGACACACAGAAATACACACAGGGACAAAGGTCATAGGACAACAGAAACAGAGACTGGAGTGATGCAGCCACAGAGCAAGGAAGAAAAGATTGCTGGCAATGACCAGAAGCCAGGAAGAGGTACCTCCCCAGAGCCTTCCAAGGAAGTGGACCCTGCCCACATCCTGAACTTGGACTTCTAGGCTCCAGAACTTGAAAGAGAATAAATTTGTGTTGTTTTAGGCACCTAGTGTGTAGCCATTTGTTACAGCAGCCCTAGTGAACTGACACACCTTCCCTAACCCACACTGTCCTGCCCCAGCTTGTTGAGAAACCCACCCCCTCCCACCTGCACACCCCATTTACACACAGACCTGACAACCTAGCTCCCCTCTGGTATCAGCCATCACCGTTCGTAATCGTGTACCTGTTGATGTGATATTTTTACTGATGGTGCCCCCCCCCCGTTAGATTATAAGTCCTATGTGTTAGAGAGGGAGTCTTATTTGTGGTAAGTTGTCTTTAAGTCATCTGCGCTTAGCATGCTGTGAGATCTCCACAAATGATATTCTATCATTGAAATAATTACCCACTAACCCACACAAAAGGTGAATAGCTGTAAGAAATGCACTAAATAAGTGTCCAGAGAATGAAAGAGAAAAGAGGTAGCAGGAGCGGAAGAGAGAGCCCAGGTGTGGAGCCCACAGAGAAGGTGCAGGGGTGGCGGGACTTGAGTCGCATCTGGGAGGGACTTCAGCAGAGGCAGCCCTCGAAGTGATGTGCCTGAAGCCAGTGGCTCCTCACACTCTCGACGGAGACCCGCCGTGAGACACGCATCTTACACGACAGCACAGTGTCTGTGGGAGCCGTCAGTGCCTGGGCGCGCCAGGAGGGACGGCTTAATGAAGCAGTTCCTACCCCTACCATGGGGGATGCACCCCGATTGTTTCTGCTCTGCTCTGTTCCGTGCCCTGTTGTTCATTCCGTTTTCTCCCACCCTCCTCCTCCTCCTTCTTCTTTTTCCTTTTCTAGACAGAACCCATTAAATTTCACAGCCAGCTAATGGGCTGTGACCGTATGTTCTAGACCATAAGCTCCACAAGGGCAGGGATGAGAGCTGAGCTGTTCACAGCTCTATCCCCAGACCCAGTATAATCCCTGGCAGACATTTGGTACTTTGAAAAACTTGGTTGTGTGAATGAATAAATGCATCAAGAGCTTCATATGGGAGCATCTCCTGACAAGTTCTCTGTTTTCACAGTCAGAGCTCTAAGACCACCCCTATCTTTTGTCGGACCCTCTCCAAGCCCACTGTCCTCAAAGCTAACTAAGACAGATTGTATTTTATTCTTTATGTTCAGTGTTCTTTTCCATGCCATTAAGCACTCAGTGAGTTCTGAGCTAAAACGTAAATGTAATCACTTAACTCCTCCATTCAAAACCTCCTGTCTATTTATTTGCCTTTATAACTCCCATTTCTCTAACACGTACCATGTGTGTGAAGGCAGACACTGTTTCCAGGTTCGCATTTCCAGCCTTACCTTAGGGTCCTTCCTTTATTTCAGCTAATTCAGCTCTACCTGAAGTTCATCATTCCCCGAAGTTCACAACGACACCCTTTTACGCCCGTGCTCCCGGCTCCACTGAGAATTCTTGAAAAGCCCTTTGCGTAGTTCACTGCATGCAGTAGGAACCTCGACACATTCTCACAGGGCAGCTTCGCAGGGGAACCATGCCTCCAGCCAGTGCTACCATGCACAAAGAACTGTTGGTACATTTTCACAATATCAACCTGGGGCTATCACTCCTTACGTTACTTTTTTTTTTAAATCTTCACCTGAGGATATGTTTATTGATTTTAAAGAGAGAGGAAGGGAGCAGGGAGAGAGACATCAATGTAAGAAACATCAATCGGTTGCCTCTCATATGTGCCCTGACTGGGGACCAAACCCACAGCCTAGGTATATGCCTTGGCTGAAGATCGAAGCTGCAACCTTTTGGTGTGATGCTCCAACCAACTGAGCCATCTGGCCAGGTCTTAAAGTACTTTTGAGTTAAGTTTTGCTAGATATTTTCTCCCTGGGCTGTGAGCCCTTGAGGACAGAAATGAATGGAACGTTATTAATCTTCATCTTGTATCTCTGACACCAAGCACATAGTGAACATTGAAAGAAAATAAGAGAACGGGAGGGAGGGAGGGAGGGAGAGAGGGGAGCATTCAAATCAAGGCCCTCCAAAATCCGCGTCCTTATCGCTGCCCTGCCTCGTGTCCGTCACTGTTCAGTTCACAGCGTCTGTCCCCTTTATTGCTTGTACCAGCTCCTGAAAAATGAAATGATTATGAGGCCTTTCCAACACTTTATCAGCTGATGCCTTTTCACAGAGTTAGACCTCCAGCAGATGTCTGCCTCGCTGGAAGTCCCACTGGCACAAGATCCTGATTCTTTGCAGATCTTGAAATCTGTATTTAAAAAGCATCATCTGTTACCGTGAGCCAGAAATCTCTAACCCCCTCACCTTCTTCTCCCATGGAAATGATACTTTAATAACTCGAATTTTTATCATCTCAAGTTTTTCAAGATTATCACACTCCCGTTCTAACAGAACAGAGTGCATGTGTCATCGCTTTCCTTGGGCTCTAAATACTGCTCCCTCCGTGCAGCACTCGTCTTGCTGTCCCCTCTGCCTCGTCCCCACGCTGCACCTCTTCAACTCACTTGTCCCTGTTGGACGCACTGGGGATTCAGTGGTAGAGTTCTCACTTGCTCCTGTTCATTCCTTGTGTCTTGATTTGGCCAAATGAGCTCTTCTAGACTCCTGCAAAGGCCTCATCTGTTCCTTCTCCCTGTAACCTCATGAAAACTGTATCTTTTGCCAATTCATGTCTTCAGTTGAGTCATACCAATCATGACTTGAGTTCAGTCATGACTATGGAGTCATGGCGGGTCAGTATTTTGCTTGGTGTGATATAAACAGTAAACGGGACACACCCCCTCCGTTTAGGAAGGTGAAGTCTAGTCCAGAGGGGGTGGGCACCGTCTAAATACACACCAACCACCTCCTTGATCAACAGGTCCAACCCTGGAATGGAGATAGGGAGGATGTCCCAGAAAAGTGACACCCGAGGCAAGAAGTTGGATAGAAAAAAGGAGCATGTCACATCACAGGTCCTATATGCATTCCTTATTCCCCCACAAAACATGCAAGTGGTGTTCCTGAGAAAACAAAGCTTTTGTCAGGAAATTGTGTTATATTAGCAATTGTTTCTTTAGGAAAGAAAGAACTTGGGGTAGAGAATTTTAGGCTCAAAATAGCAGAGCTGTTTTTCTTCCCAAAATTTCAAAACTGAAGATGTTTTTAATAGCTCAAAGTTGCTCTTGTTATTGCAAGTTAAAAATAATAAATTGGTTTAAAATGTTTCAAAATCATACTTCAGTGCAGCTTGCTTTGTCCTTCAACTGATAGGTCATCTCTCTTATCAACCTGGACCATGATCTTGCAGTTTCGCATGTAGCATACACCTGAGTAAACTAAAAGACCAAAGATCACAAGATTTTAATAAGAACCCAACAACTACAAGGGAGCCCCAGCAATTACTACTTTTTTACTCTGCATTCCCAATTCCCAACTGTGATTACTCACATAGGTCTATGTAATGCAATGTGTATCTACTTAATCAGTGTATGATTTTATAGCCAATGTGCACCTTGAAGATGCCCATTACATGAGAAGACCTGGTGTTCGGGATGACAAGCCTTTGTCTCACCTTTCAGGTTTGCACTGCTTCACCTTACGTTCATTATCTGGATGCAACTGCTATTCCACAAGCCTACCTTTTTAGACCTGTTTTATTTAAACAACTTGCATCCTTATATTTCATACTTAGGCATAAGCCCCACCCTCATAAAACCCCAAAGTTCTGTGACTGCTGAAGATCCAGGGCCCCTTCTCTGCCCCACACTAGCTCAGGTGCTCCACTCTTCCTTGTCACTAGTCCCATAGCTCACTCTGACCCTGGGCATCCCTCCCCCAAAGCCTGGCTAACCCTCTCCCATGGCTCTCCTCCTGGATGTTTTCAAAGACAAACTCAAAGGACTTTCCTTTTATGAATTTTACTTGTAACCATGGTGAAAACAGATGGAAATGGAGGGAGAAGATTGGGAAGAATACATTATGGAAAGAATGTTACAAAGGTCCCAGATTTTCCCAGGTCTCAAAGCCATGGCCCCCAGTTCCCAACCTCTTTGCCAGGAGTCCCTAGAATCTACACTGAACTTCTGGTCTCCTTTTGAGCCCCAAAGGACATAGACAGTTCACTGAGTCTTTTCTCTGCATATAGACCTGGATATGCAGTCGAGGTGGGTCCATGGGTATGAACTAGCATGTGTTGAAGGGTTTATTCATGTCACTGAGCTCGTTGGAATTTCTGTGAGCAGACAAGGAGAGGAGGTGCACCTCATAGAACCACCCCTTTCACAAATACTCACAGAGCACACACATTGCACCAGGCTCCTGTTTTACACACCCATGAGATCACTCTTGCTTCCCTCCATTTGATTTCATTCCACAGCCACATAGGACATAAACACCATTCCAAATTCGTCTTCACTAGTTTAACTTCTCCCTTGGTAAACAGGAAACTTTCACATATTGCTAATTCTTCCTTCCACCCCTGTGTCCTCCCCTCCCTAAAGTAGAAGGCATGACACAGTCAGCGGTGAGTTTGGGAGAATGCCCTTGGCCTGCATGACAAATCTGCTCACCAGCATTGATTCTGGCCCATCATCAGCCCAGCAGTAACCTTTCACATTGCAGAGGGCTGCCTGTTTCCAGAGTCCCTGAACACTGAGTGAGCTGAGTTTGCTCTAGGAGGCCCACACACCTTAGCTCAGACTGTCATAACAAGATCCCAGAGACTGGATGGCTTAAACAATATCACAGTTGTTGGAAGCCAGAAGTCTGAGTTGGAGTACCCACATGGTTGGGTGTGGTGAGAACTGTCTCCCTCGCTTGCAGGTGGCTGCCTTCTCCCTGTGTCCTCAGGTGGCAGAGAAAGAAGGGAAAGCGAGCTCTCTGGTGCCTCTTTTTATAAGGGCACTAATCCCATTGTGGGGACCCCACCCTAATGATCTTACCAGAACCTAATTACCTCCCAAAGATCCCATCTCCAAATACCATCCCACTGGGGGTGAGGGCTTCCACATACAAACTTTGGAGGGACACAATTCATTTCATATCACCACATGTCTAAAAGACCTCAAGCCACATTCTCTGCCCAGCTTTGATTAGAAACAAAGGCATTCCTAGGTGTCCTTCTTTCTGACTTAGCTGTTCACTTCTAAATCAGTTCCCGACTCTGGTGGAGAATAGAACTATATTGAGCTCTCTCAAATGCTAAATGTTTTGCTTGGAGATTTGCAGAAGTGTGGAAGGGATTCTACAGGACTGTTTCATTCCCCTAGATCACTGTTTTCCAAATGGGATGCTATGGATCACTAGCTTTTTAATAATACATTAAGAGGCGTCTGCCCTGCCCAATGCAACTCAGTGGGTTGGACATTGTCCCACAATGGTCCCCGGTTAGATTCCTAGTTAGGGTCATGCCAATGTTGTGTGTTTGGTCCCTGGTCAGGACACATGTGAGAGGCAACTGATTGATGTTTCTCTCACACATCAACTTTTCTCTTCCTCTCTTTCTCCCTTCCCTTCTCTCTAAAAGAAAAAGAAAAAAAAAACAGGTATCAGTGGGGAAAAAAGATTTCTGTGGTCAAAGAAGTTATGGAACACTTTGTTCTCCGTCCCCTCCGAAAGCCTCCATGCACATGGGTGCGAGAGGTCTTTTCCTAAGGAAACCTGATTAGGTTGGTGGAAGCTTGGGTTTCCCACTCTTCCTTTACCAAAACAACCCTTCTTAGCTGAACACCAATCAATCTCGTGCTCCTGCACTTGGGAATACCTGTTCCAGAACGTGCCTTTCATCCTCCAAAGTCTCCTGGCTACTGTCTTATCTAAGTCCTTCTCACGTTCCTCTTGAATTTCAGTTTCAAACCCTCTTGATTGAAGGAGCAAGTTTGCTTTTTAACAGAGCCCTTTGGTTCCAGTAGCCTCTAGCAGAAGCAAACTCATTATTCCAGTATCTCAGAACACAGTCCAGAGTCTTTTCTACAAGGCTCACTCCACACACCTTCCTTTCTCCTCTAAATTATCATCCTTTAGAGGAGGAACAAAGGAATGTCCATTATCTTGTGTCTTGAAGGTCTTCAGTCTTCCTCCTCAGACATCAAACTATTGATACTAGAGAAGTTTTAAGCTGTGGTTGGATCCGTTTTGCCCACACATCCTAGAAAAAGTGGGCCGTGATTGCCAGGTCTGATACTTCTTGGCGGATACTCAGTCACTGCAGGAAGTCTGCTCCCCACCAGGTCAGGCATACCCAGTGTGCATGCAGACACCCAACAGAGCTCAGTGAAACTCAGGACACTCCGGGGTCTTTCTCTCTTGGACCAGTAGTCATGAGCCTCCGTGAACCTGCTCCCTTACTGTTGTCCAAGCATGAGCTGCACCAAGTCTTTCAGAGGGACGGCTTCTCCCTCTGCGGGCAGAGCCCAGGCCTGCCCCACTCCAGCTTCAAAGCCTGTCCCTTCCTTTGCTCTTCTGCACTGCACTCATCTCCTGGACAGCCTCCTGCCATTGCTCTTAATTCCTTCTCTGCCTCCCCTGGATCTGTTTTTTTTTTTTTTTAACTGCCACATTGTATTATGATCCCCATCCAGATGGGGCTAGTTGCATCCTCACTACTAAGCAGAGAGAGAAATCTGTAAAGCCCTCCCGCCTTCCCCAAAGCAGGGCACCCAGTTTACATTACAGAGCCCATAATTGACAAGAGCCTTCAGGCAGAAAGACAAATGTAACTCCTTCCCCGCAGGTCACTGGAGCTCTGTCCACACCTTGTGGGCAGCAAGATAAATGACCTTATTCTGTGGCACCTCCTGAAACTCGCATACTCTTAACTGCTGAGCAAACTCTGATGGCCCCTCCTCTCTGCCCCTGGGATCCTTGCAGAGACTCATGGGCACAGGATTTTGAGACAACCTGACCAGCCCCCATCTGCTCCCTACTTACCCTCCCCCACTGATCTGATAAGGCCGCATTCCCAAACTTGTTCAGCCATCTGACACTTTGAACACTACCACAACTTTTATGCATTGGTGGAATGCCAGCAGGGCTCGTGCCTTCCAAAGTGCAATTGTTTGTCTCCACTGGGAATGGCGCTCTGAGGTTTTGTTTATTTGATTCAGACACAGTGTGAGGAACACTGGCACCAGACTTGGTTCAGAGCTTCCTTCTTTCTGACATAGACCCACAGGGAATAAGTCGGAGTCATATAAATATTTATCGTGCAACACGATTTGAACACTACCACAAACGTGTCAAAATTATAAGACAATATGCATGACTAAGATGACGTTAATGTGGCAGTCAGTTGGTACGGCCGGATACATTTTGTAGATAGTTTATCACATCATTATTAAAACAATTATTGGGTCAGCCAAAAAGTCCATATGGTTTTTTTCCGTAAAATAAAAGACACATTTCTCATTTTCACCAATAACTTTGTTGGTTTACATATTTTGGGTATGTCAGTTGTCTCTTGTGTGGTAGAGTGTTGGTTGCTCTCAATTAATGTCTCAATGTGACCGCTATCAACCTCATCTGGTCCACCTGACTGTGGAGCATCGTCCAGTGAGAATCTCCAGCACAAAACTTCTCAAACCACTTTTGATATATTCAATATAGCACAGTGCCTTTTCCATACACTACACAAATCATTTTTTGTGTTTCCATTGCAAATGGAATAGTAAAGCATGATACACCAAATAGTAAAGCATGATACACCAAAAACGTTGTATATCTTCTTCCACCTTCAATATTAAAATGGCTGCAAAAAATTCACCAATTTTGATGGTTTTTTTAAATGCACGCTAATATGACAGCTGTCACCATACAATCTAACAAACTTATTTCAAATAAAAATGAATCCATCTTATGGAAAAAAACAAGCAAACTTTTTGACAAACCCAATACATAAATATACAGGGTCCAGCACAAATAATGCTCCTTTTTTATTACAAACTCTTCTATTACAAAATCGTAAGCATGTAATTCTGTAACATAACAATATCACACTTAAGCATACCATATGACATTTTAGGTGAAATGTTCAAATTAAAGCTATAAATTATCACACCCATATTATTAACCTACCAACCATACTCAAGCAGGAGTTACTCCTGTTGCACCCTGTATTTCTTATGTGGAAAAGTGATCATAGATCATCTTAACCCTGGAAAAAGTGAATTTTGTTATTATCTTGCTAGATTGGTAAGGCCAAAGTGACACCCTTGTGGTTGGTTGCTGGGGTGGGGGGCACTATCCTAAAGGAAATGAGCAATTGTCTTGCCATCATCCTGGAGAAGCAGTGAATTTGGGGTCAGGACCTAGCGTGGCCTTTGGCATAGAGGAGAGAGGAGCTTCGTCCTCTCTGGGGCCAACAGCAGTGGTGACATGGGGGGAAGGCTGGTGTGGCTGGGAAGGCAAAGGCCACTGGTCCCTGGATCTACAGAGATATAGCCAGTGTGAGTGGCACCACTGACCAGCCCGTGTCTGCAAGAAATCACCGCTGGTCGCAGCGCCAGCCCCAGGAGCACAGAGGCATCCCTAGTTTCTGAATCAGGCAGCAGTCAAACCCAGTTTCAAGGGGTCCGATCGGATTCCTTGCTCCAGAAGAGTCATGGGAGCCACTAAAATGGGGCACTATGGGCACGTGGGGAGCCGAGTCTTATCACAGGGGCCAGGGAGGAGTCACCAGCCTCAGTGCAGGGAAGCCAGCAGAGAGCCAGCACCCCAGGAGACAGCGCACTGCAGCCAGAAAACTGGATGGAAGCACCAGAGACACTGGCCCTTCCATACGAGAGTTGCATCACCCAGAGAAAAACTCAGAAATGGCTGGACAGAGACGTTTGGATGTGAAATAATCTCTAGCCGGCAGCACGGTGGGTGCTCAAGTCCATAATAATGCTGAAAAGGAAACACAAGCCCGGGTTGCTGTGACTGGCAGGTGAGGCCCGTAAACAAGGTGTGACGCTTAGAGATTCATAACCAGCCAACGGAATGGCCAAACTCGGGGAGACGTGAGCAGGAACTGCGCTCTTTGGCACCCCTTCTCTTTGGGTCTCTCCTGGCCTGTGACGAAATCTCAGGGAGATCTCATTGTTCATAACTGTATTACTACACACGTGTAGCTTTTGTCCTGGGATTAAAGTGTATGCATATAGTCCAGTGAAACAGCAAAACTCCAAATTTCAGATCGTGGAAAACCCATCTTAGCCCCAGTTCAGGTCAACCTTGGGCTGAGAAGCTGGTGTGGAAGGAGAGTGAGGGTCCCTATTTCTCTGCTCCCCCCACCCCTTGTACTGTCTTCTCCCCCACTCGCCACTGCTACTCGGACCCCTGCAGCTTTGAGAGGGTGGGGAGTGCCCCTCGGACAAGCACTGTCTCGGCTTCCTGCTGGAACCTGGCAGAGAAGATGGGTGGCCAAAAGCGATGCTTTCTAAGGGCACCATTGTAGGTTCCTTATGAACACCCCAGGCCGCGGGTCTCAGCCTCTGTCCCCGGGATGGCTGCTCCTTCAGCGCGCTGGTTTGTAATGAGGGCCCACTCCTCCACTCTAGTAAGGTACCTCATCACCCTCCGCCAGGCCGTCTTTTGGGTTAGAGTTCTTCTCACGACTCGCATGCCTCATGCCCTTTCTGTGGGTCTCCCCAGACATGTGCATGCATTCTGTGTCCCCAAGCTCTAGAAGCTGGGACCAGGGACCCTTCCCAGAGCAGCTAGCTGTCTTTTCCCCTGCCAGCAAGGGAAGCCTCAGCCACTTCAGCCCTCACTTTCAGGTGTTTTTCTAATGTGAGTCCGATATCAAGTCCCGCTCTCCTCAACGCCAGGGAACGCGTGTCAAGTTCTTGCAATGTTTTCTTGAAGTTTTTCTTTCTTGGCTGGAGCTGTGGGGGAAGCATCCCCCCACCCCCTGCTCTGTGGTGGAGAGGGGACTCCCAGCACCCTAACAGCTGTTTCCTCTCAAAAGTCTTCACTTTTTAATCTCTCCAAAGTGTTTCATTCCACCCACCTCCCCTAATACCAAGGCTGGAAGGGGTGCTGGGCTGGTGCAAGCAGAGATGGTTCACAGCCTCAAAAGCACATCTTTTCAGCACGTGGGAGTGAACTAGAAACTCTGTTGTTCTTGACCTTTGAGGCCTCTGAGCAAACAGGAAGCATCCCATCTAATGTTCTTTTATATAAACGTTAGAGCAAATTAGTCTTCCATCACTTGTGTGCACATATGTGGATGTGTGGATATAAACCACTTTAACATCTTGCAGAGCTCAATTTGCGAAACCTGGGGTAAGAAATTTCTCATTAACTTGCACCAGAGAGAGGCAGCCCCACTTCCTTCTGAGAACAACACTTACTCAGAGCGTCTCAGGCTGAATGATCCAAAACACCTACAATGTTTTGCTGAAATCGAACTTCGGGCTGCAAAGTTGCCGCTGAGTTTGGCATGCGTTCCTAGCAGAGGGGACTGGAATGGAATCATTCGGCTCTATTTGGAACCAACAAAGCACAATTATACAACAGTTGATCTGGGATTCTCGACGATGGCAGAGGATGCGGAACATGCAAAACACAATGGCCCCACTTAGAGACATTACCTAGGACCCCAACCTCACCATTATGAGGCTGAGCAGCTTACTCACCAGCTCTATATTCTGAGACTCCACGGGCACGAGAAAAGACACCCCCTTCTGGGCAGACAAATTAGAAAGAGGACGATGCGGTGGCTCCTCTGTGCCACAGCAGGGCTGAGTCTGAAGTTTAGCCCCAGCTCCGACCTTTCCGCCAAGTGCCCCAACAGTACAGAAGCTCTGCAGTTGCCAAGGATGGCCCTCAACCTATTTCAAATAAAGTTAATATTTCTACTATATATGCAATATATACTCTTTCTACAAATTATTTCTAAAATATACAGAGTTAACTCCTTTTCTCACATTGCAAAGGCATGTATAGCTATTTCCTGAGTATATTTTAAACATTTGTGATCGCACTGTGTAAATGGCTTTCTTGCTTAATATAACGTGATAATATAAGTTCTTTTCATGTTCCATAAATTCCTTATCAATGTCACTTCAATTGGCTCATCCATAGATGTCAATCAGAAAGATCTCCCTAAATCTTAGGGAACTCAGGGAAAGGCCAAAGATAACTCAAAATGAACGGAGGACTCCAGGGACTGTCTTTCTGGAAAAGACTAAAAGAATGAAAAATATATGCAGATGGAAACTTAGAAACCCAGATTCTGGCAGATACTTTCCCAGCATCAGAGTGTAAGTGTTGAAGGGGACGAGGAATGAACCTCAAAAAATCTGGTACCACTGTGGTCCAGAGCTCTCTCTCTGTTTAAGGAAGGCTGGGTCAAAAAGCCTCACGCTAGCTTCTCCAAGGGCCACTTCGTGGTTCAATCTGTGGCCTTTGAAGTCAACTACAAGGGAAGCCTTAAAAGTGATCAGAGATGTTCCGAAAACCGAATGAGCCCCTCTGCGGTGTTCCGACGGACAGTGAGTACCCGCTGCCCGCAGGGGGGAAGTGGGCGGGGAGAGGGTTTCTGTCACGGGAGGGCCAGGCCCTGAGGGACCTCGGGGGAACAAGCAGAGAGCCACCCCACTCATTCTCACTGGCTGGAGGAGGCCCAGCGTGGAAGTCCAGTGACAGCCTTTACCGGTGGTTACTTGCAGAAGGTTGTGTTTCCCATTCCTGGTGTTTTTGCATCCCCCTTTCTAAAAGCACCTCACCGGAGGAGGTCCTCACCCGCCACGCACCCACCCCACCCCGCTCTCTCTTCTCCTTTTTCCTCTCTCCAAATCCATTCTGTAAAGGGCCAAATTTCCTCAGTTTCCCCTTTGAGGAAAACTCAGGTCTGTGCGTCCCATGACTGGAGTTCTCCAAGTCATTGCATGAACTCCGGTCACCCCTTTTTGGAGCAGGCCTTGTGCTTCTCTGGCCAATGAACAGGACTGTCCTTTTAGAGGCAAGGAGGCAGTGCAGCAGGTCCTGAGAACGCAGCAGTCACGGGGTTGAAGTGAACATTGATGTGCGGGAAGCCCTCCCCTCAGTCGGGGATATCAGTCGGGGATTATTCAGGGGGGCTCTCAGTTGCAGCCATGTCCATCCGAAATCCCCTTCTCCTGCCTCGGGGCCTCGCTCTGTCCCCCAGGGCCTCGCTCTGTCCCCCAGGGCCTCACTCTGTCCCCCAGGCCCTGCTCTAGCACAAGAGATGTAGCAGCTTTTGGCTCTACACCTCCACAGCCGTTACAATTGGGCTTGGAGCCTGACCCCGAGCAGCTATTATGGACATGAGGGACTCATTCAGAATGACCGCGGGGGGCTTTCTGGTTTTACGCCTCTCAAGGACATTCACGCCTTGCAATTTGTCCTTTTCTCTGCGAATACTCTCTAGTGCTACCAGATGCAATCTCCCCACATGACATCTCAGAAATCTCGATTGTTGCCATAGTGACTAAGTATCTCCATCCTTTGATCTCCCCAAATCCTGGCCTCCACCCTCAAGCTCTCCCATGCTGCCACCAGCAATAATGTGAGTAACTGACACCAACACAGGCCACAGATTACCAGTGTCTCACATTCCCCAGCAGGGAGGTTATCAGAGCAGTCATTAGATATGTGAGCAAACCAGTCCCTTAATCCTATTTGACTAGTTCTGGTGCAATCACTGTAGCAACTGGGGTCCTGGCTAAGGAGTTTAAAGAAGGAGCTATTTATAAATGCATGGGCAGAGGTAAGGAGCCCCAAGAAGGGACAATCAAGCACTGGAGGCTAACCACAGCAGGAAGCTGTAACCAGCTCTGGGTCTAGAAGGCACAAGGGATGGGAGTAGGTAACAGAGCTGGAGAAACCCTCAGGGGGCCAGGGGGCAAGGGGGCCAGGGGGCAAGGGCGCCGGGCAGATGCTGTTTGCAGATGTCAGCCTCCTGGGCTCCCCGAAGGTGAAGGGGGGCAGGGAGCAGATCCGAAGAGGCACACAGCAAAATTCCCACAACTGAGATCTAAATCTTCTTGTTTCCTTCCTGGCTGTTCTTCACACAAAACCTAAACTGACCATCCCTTCATTCTAACTGAGGTCCTCATTAGAGTCTTTTCCTCTTCTCTCCATAGATTCTGAATTTCGCCAAAATGCACACAGATCATCTTCAAGTGAGGGTCACTGAAGCCTTGAGGGCAAGACTCTCAGCTTTGCTTTCATTGTTCTTACTATATTTTTTCCTTTTTTGTTTGTTTGAATCATTTATACTTTTTGAAAAAATTTCCCTCCCCACCTCACTTTGCCCACCCTCCTGGACCGCCACCCTGGTGTGTGTGGTGGCTCTTCTTGAATGTGACTATGTCCCTGGAACGTGTAATTTTGCTGTATGAGCAGCGGTGCCTAACTTGCAGGGATGGTTTTGTATTCTACAGTTCATCCTGTTTCATACCCAGCTCAGCACTGTATTTATAAGGTCCATTCAGGCTGTTCTGCATGTAACTGGTTGGCTGTTTCTAACTGGCATTCTATCGTTGGTGTCCAATTGCTTCACTTAGCCATTCACTGCAGTGACGAGTGTCTAGGTGGCTTTGCCTCCCAGATACCACAAAGAGCACTCTGACAAACACCTTTTACTTGTGTCCTCTTGGACCGGGGTGAGAATTAATCAGAGCAATATATTCGAGATTGGCTTTCTGGGTCAGAAGGAGTCTTACTTTTGGGTCTTCTGGATGTGAGTTCTAGTTCTCTTTTTAAGTCTTGTTTAATTGCTCATGAAACGTTCAAATGACTAATTTTTAAACATTATGAACCGTATGTTAGCATTGGCTTTATCAATCCTTTAGCCTAGACTTCTTCATTGCAATCATAACATAGAAATACAGAGTGACAGAAATGAAGGGGACCAAAGTTAGCCAGCCTCCTCAGAAGTGGCGACTTCTAATTCAGTTGAAACTTCTTTTCAGTTTAGCTGCAAGTAACTTGATGAAACATCCTATTTCTGATGTGCCAAGCATCAGGGGGAGGGTCTCCTATGACGCTGGTTGTCATCCGGTCAAGGCTGGTAGGACTTACCCATTTCACAGGTGGGATAGCTGAGGCTCAACATGCCTAAGATGTCACAGTGGGTGGACCCAAAAGCTGCACCTCCCGACACCAAGTCTTGTGTGTTCGCCTACAGCACAGCACTCAGGAAGCTGGCTGGGTGGTTTGAGACACATCTGCTGAACTTAAACCTGGAACAATGAAGACTGGCTGCATGGGAAATGCAGGCATGTCTTCCTGTGCTCCCACATGTACCCCAGAATAAGCGGAGTCTCCCAGCCCTTCTGTCTGCATTGCATGGCTTTACATGGCTGGCCACTGGCTACCTACACTGAGGAGGCATTTCCAAAGCACATTTGTTAAAATTAAATCTACTTGGTAATAGGGAAGAGGTTCTCAATACAAAAGCAGATTTCAGAAAGCATTCACCTTCTCTATGAGAGCATGATCCAAATCCGATTATCAATCATAATAGTTGATAGCTGCTATCCATGGAGCTCTCACCCTACCCTGGGCACTGCAAGATGAAGTATTCACAAACACATGGTCCTGCACCCTGCGACTCACCAGAGAAGTGGACTCAGATCCCCTCTGCCCCTGCGGCCCCCAGAACTCAGATTATGGGCGTAAACTAGGGGGTCCACTCGGCCCTGGGGTTGACGTCTCTTCGTTCTCCACTGCCTCCCTCCCCTGGGGTTGCGAGCTCTCGGGAAAACGGTTCCCTGGTTCTCATTCGGTTCTTTCTCCCAGGGTGCACACTTCTTCCCGGAAGAGAGGCAAGATCATTGTGAAATAGTCGCAGTCCCACCCTGAACCCTGATAGTTGGACCCACACCCCAAGAAGTCTTTTGCCTATCAGAGATAAGGCGGCACACTGGGAGATTTTAGGTGACACTCCCAAGTGCCCTGAGTGTGAGAAGTGTGGGCTGCTCTGTGCCCCAGGAGAGAAGTGTGGGCTGCTCTGTGCCCCAGGAAGACCTGCATTAGCATCAGTTTCTAGGGAAATGCAAGCGACTGGCTTTTATCTAAAAGTCAAACTCATGACGCCTGGCACCGCTGTTGGGAACCGTTGGTGGGAGTTTGGACGGCAGGATTACAGTTGTGCTAATACTGACGCTTGCTTGTAAATAGAATTTACCCACGCTGCAGTTCCTTGTAGTCCTCTCCTCACTCTCCTGATTAACCCAGCATCGCATCCCTACCCGTGGAGTCTCCTCTGCATCAGCAGGAGGACCCGAGGTCTAATTCCAAGCGTGCCGAGGGCACGCTCCCACCCCGCACAGGCAAAGTGAGCCTCAGGGTCCAGGACCCTCCCCTGAACTCTTGCCCCCGGAACACCCAGTTTCTTTGCAGCACCTCAGGACTCCCCAGTTCTCTATCACCCTTCATGAGTCCACAGGCTCTCGGTCGGCATCAGTGATTCTTGTCAAATTGTATGTGAGGTGGGGTTTTGGAGAGAAGCTTTTCAAAACACCCGCCTGAAGTGGGGATGCTGTCCCCAGCACGCAGGCTGCTGGTCCCCTGCTTTGCCTGGGGCAGGGCTGGCTCCTCCATTGTCCCTTGTGTGACTCCCAGCTCTGGCCTGACATCATCTGTCTGCTAATCCACCACTGTGTGCAGCCCTGCTTCCGCTCCTGGGGCTGCCCAGTCCCAGCCCGGGTGCTCCTTCTGTCTCCCGACAGCTCTCGGGAGCATCGCTGGGCAATCACTGCGGCTCTTCTTCTCCAGGTGAACAGCCCGCCGCCTGCCTTCTGTATTCTTTCACAAAGTAACTCAGGCCAAAGGGTTTTCTGTCTGGAAACCATTGCCCTCTTTACCCTTACGCCTCCTGTGGAATGAAGGATTCAGACTCCTACAAGGCACCTCAAGAATTTAACCAGTAATTAGGGTAAGGTAGAGGCTGGGGGCACCCTCTATTGTCCCCCAAAGGAGACCAGATGAGCAGTCTCATGTCCCCCTCGCCCTTTGTAGGGTGCAGGGTCCAGAGTGACAGTCACAGAATGACGATAAGGTGGGAGGAGCCCGATGTCTCCCACCAACACAGACAACAAGCCCACACAGGAGGACCTTAGGCATTGGCCCTGGGCAGAGGGCTGAAGTCCCTGCTAAGATGACATTAAGGAAATACAACCCGTGCAGTGCCAAGGAAGCCAGTCTAGGCCACACCGCCCAGCAAAGGGCAGAGAGAGCAGAAACAAAAGGGGTGAGACTGAGGGGTGGAGAATCGAGCACCACGGGATGCCAATCGCCTGATGCCACGGAGAGGAGCTGCTCCAGCCAGAGACACAGCGGCTTCGTTAGCCTTGACCGGGTTGAGTCAAGGAAGTTAATTAAAGTCTGCAGCCTGTGCTCTCAGGAAGGAGCCTTGGCAGCCACAGGTTGCAGCCACAGACCAGACACATCCCAGTAGCCAAGCCCACGTCCTCCCCTCTCTCCAACTAGTGGGCGGGGCCTCTTGTCATTTCTTAAGGGAGCAGAGCTTGATTTGCTTGGAAACTTCCATCTTGGGTCCTTACAAGGCAAAAGATTATTGCACCAAAGCAAAATGAATAGGGAGCAACTTCACATGTGTTAACATGTGTATATTTATTGATTTGAGAGAGAGAGAGAGAAACATTGTTTTGTTGTTCCACTTTATTTATTTATGCATTTATTGGTTGTTTCTTATATGTGCCCTGACTGGGGATTGAACCTGCAACCTTGGTGTATTGGGACAATGCTTTAACCAACTGATCTACCCGGCCAGGGCTGACATGTGTATAAATCATTGTATTAACTCAAGGAAGCACGTGAATGGCATGAAACCAAGGCTGGAGAAGGTCAAGCACTTGTCTTGGCATCAAAGAGGCTGTATCGTATATTGCTTAGGGCTGACCTGACCTTTCCAAATTGGATATCTCAAGGCCCTCTGAGGCCACGGTTGAATTGTGCAGGTCTGATTTCATTTCAAATTGTATCAAATGAGTGTATTTATAAAACAATCATTAGTTCTAGAATTCCTTGAGAAAAGAAATGCATTGAGAATACGTAGTATCCAACCCTTCTGGAATAAGGCAGAGGATAAATATTATGGCAGAGTTTTCAATCCACATGTCAGCAGCCGAAATGGCACCTCCCACTCCCAAACCTCCAGCTCACCTCTAACAAGCCCATCCAACCGTCATTACTGTGCTGTGACGGCCCTTGTCAACTGGCTTGACATAAGCCAGTTTCAGAATCTGGCACCCTTCGTGCTGGCTCTAGACCGGAGCTGGGCCCCCTGGGTGATCTTTTCCTGAGTGTCTGTAGAATCTCCAGATGGATTTAAGCGTTAATTGCACTGATCTCCCAGCTGGATGTGACTGTCACGTGGCTTCTCCCTCTCCGTACGTCAGTGGAATGTACGTTATGGGGAGTGGGCATGGCCTACAGTGTCACTCCACCTGCCCACACCATCCCTCACCAACCTGCACTCTCAGAACCAGCCCCCACCCCCCACACACACACCTGCTAGGCCCATTCTCAGGAGGCTTCAGAGAAGTAAAAAATAGCTCCTCACCAGAAAAGGCTCAGGCCCCTGCTTTGACATGAAAACCTTTGAGAATGGCCTTTTTTTTTAGCTTCAAAGCCCACATGGTGGACAAAACTTTGAAGACAGGGCAGTATTTGCCTTTGATGGTCTGGTGTCTTTAAAGCAGTGGTCTTAACCTTTTTCTAGGTCATAGACCCTCAGGAAACCTCATGAAAGCTAGAGAGCCACATGTCATAAAAATACACGAGCTAAATTTTTGAGGAAATGGTGCCTGCCATTGCAGTGAGCTGTGGACACCCTGAACACGATCCACACACCCCAGGGGAAGAATTCCTGCTCCAATATCACAGCCAAGATGTCTTTTCCAAGTCTTGTCAGAAGAACCTGAATGAGCGTTGACTCCTCTGACTGCAGTTCTCAATGTTTTCACTTTTCCCTCCTTCTCAGGGCTATGCTATATCCATTCACCCATCTACCCATCCATTCACCCATCCACCCATCCATTCACCCATCCATTCACCCATCCATCCATTCACCCATCCATTCACCCATCCATTCACCCATCCATCCATCCATCCATCCATTCACCCATCCACCCATCCATCCATCCATCCATCCACCCATCTACCCATCCATTCACCCATCCACCCATCCATCCATCCATCCATCCACCCATCTACCCATCCATTCACCCATCCATCCATCCATCCATCCATCCATCCACCCATCTACCCATCCATTCACCCATTCACCCATCCATCCATCCATCCATCCACCCATCTACCCATCCATTCACCCATCCATTCATCCATCCATCCATCCATCCATCCATCCATCTATCTATCCAGGGCTGATGTTAAGTGAGTACCTTTGATTTTGGTTGTATTTTTTTAATACTCAGCATCCATTCTGATAGGTAGGTGCCCACATCTCATAGGTTTATTTTGAAAATTACGCCTGCATTTATCATTCATCCATCTGACTATATAGAGCCTTTCATCTAACCATTCGTTCAGTCCCAGCATGCCATTTTTTTCAGAACCTTCTGTGTTCCAGGGGCTGGGAAGACAGCAGAAAACAAGGCATGGATCTCTGCCTGCACAACATTTACGTAGTTGGGTGAAGTGACAGACAAATAAAACAGCAATTACAACGCAGTGAGATAAACTGTTTGGGGAAAGAAAGGACTCTTTGAGGGCATATAGAGGGGGAATTTAGCCTGGGTTTGGGAGCAGAGGATAAAGAATGCTTTCTGAAAAAAAGTATATGAAGTTGAAAATTAAGGATAAGTTAAGAGTTACCCAAATATGGTGCTCAGAAGAGCACATGAAAGAACACCCCATCATCTGGAAGTTCAAGTTTCATCCTGAAGGCAATGGACAGTAACCGCAGAGTTTCAGGCAAGAGAACAATCATCAGATTTCCGTTTCCCCAAGGTGACTCCAGCTCCGCAGAGGAGAGAATGGGTTGGAGGAATCAAGGCTGAAGGAGGGGAGCCAATTAGACAGCTATTGCATCATTCCAGATGGTGGCCTAGACTTGATAACGGCAGCAGGCTTGGGGGAAAGTGGGTGCTTTGGTGACACACCAAGGGCAGCAACGGTAAGATTTGGTGACTGACTAACTTCGAGGGTGGGGCTGAGAGAGAAGGAACAGCCAAGGATAATGTTGTCATGGTTTCTAGCTGGGCCAACCAGGTGGCTGGGTGCACTGCTCCAGGGAGAGCAGAAGAGAACCCAGTTCCCAGGGAAGCAGGATGGTAAGATAAACACAGCTTTACATATTTTGAGCTTCACTTGTCTGCAAGGTATTCAAGCAGAGGACTAGTAGCCAACTGGATCTGAAATGCAAGAGAGGGGTCACCAGTGCACAGATGGTCCATAGCGTCTGGAGTCAAGCGTGCAGAGCAGAGATTCTCAACAAGGGAAGTTTGCCACCCGCTTCGGGGGACGTTCTGGAGATGTGTACAGGCAGTTCTTACCTGTCGCTATGATTGAGGAAACTAGTTGGCTTTTACTGCGTGGGGGCCAGGCATGCTAGACGCCCTGCGCGTTGGAGACATTCCCACACAAAGACTCCTTCATCTTTCATGCCTTTCTCTCTGTTTATAGTGATCCGAGCTGATAGATCCTAATTCCAAACACAAAACATTTCTTGACATTGCCCTAATGCACATTGAAGTTTCTAAAACTGTAACTGCAGGGTAAGGTGAGGGAAGACTTTTTTCTCTAACAGTGACTCCCATATTTTTTATTTCCAGCCCAGATTTCTCTCCTGAAACCCTGCCTGCCTATCCATGGGCATGTTCAACATTTCCACTTGGACGTGTAACAAGCAGATCAAACTTAAATTGTCGAACATTGGACAGCAAACCTCTCCCCTCCCACAACACCTGCCACCCTCTCTTGCCCACCTCCCTGGATAGGGACTTTGAGTTGCTTGTGCCAGTACCTCGAGTCAGCCTGGCTCCTCTTTTGTGCAACTCATCAGGAAATCCTGGTGGCTCTATCGTCAAAATATCTCCAGAATCTCACCACCTGTCTCCATCTTCATACAATCATCTCTCTCCTGCCTGGCTTGCTGCATTTGTATCTAACCAATGTCACTGCTGTTGTTCTTGCTCTTCTGCTGTTTATACTCAACTGCAGGGAGCTATTAAAACCTGACCACGTCACTCCTCCGCTCTAAACCCTCCAACAGCTCCTGTTTATTTCACTTGAAGAAAAAGCCGAGGTTCTGACACCCACCCGAGGGCCTCCAAAATCCCTCCCCTGGGGCCCACTGTCCTACTCATCTCATCTCCTTTACTCTCCTTCCGGCCTCAGGGGCCTCCTACTCTTCCTTAACACAGCCGTGACAGGACCAACCTCGAATTTCAGCGTTGGCTGTTCCTTCTGCCCAAAATAGCACTCCCTCCATTATCCAGATGGCCGCCTGACCCATTCTCAAAGTGTTAGCCCAGATCTCAATTTCTCGATAAGGCCTACCCTGCCCGCCATTTTTTTTAAATGGCAATTTCTTCCAGTCATCATCCCTGATCTCCCTTATCTTTATTTCATAGTTCTTCTCACCTTTTAACATAGTGCATCACATATGTATTGTTCAAGGCTGTAGCGGGTTTTGGCTGTCTTTCCATCCCACCAGATGCAAGTTCCACAAGGGCGGGACCTCGTTGTGCTCCCTTCTATTTCCCAAGTGTCTAGAATAAAACCTGGCAAATAAGTGCTCAATAAGTAGTTATTGAGTAAGTGAGTGAACGAATGGCGGTAAAATCAGCTCCTATATTATGCCTCCCTCCCAAAGCATTGATTCCGGTTTACATTCCACAAGAGGTTTTCTTCTCCGTAGTCAAGGGTTAGCATTCCGGATCAAAACACAAAAACAACTTAGCCGCCTCCTCTCTCAGAATAACCCCAGAGAAGCAGCGGTAACAAAAACAAAAGCGTTGTTTTTCAAGAGCGCCATCTCTTCTAGGGGTTCCGATCCCTCTAGAACCTCATCTGTGTCCTTGGTTTAGGCCATGACTGTGGAGAGGTTGGGAAAGGAATTGAAGGTATTTCAACGCGAGGAGAGGATATCAGAGTGAATGACCCTCAGCCGGTATCTCAGAACACGACCGTCTATGTATCTCCAAACAGCTCCGATCTTTGGGATGTCCCTTGGTTCTGCCATTGTCCTTGGGAGACAAAGGCCCTCAGTTGTTTTGTTTTTAATCTTTTAGTCATTCACTTGTGTTAGGTCAAAATGCTTCCTCTTTGTGCTCCGATAACGTGCTTTAAAAATGTTCCTTGGCAGCATTTTTCTGTGTATTCAAGCAAGTTGTTTACATTCCCCCGGCCCCCGCCCAAGAGCCTGGGACGCCTTTGAAGAGAGACTCTGGGCCTTTTTAACTCGGTATCCCCCACAGCCAAGTGCCTTGTCTACAGCTAACTTCGTTGTGTTTGTTAAATTAAACTGCAGTGAATGGGGCTGAATTAAAAGCTACTTTTAAAATGCAAATATGCTATCTGGGCTCCACAAGAGATTAAGGTGCCCATTAAAACCTTGGCGCAGAGTAAATTATTGGATCAACTAATAACCACCCAGTAGGCAGAGAAAGGCTGTAACTCGGGAGAGAATAGCTTGGACTCGAAAGGGCTTCTCCGGAGGGGGTTGTGGGGCCCAGCAATGAGACACACGCCGCGCCTTGGCTGAAGAGCAAACAGGCTGGGATATATACATAGCGTAACAGTAAAGGGAGCGTGTACTTGGAAGCCAGAAAAAGCGGAGTCCTCGTTCCAGTGCTGCCGCGTACTCGCTCCGTGACCTTAGGAAAGTTCATTCGCCCCTCTGGATCATAGCTGTGCGCAGTCAGATGGCAACGGTTTGTCCAGCTCGTCTTTCTTCCCGAAGGCTATGGCCTTCGCACTCGCTCAGGAGCAGGTGTCTCCTGGCTGTGTGGTAGACAGCGGCCTGGCACGCCGTAGGCTCTTGGCTGAAGGGGACCTCAGCCTGATCTGGATGGGGGAGCAATGCCACCGTGTTCCCCCGCCACCTTGTTCCAGTTAAGTGCTTCAGCTCATAGTGCTCCGCTTTTCAAATCTATGAAATGAGAAGTCCAGTGCCCTCCTCTCGGCTCATCGCAGAGAGTAAATGAGAAGGTGTGCGGAGCACTTTGCACATACGGTTGACCGGGCATCAGTTCTCTCTGTTTCCCGTCGCTAACGCACCTAATGCCGTTTCCACACGTCCGGCCAGAACAGGAATTGCTTGGCACGTGGCTTTACCTGAAATTTTCCTTTCCAAAGGAATTGCCGACCGAGTAAGACCTGAATGGCTTCTGGTGGACTCTCCTGACTTCTCCATATGTGAACTTGAACTGAGGCATCGTGCACTTGGGTGTCTTCACTCCCTTGCCTCCCAAAGAAAGAGACAAAAATGCGCCACGTTCACTCCCCCTCCGCTGAGCAACAAACAGCAGTAAACAACCAACAGGCACAGCAGCCGAGCGTCGGCCCCTGTGTGGCTTTGAATTGCTAGCAGCCCTCCAATAAACGGGCACGAGCCCCCCCACCCCGAGACAGTGGAGAGTTTACAACTCACAGGTGCAAGAACAATTTGTCAATTAGCCATAATATTGCTCTTCACCATGGGTTTCCGGGAGGTTTGTGGGCAGAGGGACTCGGGCCAGGTGGGAACTTGGCACAGCAGCCACAGCGGCGCCGTCTGAGATGTGTATTCCCCAAAAGGCTTCTGACCTCGCAGCTTAGCCGTGCAGAAGACCGCGGTGGTGACATGCTCCACTTAAATGAATGGGCAACCCCAGTGGTAATCTTTTTAAATTCTTCTTTTAATTGAATTTATTGGGGTGACATTGGTTAATAAAATTATATAGGTTTTGGGTATACAATTCTACAATACATCATCTCTATATTGTATTGGGTGTTTGCCACCCCAAGTCAAGTCTCGGTCCGTCATCCTTTATCCCCCGTTACCCTCTGCCCCCTCCCCCTACTCCTCTCTCCCTCTTGTAATCACCATACGGTTGCCTGTCAGTGAGTTTTTTCCCTTTATATAGTCCCTTCATCTTTTCCAAATGTATGGACTTATTCGAAGGCTCCTTTCTAGCTGATCAAGCCGAATTGTCCTTTTGGCTCAATTGTGTCTCCAAATCTCACCCATTTTCTCTTTTCACATCTGTTGTGTCCATCTGACCCTTAAGCCTTTGTTTGCTCCCCCTGGGTAGGACGAACCGACGTGGCAGGTGAGCTTGCGTTCTCCCTTGCAGGAAGGAGGGGTGCAGACACGTAGAGGGAGGCAGACAGGTGGTCCAGGCTGGGAGAGCCGTGGGGCATGCACCTGGCTCGGAGAGAGCACAGTGGAGAAACCAGGGCGTGTGGCGTGGAGAGCCAGTTAGGAGGCAGGGGGAGATGAAGTTGGAAACAGGCTGGAGTCAAGTTGCTGAGAAACCTGATAGCCTCGTAAATGCATTTTTGACTTGATTGTGGAACCCGAAGGGAGCCCTGGGGAAGCCATGGGAGGTTTTAGGGAAGGGGAATTCTGTCGCCGGTCCTGTGTCTGTGCCAAGGACTGATTGGAGCAGAGCCTAGAAGCAGTGAGACTGGTAAGGTTTATTCAAATCTCTTCTTCGGAGAAGGTAACTGAGCCCAGTGCATTCGTGAGAGTCACTCGGTGTGACGGGCGCTGCTCTAACGCTGTTGGGAGCCGAGGTGTGAGTCACCTTGATGCTCACCCTCAAGGTGCATGATGCAATACACGTTCACATTCAGCCAGCACTGCTGGGTATCTGCACTGTTAGGGAGGAATGTCTTTGACCACAGAAACAGAATATCCAAATAAGAGTGGCTTATGCAATCAAGATGTGAGTTAGCCCACATGACAGGCAGTGTGGAGATTGTCATCAGAGTGTTAGCCAGTGAGTGGCCAGACTGTTCCTTGTCCCAGTTCTCTCTCTGGATGTGGACGGGTGGTCACCACGTGCCACGCAGCTACCACGTAGTTGGAGGCCCTGGCTGTGGACCAGCCGGGAACCTGCCGTTGACTGTGTTGTTGCCGCTCCCCCAGGCCTGCAGCCTCTGCAGCTGCCTTACCCAACTCCCGTCCGTAAGTCCGGCCAGCCTCCCCAGAGGGAAGGTGCTTCATCCTGCCAGCCTCCCCCAGACCAAGTACTCAGGCACCCCGCTCCTTTCATACCTGCGACGGCTTCCTATAGGTTTCCAGTGCAATGACTCTTCTGTGATCTAAAGAAACGCAGGCAGTCAGCCTCTTCCCCATGAACATTCGCGAATCCAGAAGATGCGTAATGGCTAAAATCTATGATGAATTTAAAGATGCTCCTAGAGAAATCTCATCTTTATTAATGAAAATAGAAGTGTGCCCCCACAGTGGTGACTGTTTACACGTTTAATAAAAAGATGGGCATGTGAATTCATGAGACGCCTTATCTACCTACTTTGCAGGCAGTTCTGGAATATTCATGGATGTGAGAACCCTAAACAATGATCCTGTAGCTTCAGGGGGTGTCTGACCTCTGGTTTAAAATATGTGGTGTTCACAAGAACCCTATGGATATGTTTTAAAGCAAGGAAACCAGGACCAGAAGTTTAAAAAAAAAACTCACAAAAGCAGATCTGCCAGAGCAGGGACTTGAGTGTCAAGCAAACGTGTATTCAAACCTGTGCCCACACCAGCGTGGCTGGGGAATTCTTCCTTTTTGTCTTCCACCTCCGGGCCCCTTTGCCCCAGCGCTGAAGCGGAGCTAACCTCTGCTCTTGCACTCCCGACCCCTTCCACGGCTGCACGCTCCACTCAGCACGAGGTTCTGGCCTGGACCGTACAGGGTGATTTGTCATTTTACAAAACAAATACAGTTGGGGTGAGAAAGAGAGCCAAGTGATAAATAATCTCAAACCAGAGAGCTACTGTGGAAGTTTTAGAGCAAAAGAGGAAAACAAAAAACAAACCCCGAGAAAACATAAAAGCTCAGGATGATTTATTTCATAATTTAAAAATCAGAATTGCCTTCGGGCGGTGGACTGGTTTGCCCAGTTTTACCCTGGAGTGAGTCGTAATGGCTAAGTCGTGTGCCCTTGGAAAACCAGGCCCTCTCCGGGGAGAGTGCCGAGATGTCATTAAGCTCGGAACTGCGTGCGGCTGTGCCAGATTCAAATATCCTTCGAAATCGAGACCAGCAGAGGAAAAGCCTCAGGGTGTGTGGTGTTCCCCCAGACCACGTCCGGCCCCTGCAGCGCCATCCAGGAGGTGGCAGGGAGGGAACTGTGGGGAGCAGAAAATCACTCTGGCCTTTGGGGCAGGGGCCAAGAACGATGTGGGGGAGGCTTATCAGTTCAGGGGGCAGGGGACAAGGGGGAAGGAGACTGTGGATGTCATGGGGCAGATGGAATGCTGTCTGCCATAGGAGCACAGTCTGCATACAGCTGCCAGCAGCCCAGACCTGTATCGGTTATCTGTGGCCACGATGATGCAGTGTAACAAACAGTCCCCCAACCTCAGAAGCATACAGCGGTAGCTCTGATTTCCCTTTTCTAACAAGTCTTGGCGGCCTTCGCCGTTGCGTCTGTGGTCCTCTGGGAGATGATTGATCTAGAACAGCTTCCCTCACGCGTCTGGCAGTGGCTGGCTCTCTGCTGAAGCAGTGGGGGTTCAGGGGAGGAAAAACTGTGCCTTGATGGACACAGGTGTCCAAAACTGAGAAAGAGATGGTGGTGTGGTCAGCACATCTGTTTTACCATTATTAGTGACTCTCTAGGTTAGGGGGCTCCGGGACCCCCAGGGTCAAGGTCTCACCTGCATCCTACAAACTGTGTTATATACTAAGGGCCCTGGCAGACACTCTGCCTTCTGGGGAGTCATCCCCCAACCTGCCAAACTGTTCCAATGCCACAGTTATGTCATATAGAGAAATGTCTAGCTCTGTGTGTCAGACTCACCAGTGTGGCCATAGAAGGCTCACAAGACACAGAGGAAGGCCGAGGCCGGGGCCCCTGGAGGCACCCTACAATTTCTATCCCCCTCTCCTGCCTCTACCATTCTCCAGCTCTAATCCCAGCCCTCCTTAGTGCTGGCTTAGCAGGCTGGGGTTCTTCGGGATTACCTAACCCATCCCACCCTCACTAACTTAGTGTGTTCCCTTCCTCCGGCAGTTTCACCGGGTTTGCACCATCACCACCAACATAAGCCTTGGCCCCAGGTCCTGTCCCGATGCCTCTTAGCGGTTGTGATGGCTTAGCCAGGGCCGGCGGCCCAACTGCACCGATGCCCTCGGTGCAGTCCCGGGCGGCTGAGTTTGAGACCTGGCTCTGCATCAGTTCCTTGCATGACCCTGGGCTTGTCACCTGGAACCACCTGCACCTCAGTTTCCTCATCAGTGACAGGAGGAAATATTATCTCCCAGGGTTGTTTTAAGAACTCTGTGAGATGAACTATATAAAATGCTTAATACAGTGCTGCTAATTAGCGAGTGCTCCATTAATTTATATCTCCAGTCGGAGCCTCCCCCCACCCCTGTCTGCCCACACACACTTTGAATCCTAGGCCTGCGTGAATAACTGTCCACTCGGCCTCTCCATTTGGATGCCTAATGGGCATTTCCACGGCAATGTGTCCAAAATGAAACTAGGGATTTCCCACTGTGACCTGTGCCCCATACAGCTTCCCTATCTTGGTGGATGGGAGCACCACCTTCCAGGGTCTCGGGCTGAAATCCTGGCCCCCCTCTGCTACCGCACTCCACGTCCGGCCCATCAGCGCATCTCTCTGGTGCTACACTTAGACCATATCCAGAGTCTGACTGTTTCCCACCATCTCCATGGCCCCAGACAGACCCAGTCATCATCGTCTCTCACCTGTCCCCCTGAGGTCACATCCCTCCTCAGCTCAGAACTCTCCGGCAGACTCCCATTTCACTCAGAATCAAAGCCGAAGTCCTGGTGGTGACCTACAAGGACCTACAGGTTGTGCCCACCCCCTTTGCTCTTTGATCTTATCTCCGACTCCCCTGACCCTGCTCTCTCCTCTCCAGCCACAGGGCATCCTTGCTGTGTCCCCAAACACCCCAGGGACGCTCCCCCTGAGGGCCTTCACACAGGCTGTCCCCTCGCTTCCCACATGCTCCCCCGGGCAGCTGCATGCCCCCCCGGGCAGCTGCATGCCCCCCCGGACAGCCACATGCCCCGTTCTCCCCTTCGGGTTCTCCAGCACAGGGTGTTCCCCAAAGACACCCACCCTCTCTCCCTGTTCTCAACCCTCCCTCTCACCCTCAGCTCTCTCAGCCTCTTCAGTCCTGTTCTTTTCCCCCTCGTTTTCTTTGGCGTTTATCAGATTCTAATACATTATATAATTTATTCATGTATTGCCTTTATTATTTACTTTCTCTCTCTTCCTCTGCTTGAACGTAAACTCCGACAGGAGTTTGGTCTGTCCTGCTCACAGATGGATTCCAAGTGCAGGACACAGTGCCTTGAACAGAGTGGGTGGCCCACGAGTATTTGTGTAAGGGATGAATAGACTCATAACTATGAGCATCATCATGCTCGGAGCCCCTTATAAGAAGGAGCTATGTCTTAGTTCTGCCTGTATCCCCAGCCCTCACCGTGTGGCCTGGCGCTGCTAAGGTGCTCAGCGTAGCTTTACGGAAAGGATGAAACCCAGCAGCTTCCCCTTCCTGGAGGCCAGGGATGCCCATCACAGAGCCCACATGGGCTTCCCTGAAAGGACCAGCCCACACATCCTACCCAGAGAGAGGAAAATTGCCTCTGACGTGTCATTTAGAACCTGAAATGCCTGGATATAGAGTCTTACTTGAGGAAAAGGGATCAAACGTAAGGGGATCTCCCCTCCACCAGATGGATATTCTGGATTTACCATCTCCTGTCCCCCGCCCCCCAGCCTCTGAGGCTGCTCCCCTCGGGGGAGGGACAGAGTTGCCATTCAGAGGCCGATAGCCTTACTTCAGCCAACTAACCCCAAGTCCCCTCAGAGTCTCACTTTAATATCTGATCAGGGATAGGCTACCACCTTTCTGATTTCCAAGAAGGTGGCTATTTGCAAGTCAGGAAGAGGGCGCTCATCAGGAACCAAGTTGGTCAGCACCTTGACCTTGGACTTCCCAGCCTTTGGAACTGTGAAAATAAAGACCAAATCCACCCAGTCCACGGCATTTTGCTATGGCAGCCTGAGCTGACTAAGACACTTGTCCTCACAGCATATACATGGCTGGCAGCTTCTGGCCAAACGTACCTGTCTCACCTTGTTCCACCACTGAGTCCTGAGGGCTTCTTGGGTTCTCCGGAAGTGATGGAATTACTGGGACTTTATTATCCCTTCTGCCTTCTTTAAGCTTTCTCAGTCTTGGTCACTGGGCCACTGAATCTCCTGAAGTCCCAAGTAGTCCTAGGGAAAGCAACCAGTCTGTAAAATAATCTGAGCGTGTTAGATATCGCCCCCTACTGGGAAGTCAGGGAATGGCCAGGACAGGGATCCAGTTTCTGGGGCCAAGTCTCAACAAGCATCTCTCACAGGAACCACCAGGGGGTACCTAACCAGAGAGGCCAGAAGTCAAGGTGTCTACTTCTGGATGAGGTAGCCATGGAAAATGGAACTTCATAGCTGTGTGTGTGTGTGTGACAGAGACAGAGAGAGGGATGAGAGGGCGAGGATAGCCATGTACATGGTCACGTGGTCCTGCGAGCAAGAAACATTATGGCAGTGAACTGGAAAAGGTATGAGTGAGGTGTTTCCAAGGAAAACCTCAAAGAATTCTTTCTTCTGCAGACACTTTGAATACCCTCATATGCCATGTCCTTTTATTCCATTAAGATCTTCTAACATGCTTTTAATGTTAATCAGCTGGGCTGTTTGCTTCATCCAATACCAGAAAATTATTCACACCTGTGTTAGAGAATTAACACCTTTATACTGAATATGACATTGGCTTTTTAAAAAAATAATTACTACCTATAATAATCATCTTAATAACATCATTCTCAAGGTCAAGCAAGTAAGTCATCTTCTCTGGTATAAGGAAATCTTAACTTTTGCTTCAACTTGGATGGGCCCGGAGGGTGTTATGCTAAGTGAAATAAGCCAGTCAGAGAAAGACAAATAAATACCATATGATTTCATTTATACATGAAATCTAATGAACAGAATAAACTAAAAAACAAAATAAAAACAGACTCATAGACACAGAGAACAGACTGACAGCTGTCAGAGAGGAAGGGATTGGGGGACTGGATGAAAAAAAAACCTCATAAACACAAACAACAATAGTATGGTGATTACCACAGGGAAACAGGGTGGGGAGTGGAGGGGGATAAATGGGGATGGAAGGAGACTTGGCTTTAGGTGAACACACAGTACAATATACAGATGATGTGTTACAGAATTGTACACCTTAAACCTATATAATCTTATTAACCAATGTTGCCCCAGTAACTTCAATTAAAAATGGCATTTTTCGTGTACATTAACTAAATACTAGATTGAGGGTAAATGATGCGGTTTGTGGGTCACAAACCAAAGCTATTATTCTATAGAGACTCTCTGTCAAAATGACTTCCATCTTTCCATCATTTTCCTGGGAGGAAGTATTGGATGACAGAATCAGGAGGGCACAATCTTGATTAGAAAGTGTCTTGAACTCAATGTCATTGCGTGACACTGTACAGGGATATTTGCTAGGCTCTGCACTCATGTCCAAAACACCCAGTTGCCCTTTGTCCTCACAGGACAGGGAGGATAATATGACAGAGACGCCCACATAAGGCTCAGAGTAATCAGCATTCCCAAGCACATACTGAAGCCTTGCCTACAAGCACTGAACATCCTGAAACACACAGAAAGCTGGATAAATGTTTGTTGAATTTAATATCAAGATGAATGAACACAAGCATAGAAATGAGAATGAGCATATGAATAGCTATTCTGTTGTTCTCCAAGTGGGCAAAACACATGTGAGGTTGGGATTTGTCCTGAGTCACTGTACTTTGAAATCTATAGGCACCCTGGACTATGGCAGGGGAGAGGGTACCTGGATCTCAAAACAATGTTCTGTGAGAAGAGTGGAAGGGACGGAGAATGTTTAGCCCAGGAAAACACTCACAGACAGCAGAGTATGATCCTTGTCTTTAGATGGTTGAAGGTTCTGGGTGCGGGAAGGTTGCTTTGTATGGCCATAAGGAGAAGGGGACCATGCATGTGAATTACTGAGATGCATTTTGCCTTAGGATCTAAAATGTAACAACTTTCTAATGGTAGAGCTGTTAAAGATAGGCTGGGCTGATTCAATAGGAGGTAAGGCATTTACAACTAAAGGTCTTTAAGAGATGTTCTGTCAGGTGATAGATTCAAAAGTTAGTCTGAATTACCTTTAAAGAAAAAGTTTCTTTGACTCTATGAAAGGGGAAGAAAATTACTCTATTAGTTGGAGTAAAGGCTAGGCTGCCATAACAAAGAGACTGAAAAATTTCATCACTTCAGAGCAAAGCAATGTATGACTCTCTCACCTAACTGTGTAGGGCAGGTCAGCAGCCCCTGCTCCCTAACAGTATCATGGAAACCAAGCTGTTGTGGGTGTGGGGTGAGGCTCCCAAAGTGATCCCAGCCAGCACTGCATCAAATAAGTGAGCAGGAAAGAGGCAAGCCCAGGGCTGATGCTTCCAACTAACCAAGGGACACAGAAGCCACTCACATTACATCCATTCCTGTTCCACTGCTATGTCTGTCACATGACTAGACGTCACTGCAAGGGGTGCTGGGAAATGTAGTCTGAGCTGAGCAGCCAGGAAGGAGGAAAAAATGGACTGTGCTGCAATCATCTATCAATTTAATTGTCTGTCAACTTGCATGCTTATTAGTCTATTAATACTAATAAGAAATGTTATGTTAATATTAATATCAATAGAGAGATAAAACAGCTTCAGAAGCAATCTGCCTGGTTTTAACACATAGCTCCGCCATTTAATAATTGAGAATGGGCAAGTAAAACTCCGTATCCTTTAATTTATCTGTTATTCTTTATCTGTTACATGGGGATAATAACACTACCTACCTAATAAGGTTTTTTCGTGAGGATTAAATGAAAGAATGAAACAAAAGCGCTTAGAACAGTGCCTGGCCACCTTGAAAGGGCTCATTAAGTATTATGGCTTAAAACATCGTAAATGTGGGAAGGAAGAAGTGCATTTTTCAGGGTGTCCTCCCCTTGACCCATGCGAGCAGAATGTGAAGGGTTTTCAGGGTATGTAACTGAAAAGCGTGATTTGGCCTTTTTCGCTTCCAGAAATGCCCCACTCCCATCCTCCAGTCCCCACTTATTTACCAACTCAGAAATAGTTGCTTTGTGGCATTCCTTCTGGCCCACCCACCCCCCGCCTGCTTGGGGAAAGGAGAGCAGGCTAGGAAAACTGCAGAGTGCCGTCCCTGCGTGTCCCCTAATGTGATTAGATGCTCAGCAAATAAACATGTCCACCTGCTGAATGAACTCCAATCAGCCTTTGGAAGAAGGATAAAAACCTCATTGCAAGAACAAACGCCAACCCACAGATAAATAAATAAATAAATAAATAAAAAGTCACCCCGTCTCCGAGCTGGCTTCCATTAGCAAACGAGTAATCAGGGTTTTTACATGGAAACATAATTCCGCCATCTCATCTGGGTTTTTATGATGAATTTTGCACGGTGCCCGAGGCTGCCTTGTAGGGGACGTGGGAAGGCCTTCTCTGATTAATGGAGCTGATGATTCCCTCTGAGAGGTTAAGGCTGCTTGAAAATCCAACCCATTCATTAGCAAGAGCCCTGGCTGCCGGGGGTGGTCTAGGCCCCATGGGGAGTCGTGGAGTTGGCCAAGTGGGAAGATTCCTGCTGGAAGCTGTGGTGCAATTGGAAGGGGAGAAGGGTGGGAGTGAAAGTGGGTGAGGGAGGTGAGATGTAATTGTTCTGAGCACCTCTGTGCGCTAAGCATTGTAAATGGAATTGCCTTTAATCCCCACAGCAAACCCACGAGGGAAGTGTTTTAACTCCTACTTTCATGGATAAGGACACTGAGGGCCAGATGGGTTAAGTGACTTGCCCAGGTTACACAACTCTGCTTTTCTCCTCCTC
Organism: Phyllostomus discolor; assembly: GCF_004126475.2. Taxonomy (NCBI): domain Eukaryota; kingdom Metazoa; phylum Chordata; class Mammalia; order Chiroptera; family Phyllostomidae; genus Phyllostomus; species Phyllostomus discolor. The sequence continues at coordinate 207,399,626 of NC_040904.2, forward strand.
CTCCCCCAGAAAGCCACTTTTTCCTAACACTGGTGGAAAATCAGGGCCATGTCCCGGAGAAACTCACAACCCGATGGGTGAAGCCTGTCGCCTGCGTGCTGAAAGATGACCCTGGGTGGCACATTCACAACGTGCAATGCAGGTTATAGGACACAGAGGCTCTGAGAAGGGGCCTACGTAGCTAGTAAGTGGAAAAGTCAGGGTCATAACGACAATGTGTGAGATTCCAATGCAAGCGGTTGACAGTTTATTAGAAAGGTCGGGCTTTGGCTCAGCTTCAAGGAATAAGTAGGGCTAGCAATGGAAGAGGAAGCATGACAGGTGGATGGATGGGGACCCAACACAATCTCAGGCTGAAGTGAGTGTCCTTGCACGTACTGACATGCACCTGTCCCCATTCGGGCTCCCAACTTGCATCCCTTCCTCTTTCCTTCACCCTCACCCCCCACCTGCCATATTGCCCCCGCACAGCTCTGCCCCCGTGCCACCACCTATGCTCCTGCTCCCTCCTGGAATGCCTGCCCAGTGCAGTCTCACCACCCTGCCCGCTCAGCCCAGCGCGCTGTCTGCTGGAACTCTCCATATCATTCGCCCGCTCACTGAGCGAGCATCAGTTTAGCGTGTACTACGTGCCCAGTGACCTCAGGTGCTGGGGATTCTGTAGTGCACAATATGAAACCCTGGCCCTGATGGAGCTTACCTTCTAATTTAAGAGGCAGAAAATAAGCAAATACAGCTGACCCTTGAACAACATTGCATGTTAGGACGCCAAACTCCCATGCAGCAGAAAGTTCTGGGGTGTGCTTTTGACCCCCCAAAATTAACTACTAATAACCTACTATTGACCAGAAGCCTTACCAATAACATAAACAGCCAATTAATATATATTCTGTATATTTATTATATACTGTATTCTTACAATAAAGTAAACTAGAGAAAATATGCTGAGAAAATCATAAGGAAGAGAAAGTGCATTTACTGTATTTATTGAAAAAATCCCCGTATAAGTGGACCCCCACAGTTCAAACCCATGTTGTTCAGGGGTCAACTACATGCAGCTAAACACCCAGATTTTGTGAAGTGGTGTTAAGGGCCATAAAGAAGAGGAAGCAGTGTGTGGTGACGGGGTGAGGGGGTCGAGGGGAGGGCTGAACTACAGGCAGCAGGGGAGGGAGACCTCTCTCATGAGAAGACTGACATTGGAGGGGACACCTGGGTGAAATGGAGGAGGGACCCATGCAGACGCTGGGAAGGTGGAGCCTGCAGGCTTGTTCAGGAGCCAGCTAAGGGGCAATATGCCTGGGGCAAGGGACAAGGAAGGAAGACCAGACGACGACTGAGCGGGAACAGGGGCCTTGCTGTCCCTGCCCAGCACTGACTGCTGTCTGCTTTCCCCTGCTCTGCACGATCCCCATTGCCTCTGTCTTTACTTCTCTACTCTGCTTCAAGTCACTCTCTGCTCAACTGTGAGCGTATCTGTCCTCGCCGGGGCTGTGGCGCACTGGGGCTGAGGGCCGTGTTTTCTCCATCATCGTGGCCCTAGCGCCTAACGCAGAGTGGCTCTAGTATCTCTGCCTGGCAACAGGCACAGATTGGAGGGACTCAGCTGAAAGGTCTAGCAGTGGGGTGTGGGGTCAGGCATCCTGGCACCCTGTGGCCCAGTACACCGTATCTGCAGGGCCGGGCTCAACAACCTAGTCTAACCAGTCTGATCACGGGCACGTGTGATACTCAGAGCCAGGAGGTATGTCACACCAGTGGCCTGTGTCTTAGTCATCAGATGGGTTCCAGCAACAGGAACAAGCCCCCAGGGGAATGCTAAGTTCTAGATAAAGGAGTAGGGAGGCTGAGACTCAGGACAGAACTCCTATTGCAGCTGTAAAATGTCTCTTCAACAGGAAACTGAGGCAGGAAGCTTATTTAGGGGGCCGGGCTAGCCCAGCTGGGTGAGGCTCCAACTCGATACCCCATAGATACCCAGACTCAGCTCCACCCCCCAGGGACACCCAGTCCTAGACTTGTAGCTGTATCAAGAGTGCAGACAACAGTTCTGATGGAGTCAGGGGCTGGAAGGGAGCTCTATCCAGAGACTGAAGATGCCATAGTTTCCGGCCTGTTTACATACAGAGGCCACACTGCAGCCGCGGATGCACAGGGGGCGCTCTGAGGACGCCAACTTCCTGCTCCCCCAACAGCGCAAGCTCCGCGCACACAACCCCTTCCCCTGCCTTCTTCCCCCGTGAATTCCTTGGACAGCCTCACGTGACAATCGGGGTTGTGTGGAGGTTGCGAGGAGCACTTCCCATCCAACAGAGCTCTCAGAACTAATTCTGAGCCTGAAAAGCAATTTGTAGCTGCAAACGCATAACCACTTCTGGATCCATCCCCGCTTCCCATCCTCCCTCCAATGGTCAGTCAAAGAACTTTTAACGAGCTCCCTTGGCGTTCCTGATCTCCCCCAGGCTTGCTGGCCAGGCTCTGGGGAAGCCCCCAGAGTGGCTGGATATAAAAGTGGGCTCTCCCAGCTCACTGGCGACCCTCATCTCTGCCGGCACCAAGCGCTCCAAAACCCCGTGAAACACCCTGGTACCTCAAACACCAGGCACGAGGTGAGCAGAGCTCAGAAACACGGAAGGTCCCCATAGAACCTCCTAGGCTAATAGTCTCGTTTTACAGATGAAAAACTGAGATCCAGAGAGAACGAGAGAGATCTTTCTGGATCATTTTGCCTGATTTGGGCCTTTGAAGAAATTGCCTGCCTCTCTGGTTTACTACCTCTTGGTTTATTTTCATCTCTACTATTAGTCTTTCCTTTTTGGTGACTTTCTATGAAATATGAGCGTTCTGGAGCACCGCTACGGACACAACCCCTCACAATCTGAAACGGGCAGGAGCTTGGAAAAGGCCTTAGGAAGCAGATGTTCCTATTAGCATTCCTCCTGTTTCTGAAAATACCTACCCTGGGCCCAGGCGCAGGGATACCCGGGTCCCTGTTTGGACATCCCATGGAACCAGAAAACTCCAGGCAGAACTAGATTTGTGGGGAGTGGGCTGGGAAGCCCCACAGAGGAGATGACGTTTGAGCCGAGTCCCGAATGACGAGGATGAGCAGCTGTGGGGTGATCTGAGAGCAGAGGTCTCCGAGCAGCCTCCTGTGCAAAGGCCCTGAGGTAGGAACAAATCTTACGTTAAACAGAGAAAAAAAGCCACCAATCTAAGTGTCACCCACTTATTCTAATACCAACCACTCCCTTTTTTGTCATCCTATGTTATTATCTTTATCCATACTGATCACTCTCTGCAAATGTCGTTTCTGCATTATTGATGGTCTTCTGTCCCCACTCCCTACAATGTAAACTCTATGAGAACCAGGACCTTGTCTATCTTGTTTATTGTCATAGCCCCATTGCCCGAAAAGTAGCAGGTACTGCACAAGTATTTGTTGAATGAATCAATCAGTAACAGAATCCGTACCACCTGTGCTATCAGACAAGCTTAGAGCAGGCAGAAGACAAAGCGGTATGTGGGGCGTTAAACTCCACTCTCAGTCTGGCGAGGAAGTAAAGAGGGGAGTCATATGCACACTCCGTTACGTGGAGAAGATATTGTATGGAGCATTAAAAAAAAGATGCAAGTGCAAAAAGGCATGCCACATTCCTGCTTCTTGGCAGAGAGAACTTTTATGCCCGCTGTCTCCCCCCACCCCACACACACACACAGCGAGAAACGGGTTTCCCTGACTCTCTTCTGACCTACAGAAGCCCAGTGCTGAGATTCCCAGCACAGGGCAGAGAATTCAGGGACGTGATCGGTTCCAACACATCCCGACTTCAGTGCCCACAGCCCTCATCCAGGTGTCTTGCCGGCAACTGCCCCTAAGAACTGCATCACCTTGGCCTTCCCCGCTGGAAACAGGGCTCAGGTGGGCAGCAGCAGCCCTGTGACGCAGGGGAGGACCCACCTTTTTGCAGAAAGAGGAAAATGCCCCTGGTTTTTACTGAAATAGTGGACGTATAAGGTGCCTCAAACAATGCGACACATTCAGAGTTTGTAAAATGACTTCTTGTGTCAAATGGAACATCTGTTTGTTAAGCAATAAAACTGTTTGGCCAAAGAAGAATGAGGAGGGGGAGCAGCGAGGGAACTGTTCAGGTGGTTGCGCAGTGCTCCGGCAGCTTGCGCTGGAGTTGCAGCTGTGGAAACGGAGAGATAGGAAGGGACTCAGGATGGATTCTGGAGGCAGAGCTTTAAGGACTTCCTCTTGAACTGAATGTAGAGAATGAGAGAACACAAGTCATCTAGTAAACAGTCCCCAAATCCAAATCTGCAGGACGGAGCCCTTCTCCAAACACTCATGTGCAACATCCCATTTGACACCCCTACCCAAGTGCCCTATGATAAATCTAAAAGTAGAATCTTTATCTTCTTTCTGCTGAAATAAATATTGCTTCCCTTATCTTTATGTATTGCTTCAGACAAGGACCCTGACTGGTCCGTTTGGATCACATATCCACTCCTTGGATGAAGGGATTGGGGGAGTGTGATTGGTAAGGCTTGGGTCCTGTGGGCGGAAGAACACTGTGATTGGCTAGTTTCCCCGAACCATATAGAATTGGGAGAGGCAGTCTGCCAGAGGATGGGTGGGGAGGAGGCAATACCAGAATAGGAAGGCGATGAATGCCTGGAGGACAAAAACAACAGATGCCAACCACCAATGACACATTATTGCCCTCGAGATAAAAGATAGGCCCTTTAGCGTGATATACAAGGACTATGCCATCCGGCCTTGTCTACCTCCCCTGCCTCATCTCTTAGGAGCCTCCCTAACTGTGCTCTGGGGGTACTGACCAACCTGCAGTTCCTGGAGGAGACCCTGCTTTCCCTCTTACCTCCAGACCTCTGCTGGAAATGCCCCCTGCCTGCTTCTTTGCCCAAACCCTGTTTTATTCATAGGTGATGTTTGAAGGGAAAGCCTTCCTGATAGGCTGCCTTGGACTCTACACTTCCATCGTTCATCCCCCGCAGCCCCAGAAGTGTCTGTTTAGCCCTGTGCACGCACTGGGCCAGGAGCTCCTTGAGAGAACAGCTGTGCCTTTTATCTCTGTTTCCACCCGCATTCTAAATGCCTCTGTGAGTGTTTGCTGCATTGGTGAATAGGAAGGGAGAATCGGGAGAGAGGAAAGGAAAAAAGGAAGGAGGGAGGGAGGAGTCTTAGCAGTGAATGAGAGAGCATCTCAATGTAACAGAAGAGCAAAGACTGAGGAAGGTCAATAGGTCACCTGCTTCTCATCCAAAAGTGAGCTGGGCAGAGTCTGTGGCTGGGACAGGAGGCAGTCTGAGGGCAGGGCACCTGTGCATACCCCGAGGCAGATATGTGGATGTCCAGTTAGCGTATTTTTCCTCTGGAAACTCCCAAATGTGGAGCAAGAGCGACAGTCGTGTGCTGCTGGTAGGAGTGGGCATCGGGACAACCCTTTGGGGGAGCAATATGGCAGCATCTTGCAAAGTTGAAAGTCACTATACACGATGGTCCAACTGTTCCACTGCCAGGTGCAGAGGTCCTCTCACACACTCGGGGACAGGTACAAGACTGTCAACTGCATCATCATCTGTCAGTGTGAAAAATCTGAATCAGCATAAATGTCCATTTGCAGGAGAGCAGGTAAATGAATCCTGATGCATTTGTATATATATGAATATAATACAGGCGGCAAAAGGTAAACTAGCACCACCTATGTCAAAACAGGTGCATCTCAAAAGCATATAGGAAGAAAAGTTCCGGAAAAATATGTAAAGTGCAATGTAAACAACACTTTAAAATGTGCAAATCACACCAACATCTTGCTTCTGAATAGATATGTAGCACAAGTATAAAAATGTGTGTGGAAATAGCAAACTTTGCTCAGAAGAGTGATCATCCCTGGTGAGGAAGGGATGTAAACGAGATGAAAAAAATGCACACAGTGTTCGTAGGAAAATTAAACTTCATCAGTAATGTTTTGTGTTGTTTTTTTAAGGTCTAAACCCCACATGAAAAAATCTGTGATAAGTCTGGATAGTGGGCACAGGGGCTTTTGAATACTATCTCTTCCAATGCAGTAGTCACTAGCATATGTGGCGGATTCATTTTTGATTTAAATTAATTAAAATTTGAGAAGATTAAAAATTCAGCTTCTTAGATATGCTAGCCAGACTCCATGTGTGGAATACCTGCTGTGACCCATGACTGATGTCCTGGAAGGCTAGTAGCTGCCACGTGGAGCCGGGCGGATTGCAGAGCGTTTCCGTCATCAGGGAAGGTCCTGTCGGAGCACCCTCATCTGTGTCTGAGCCTACGGGAGCTGAGCAGAACTGTCGAAAACTGGGCATTGTGAACATTACTCATTGATAGGGTTGTCGGGGGGCAGAGCTAACTCAATGGCACATCTCTCTCTCTCTCTCTCTCACACACACACACACACACACACACACACACACACGTGGCCATTCCAGGATAGAAATATAGAAGAAGAAGAATCAGAATCGCGCTTAAGGAACTGTCTAGATTTGACTTACATTTAAGGACTATCCCTCTGGCTACTATGTGGATGATTAACTGGAGGGAAATTGGTTCACAGTTATTGTAATAATCTAGCCAAGAAGTGATGAGAGCCTTAACTAGGTAGAGATAGAGAGGGCAGGATTTAAAGACATTTCAGAGGGAGAATCCATAGGACATGGTGACTAAGGGCATATGGAGATTAAAGGAGGAGAAGTTAAGAATGATGCCTAAACGTTGTACTTTGTTGATAGGCATACGGGTGTTATCACTGAAATGAGGAATATGGGAAAACAGAGCCAGCCTGGAGAGAAAGACACAAGTTCATTTTTTTTTATTTTAATTGTTGTTTGAGCACAGTTTTCTGTCTTTTACTCTCATCCCAGCCCACCCCTCCAGTGCTTCCCACCTCCTTCCCATTTCCTCCCCCCTCCCCTAGTTTTTGTCCATGTGTCCTTTATACTTGTTCCTGTAAACCATTCCCCTTTTCCCCTGAAATTCCCTCCCCTCTCCCCTCTGGTCACTGTCAGCCTGTTCTCTATTTCAGTGTCTTTGGTTGTATTTTGCTTGTTTGTTTGTTTGCTTTGTTGTTTAGGTTCCTGTTAAAGGTGAGATCATATGGTATTTGTCTTTCACTGCCTGGCTTATTTCGCTTAGCATAATGCTTTGCAGTTGCATCCACGCTGTTGCAAAGGGCAGGAGCTCCTTCTTTCTTTCTGCTGCATAGAATTCCATTGTGTAAATGTACCACAGTTTTTTGATCCATTCATTTACTGATGAGCACCTAGGTTGCTTCCAACACTTGGTATTGTAAATTGTGTTGCAGCAATTCCACTACAAGTTCATTTTTGACATGGTGCATATTAGATGCCCATCAAACTCACAGGTGGTGGGTGTTAGGATGCAGTTCATTTCGTAGGTCTGAAGCTCATGAGAGAGTTCTTCGTGAAAATAACAAAAGGTCTGTGACTCATCAGTATGGACGTGGTAGTTAGACGTGAGCAGGGATGACGTAACCCAAGGAACGTGCTAGACTGAGAGGAGTAGAGGACCTAGAAAGGGACCTATCAGGAAAGGGAAGATAGAGGAAATGTTTACCTGCTCCACCCGCTTCTCTGCCCACCCCCTTCCTCACTTCTACCCCCTTCCTCATTTCAGCTTTATCCAAGGTCCACACTATGGTACATAAACCCCTGACTCAACTGAGTATAATGGTATTTGTTTTCCATCTTTTTCTTCTTTACAAAACTCACTTAGTGGGGATGATTACAAAGCCTTCATTCATTCAGGCCTTCCTGAGTCCTCCAAAGAAACAGCATGAAGCACCATTTAAAGCTCACTGGCATTGCCAATAGACCCCCTAATAAAAGCAGCACTGTATGGGTGGGTAGAAGAAGAGGAGCTTTAAATGGGCAGCTAACGACACTGGAGAAAATCAGATGAGGCTGGGCTCAGGAAAGCCATGAGAAGAGGGATTGTAAAAGGAATTTCTAGAAGTTCGGGTGACAATAAGGAATAGGGGGAATCCTTTGGGTGCAGCCACTTAGGAGTCACTGAAGACCTTGGAAAGAGCAGCCTCAGTGGAATGTTGGGGAGAGAAGCCTCCTTCAAGGATCTTCACTGTGGAGGCCATTTGCCAAGGGAGTGTACGTGGGGATAACTTGTATCTGGGTTTAGCTTAAACATGGGAATTCTAAAGAAGAAGGGTCAATAAAGGTGACAAGTAGAAGATCAAGTACTGAGAGAGTGAGGTCCACACAACCCACCAATACCAATTCTGGATACATATGAGGTCCGTCCAAAGGTATCCAGCCATGCAATATGAAAACTAAAGACATTTACTGAAGAAGAAGCATTGTACATAGGACAATGAAGCCTCAGTCCCCTTCAAAGGTGGCATCTTGGAACTTCACACAGTTCCCCCAGTGTCTTTTCCACTGTTCAAAACACTCTGCAAAACCCTTTGTTGGAAGCACCATCAGCTGCCCCATCATATTTCCTGAATCTCATTGACGGTCTGAAATCTTTTCCCTTTCAAACATGATTTGAATTTAGGGAAAAGCCATAAGTTGCAGGGCACCAAATCTGGGCTGTCGTGCAGTTGAGTCACCTGGGTGGTTTGATGTTTCACCAACAAACTCTGCACAAGACGTGATGTGTGAGTGGGCACATTGTTGTGGTGAAGCTGCCAGTCACCAGTTGCCTACATCTATGGCCCTCTGAATCATCCAAATAGTTTCTGCAGAGGAATGTTCAAGCTTAATGCAAAAATTTTTTTAATTAACGGTTTTTATTTTTTTAAACATGTTATTTATTTATTTTTAGAGAGGTGAAGGGAGGGAGAGAGAGAGGAAGGAAAACATCAATGTGTGGTTGCATCTTGTGTGCCCCCTACCAGGGAGCTGGCCCACAACCCAGGCACATGCTGTACACTGGGAATTGAACCAGCAACCCTTTGGTTCACATGCTCAATCCACTGAGCCACTCCAGCCAGGGCTTAATGCAAAATTTGGTGCAGATTCATTGCTCTACTCGCTCAGTCATTTTGAATGTAATGGCCACACAGTACACATGCTCACTCAATAGTGTCTACCACCCCCACTGACTAGTACAGTGAAGCTGGCCTTGTTCAGGCATGCGGTCCCCTCTCCTTGACTGACAGGCTACATTAATGTCACGCAAACCATTCTCATTATGTTAACAATAGCTGGACTTTTTCCAGACAGACCTCCCATATCCAAAAGAATTAAAATCAGGATCTCTAAGAGACACCTGCCCTCCTGTGTTCACTGCATCATGATTCACAACAGCCCAGACATAAAAACAACCTAAGTGTCCATCTGCAGATGAATGGATTTAAAACATATTCAACCTGAAAAAAAAAAACAGAAGGAAATCCTGCCATTTGTAAAACCAAGGATGAACCTGGATGGCATTTTGCCAAGTGAAATAAGCCAATCACAGAAGGAACACTACTGCATGATACCACTGACATAAGGCATCTGAAATAGCCACACTCACAGGAACAGAGCAGAGTGGTGGTGGCTCGGGGCTGGGAAAAGGAGCAAATGAAGAGTTGCTATTCAACACATACGAACTTGTATATTTTATCCCAGTGATTTCCAAAACCTCCAACTCTTACAAACTTCCAGGATGAATTAAGTTGTAGAAAGAGCCGCTGTGCCACACTGCACCAATAGTCAACAGTGTCGTCTTTGATGCTTAAAAGTTGGTTAAGGAAACAGATCTCGAGTTAAGTATCCTTACCATCATAATAATTTGAAAATCCAGCGTATGTCAAGAGAAATGAAAAGTTAAGTTCACATAAATTCCTATATGTAAATGTTTATAGTTCTTTGTTCATAATTTCTCTAAACTGAAATTAACACAGATGTCTCTCAACTGGTAAGTGGGTAAACAAAATAAATATCACTCAGCAATGAAATAGATGCAACAACATGAGTGAATCTTCTCAGCATACTGTAAGACTCCATCTACTGGACATCCTCAAAAAGGTGATATCCCGGGGGCAGAGAAGGGCAGTGACTGCCGGGGACGGGGACGGGGGAACGTGTTGACCACAAAGAGGCCCTGGGAAGTGTTTTGAGTTAGGGGAACTGTTCCATATCTTGCTTGTAGTGGCACCACGTGTTTTTGACAAAGTGCCTAGAACCATATTCCAGAAAGGATAAAGTCTCTGTGTGTAAATTATACCTTAATTTTTTTTAAAAAAAGCACACATGTGAAAAAAAATCTAGGATGTGTCCATGACTTTGTGTGGTGAAAGCTTTGTGAAGGTCAGGGTCATTGGAATTAAATAGATCAAGAATGGTGAGGTGGGAGAATTGGAGGCTGAAATAAACTTTAGTCAGGAAGCATGGGGCCCCTGAGCCAGGGACCCAAATCCAAACTGACTCGCCTCCTTGCCAAGTGTATATACACGTACTCGTTTAGGTACATTAAGTGAGTACATTAGGTACATTAGGTACATTAAGACCAAGAATGCTTCAGAGTAATCATATGGTAAAGATGGTCCATATATATAGAATTATCTGTGGGATTCTTCATCTGGGGCTGTTATGTGTATATGCATATATATGTCTGCGTGTGTATGTGTGTACATATATACACACACTCATATATATTATGTATATGAGAATATGTATAAGAATATGTATATATTCTGAGTATGAGTCTTAATCTAGGCGTACCTATGAGATCCCAGATCCTTAAATTTTCTCCTCATGAAATAAGTAGCAACACACTCATGTGTGAGAGTAAATTTAGACATTTCTGGGTTTTAATTGAATAAATTTAACATGTAACATTGTGTAAGTGTGCAGTGTACAACATGTTACTCTGACACATATAGATATTGTAATACGATTGCTAGTGTAGTGATATTTATCACGTGAGAAGCATAGTATATTACTGTCCTTATTCATTGCACTGTGCACTAGATCTCCGCGGCTTATTTACTACTCGTTATACATTTGTACCCTTAAACACCATCCTGCTTCTCCCTCTCTCCCCATCTCCCCATTTTACTCTGTTTTTTACAGGTTTAACTTTTTCACGTTTCACATATAAGTGACACAGTACCTGTCTTTCTCTGCCCAACATATCTCACTAAGCATAATGGCCCAAGGTCCCTGCCTTTGAAACTCAGGCCTTTCTTGCAGCAACCAGTCCTAGTTATACATGTTAGCCTGGGCACCTGGATGAAGAACCTGGCTTAGCATCTCACCCAGCAGCACCCAGGCATGTGGGGGTCAGAGCTGTCTGATGTCGGTGCTCTTTGGAAGGCACCCGAATCCATGTGTGCGGGCCACACTGCTACCTCTTTCCCTAGAAGGAAGAGTACGGCCCCAGTGTGATCCTCTGTTCTTGTCCAGGATACCCTTAATGTCCCCTTGGATGACATATTGGGCAGCCAAGGTTCTTATTCTAAGTACAACTGAATGCGAGCAGGGGAACATAAACTGGCCTGCAATAATTGCCCTGGCGATGGAAGTGCATCACTGTTCCTATTAATAGCCCAACTATGTGAGTGGCCTTGTAGGGAGGGTTCTTCGTGTGCTCAGCTCAAATCCCGTCTTTCCGCAACCACCCAACTGTCCTGAAGGCAAAGCCAAGCAAAAGGCCACTGGGGCTGATCCCAGAGCCTTACGTGGAACCTCCATCGAGGCACGTGAATTGAGCCAGCCGCCAGGAAGCCCCAAGGCTGCGGGCCAAAGTCCAGGACCAAAGAGGACCACGCTGTCTCCTTTCCCCGTGGGTGCACCCATGCATTTCTGCCCTCTGTCTTTCCACTCCAGTGGGTCAGAAAGATGGGTCTAAGGAAAAGCTGCCTCGGGAAGAAAGGGTAAGGAGGCTGGCCTCCGTGGTGCACTCAAGCCAGCTCCTAGGGGCTCAAGGAAGGCAGGGTGTAAGCTCTTCCCAGCATCAGGTGCAGTGACTTCACATCGGTAGTTTGAAACTGGCCACAGAGGCAGTATTTATACCACAGATATTGGCAGACACTACAAATGGAGCATTTTAGTTTGTCTCCTTTTGTTTTGTTAGACGTGTCCCAGCACCGCAGTGGCTTGCCTGAACATCGAAATCAGCTGCCTTGGTCGTCCTGGGCTTCTTGGGGTGAAGGAATGTTCAAAGAAGCAATCCCTGGTCCCTTATACTTGCTTTATGATAAAAGAGAAAGAGAGAGGTGAGGGGGAAAGAGGGAGAAGAAAGGGGGCATCCCCATGCTAAAATCAGTTTTAATCCCTTTGTTTATCACAGGACCCTTTTTCTACTCTTTCTCCCAAAATGTTGACCTTGAACGTGACTCCTATGTGCCAGCCCTTCTTTCCTTTAAAGAGAGTACAGGGAGAGGGGTGAGAAACACACCAGGGGCTTAGCTCTCTCATCAAACCCACAACATAGCATTGGTACACATCTTTTCAATGTCCCATGCCTTCCGCAGCATCTCATGATATTCTGTGCACGAGTGCGCACGAAACTTGCCCATTGTATCCAGTCACACTGCAAGTGGAAAGCCGTGGACATTTAGTGGCAGAGCCGGGATGGAATCCTGTGGCCTTCACATGCATTTCCAGTATAAAATGGACACATCCTCCCTGCCAGCAAGCAGCCCTCCAGTTTCACCTGGGAAGCGCTGGAATTGGATCGCAGGGAATTTACCTGATGTGCAGCGGGGCGTGGCTGGGACTTAACGATGTGGCGGGCAGCACACAGCCACAGGCCAATGGAAGGGCAAGCACAGTGGGGTGGTGGGGTAATTGCCGGATTGATGGTTGAAGCTTTTGTTTCCAGTCCAGATAGCAATTAAAGACCCTGGTATAGCTCTTATTAACCAGACATCCAGGTGGCTACAGGGTTGTCCCCACCCAATCATTTGCTGCAGACCCTCCCGGCTCTGCAGAAAGTTCCCAGAGATGCACTAAGGCATGCACGCCCTCTCTGTTTACGGTGAACGGCTTTGTCCAACACACTGCATTCTGCACTGGAGAGCCGGAGGGGTTTTTTTTTTTTCCTAACAAAGATCTAAGAGTCTAATTTAAAAAGACAGCGGTGTGATTTGCTACAAATTTTTCTGCCATGTAAAGGAGAAGGTCTGAGGAAGTGAGAGAGTCACTTTGCTGGCTGGCCATTTTCCCATTTCTACCGCTCCTGTTTTCAAACGTTGCCTTTGTTCTATCTTCCCAAGATTACAGCTAGTAGCTGTTTGTATAGTAATTTCCCAGGAGGGAATCAAGTCTTATCTGTCAGTACAGATCGTTTTCCACTTACTTTTAAGGGCAAAAAGTCAACAACTCAAAAACCATTACAAAGGAGTGAACAACAACATGGCAGGGAGCTGCGTGGATTTTGTGTTAAAGGCCTCCTGGCCCGACAGCCTGGTGGAGGCCCCCTGGTGGTTGACACTCAGAATTACCTGCAGGCAGGTGACCACAGGGTGCGCCGCCCTGCTTCCCAGGCCCCGTCATCTCCAGACGGCCAGTGTGGCCAACCATTTACTTGTTATTTTCTTCTTTATATAGACACATGTGTTTTTACTTTGGTAAATGTGTTTTAAAAAGAAACTCTGTGGTAAGGACAAGAAGAACTCTTTCTTTTGTGCCTAAAGGGGATTCACGGGAAATCGACTGTGGGTAGGGATCCAGAGAATGCTGGGGCGAGGGAATACAGCCCCACAGGAGAGAATGCACGGGCATGGCTCTGCGTCTCCGTGCGCGGTGGGCCCCTCGCCCACCTGTCGCAAAGAGAGATTGCCAAGTCATCGTTCCGTGAGCTGGATAAAAGAATCCCCTCACCCCTGTGCACAGTCACCGACACCCCCAGGTGCATACCTCCCCTTTCCCGAGTGCCTTTTCTCCTTCCTCTGTTCCCTGCTGCCCCAGACGCCAAGGCCCTCCACTGACCCAGGTTCCCGGGGTGGGGCAGCGGGGCGTCACAATACTCGTGAACAATAATACAGCCCACCACAGTGTTCAAGTTAAAAATGGATTCTTTAGCATGAAAAACATAATCATGTGACTCTTCCCGCTAAGTACTGTGGCTAAGGCTACTCCAGTTGGACCATTTTGTGCTCATTATTTTACAGATCAGTGATTTTCAACTTTTTTTAATCTCCTGGCACACATAAACTAATTACTAAAATTCTGTGGCATGCTAAAACTATATTTTTGTGCTGATTTGACACAAAGAATAGATGTAATTTTGATTCATTCATACTGGATGGCTATTATTGTGTTGGCTGCTGTCATTTTCTAATTTCACAGTCTAAGGGAAAAGAAGTCAGTGCCCCTGACTAAATAGTCAGGTATTGCATGTTTTAAAAATTCTGTGGCGGGCCCTGACTGGCGTAGCTCAGTGGATTGAGTGCGGGCTGGAATCCAAAGTGTCGCGGGTTCGATTCCCAGTCAGGGTACATGCCTGGGTTGCAGGCCATGACCCCCAGCAACCGCACATTGATATTTCTCCCCCTCTCTCTCTCTCTCTCCCCCTCTCTCTCTCTCTCTCTCTCCCCCTCTCCCTCTCTCTCTCTTTCTCCCTCCCTTCCCTCTCTAAAAATAAATAAATAAAATCTTTTAAAAAATTATGTGGCACATAGGCTGAAAAATCACATAGTCTACTGTGGTAGACTGTGAGAACACTGAGAAAGAGGGAATTAATACTGACCAAAGGAATTGCAGACCACTTCAAGCAGGATGCATGTACTCCGGATTTAGGACGACGGATTAAACTGTTGGTAGGAGGTCATGGTTGAACGAGGTTCTGGTTGGCAGGAACAGGATGAGCAAGACTGGGAAGAGCAAGATGCCAGGGACAGCAGGCAGCAAGTGTGGTTGCATGTTAGAACATAAATGGAGTGGGCAACAGAAAGAGTGGAAGTAGGAGACAAAGTTGGAAAATCAGGCCAGGAATCAACATGCTGTGTTTGCCATGCAGTGGAGCACCACTGGATAGTTTTATGCAAAGAAATAACAACAATCAGATTTATGATTCAGAGCGGACTACCCACCGTACGTACAACTAGAGGACAAAGTCATTTTACGAGGCTATCACTGTAGCTCACACAACACGAAGGGGCTGGATTGGGGCAATGTCTATTCCTTCATCAGCCACTCAACAAATCTTGTTGTATCCCCTCTCTGGGAAGGGGATGGTGGGAAATCAAAACCTGCGGTCTACTGCCGAGGACACATGACCAAAGAGTCATGTAAAGAAATGCAAAACTGCAGTGGCCCGGGAGGGCTCCTTTGGGAGACACATGAGTGTTTGACAGGGAAGTGTGACCTGCTCTTGGAACTCTTCTCCGTGGAAATGACAGTTGAGTTGAGGTACAAAAAGTTAATACAAGTTAGCTTGACATAAAATGGAAGAAAGATTTTTTCCCCTATAGAAAAACAGAATCAGCTAAAGCCCTCTATGGCAGGAACATGACATATAAAAAAGAGGTGAGAGAAATTTGGGCCTGGAAAATGATGGTGGGTGAATGTTTGGAGCACGAGGAGTCAAGCCATCCAGGGTCCCTTAGGCTATGTGACATAGTTCTGCTTTGATTCCAAGAGCAAATGGGAGACACTGGAGGGTTTAAATGGGAAAGGAGACATGGGTTTTACATATCTCCTAATTAGATAGCAGATTGGAGAGGAGCAGCATTCAGCGTGGAGAATCCCATCACGAGGCCATTGTAGGCCAAGTGAGCGATGATCACAGCGTAGACCAGGATAGTGATGGGGGAAACCAAAGGAAGTGCATTAATCCTGAAATACTTAGCAGGTGAAATCAGTGGGATTTGGTGATAGATTGAATATGGGTTGAGAGGAGAGAGAGAAAGGTCAAGGACAGCAACTGGTTTACATAGCTGGTGGACTGTGCTTATGTTCCCAGAGACAAGGGACACCAGTGTGCACGTGTTTGTGTGGGGGCATGTGTGTGTGCAGAGCACTCACAGACATCACAAGTCCAGTTTAGGACATGTGAAGTTTGGGCTATGCCATTTCAGACACCCCAGAGGAGAAGTCAAGCCAACAGTATGTGGCAGGTCCAGAGTTCAGTGGGGACAGCAAGGACGAGAAGGCAGCAGGGCAGCAAGATGCCATCTGAAGCATCCAGGTCTCCCAAGGAACGATAACCCTTGCATCCTGGTTTCCATCAGGATGCTCTTATTGCAAGTAACTGAATGCCTTCATTCAAATGGACTAAAATAATAAGGAAAGTCATCCTCTCATTTTGGGGAAGAACACAGGTAGAGTGGACATTCGTGTCGTTGATCCAAAGGCTCCAGAACATCAGTGAAGGTCCAGGTTGTTTCTATTCCTCTGTTTCTCCATTTTCGGGACTGTCTCCATCCTCATAAGTTGGAGGCAGCCATAGGTCCAAGTGTTAGATCTAAACCTAACAATGCTCAGAGGAAGAAAGCCGATCAATTCTTCTTACGTTCCTCCTCTTGGGTCTCATTAGGTAGCGTAAGCTCACGTGCCAGTGCCTGGATCAATAACTCACAAAAGGATGGGATTTCCATGATTGGCTTTGACTAATGATCTGTGGTAATATGGATGTTGCATAGTCAACCACTGTGTCTTTGAAAACTATGATAGATTAGATAGATAGATAACTGATAGATGACGGATGGATAGACAGACATAGTGATAATAATAAGCAATCATTAAAAGCTAGCTGTGTCAAGTAGTGTAGTAAGTTCTTTACTATATTGCTTCGTGTAATCCCCACCATAGTCCAAAAACACAAGCTGTATTCTTTATTCCCATTTCACTGATGCAGAAACTGAGACTGAGATCATTTGCTCAAGTTTTCTCCGCTAGTAAGTGGTGAAGATTTCACATGTTGAATTCCAAGCTTATTCACTTAAAACTATATCATACTGCCTTTCCTCAACCACCACCAGCACTTTTTAAAATGAAGATTTTTTGAAAAAGAAACCATGTTATTTTATAAACACACATACATGCAGAAAACGTTTATACAGTGGTATTTGTGCCAAGGTTCTTATTTGAAGTTCTCTCCTTGACTTTGTCATGTGCATTCACATGTTCACTTTGTAATCACAGATTCCATTTTCGCCTCTTTTTCCTCTTCATACCATGTTGCACACAATTTTACTGTTTCTGTGTTCTTTCTAATCACTTTTTAATAACTGTGCAATATTTCAGTGAGTGATTATACAGTGAATAAGTAAACTTAATTATTCTCCCACTGTTGGAGGTCATTTCTAATTTCATATAATACAGAAAACTCTGCCTGCAAGAGTTTTGAGCATAGCGGGCAGTTTTTCTCTTTCATTGAATTATTTCTTCATTTTTCATACCAACGAGGAAAAATGCCGGGCCGACAAGTATGAAGCATCTTCAAGTTGCGGAGCTGTCCTGCCCAATTGCCCTGCAAAAATGTTTTCCTAATTGGCACAGTCCCGGAGCGCACAGTTCCTCTAGCCACCCCTCCCACCAGCTCTGGGCTTCTGGACCACTGTGCTCTTCATTATACAATAGAGACAAAATGGTATTTTCTTCATATTTTCTTCTGATACCCCATGAGGATGAACGGTTCTCTGTGCATTTAATCCCCATTTGTACTTCCCCATACATGCGTGACCTGTTTGAACCTTTCACCCCATCTGGCCCGAGAGTTTTCGATGGTGTGCCCTGCGGGGGTGTTGAGCGGGCCCGGGAGACGGGGTCTTCTGAAGCGAGGGCTTGTGGGAAGGGGAAGGTGCCTCCCGTGCAGCTGGGCTTCTGAAGGCCGGGACCCATTTCGAGCGCGCGGCCGCAAGCTGCGGATGGGACAGCCCTTAATGGGGCTGTTAGGGAAGAGGTTGTTACCAAGAATTATTTGGCTCATTCCAGGCTGTAAATTCATTTCTTCGCCCAGTTTTACCACGTGCCATAAATAACCAGAGCTGTGTAAACAAATGTCACCCAGGCACATGAACCAACAGAAATTAGATTTAAAAAAATAATAATAACCCGGAGCGGTCACTTGACTACTGCATATGTCATATAGCAAGGCCACCACAGACCCCCTCAGACCTGCACACACTCACGGGAGGCACACACAGCCGTTCACGCATACACAGAAATATGCACGTGTATCCCTATATATACACATACAACACACATGTACACACAGAAAAGACACACGTGCATACACATGTATGCTCATATACACGTACACATAAAGACACATGCATACATACCCATACACACAGAGACGTGCACATGTGAGGTCTGTCCAGGAAGTATCCAGCCATGTGCTATGAAAAATAGAGGCATTTATTGAAGAAGATACAAGAAACATTGTGCATAGGACAGCGATGCCTCAGTCCCCTTCAAAGCTGGCACCTCGGGACCTTACACAGTTCTCCCAGTCACTATAAGCTGCCCCCCTGTACTTTCCCGAATCTCAATAATGGTCTGAAATCTCCTCCCTCTCAAAGGTGATTTTAGTTTGGGGAAGAGCCAGAAGTCCCAGGGCACCAAATCTGGGCTGTAGGGGGAATGAGTCACCCAGGTGATTTGATGTTTCACCAAAAAGCTCTGCATGAGATGTGATGCATGAGTGGGCACATTGTCATGATGAAGCTGCCAGTCACCAGGTGCCCACAGCTGCGGCCTTCTGAATCATCCAAACAGTTTCCATGGAGGAATGTTCAAGTTTAACACAAAATTTGATGCAGATTTATTGCTCTACTCCCTCACTCATTTTGAATGTGACAGCCACACAGTACACATGCTCACTCAATGACATCTACCACGCCCACCTACTAGTACAGTGAAGTCATCATTGTTTACACTTGGGCATGCCAGTCCACTCTCCTTGGCTGCCAGGTGACAATGATGTCATGCAAACAGCTCTCATTATATTCACAACGGCTGGAGTTCTTCCGGACAGACTTCGTACATACACACACACACACACACACACACACACACACACCCTGTGGCTACCTAAGAGAAAAACGGCCTCATAGGGTCATTCTAACCAAGTGCAGGAGAACAGAGAGGGACGCTGGCAAATAAATAATTGCTAGAAAAAAATAACACTTTTTCTTAAACAATTCTTCAGGTCTAACAGAGGGTGTTTACTGGGAAGTATGTAAGAAGATAAAAGAGAGACTCCAGAACCAGGGGCTTGCTGCCAGCTTTGCTCTCACCGTTTGTCGTCCTAGGTGAGGAAATATGGGGGTTTAATTGGGCAACTCAGCGGGAAGTGGGAACGAATAGACACACACAACCGAAGTCGGGAGGAAAACCAATCGGGATGATTTAGTGACTCTGGTTTGCAATCATGGGCTTAAACGGCAGCCTCAGCCTCACTCAGCTCTGAGCGATTCTCAGCCATGCAGGGACCCAGGCGTTTCCACGCAGATCATGGAGGTACACGCCGTGCTGCTGGACCTTGCAGGATGAGACCCGGCAGCCATTCGATGATGCGTGCACACCGTATCGCACCCCTCCCATGGGCCCTGCGGTGAGGTTTCCTCCCTCAGGGCGACCCTGGCTGCAGCCCAGAGGGGCGAGTGGGTGGTCTGCAGGGCTTGCTCTCAGGTCAGCCCGGCTCCAGAGCCCACAGTCCTCTCCCGACCTGGGCCGAGGATGCACCGGTCACGTGTTACGACCAGGATTCAGGAGATGTCCCTGGGCATTGTCTCCTCAGATTTTCACTCGGCAAACCTTTCCAAGGTGGCTGTGGACTGAATGTTTGTGTCCAAAATGTGTGTGTTGGAACCCCAACCCCCGTTGTGATGGCATTACCCGGTGGGACCTTTGGGAGGCGACTGGGCCAGGAGGGTGGAATCTTGGGAATGAGATTAGTGCCCTTATAAGAGGAACCCCAGAGAGCTCCCTCGTCCCTCCCACCTCGTGAGTACCCGGCGGGAAGATGGCCACCTGGGAACCAGAAAGTGGGTCCTCACCAGACACCGAATCTGCTGGTACCTCGGTCTCAGACATCCAGCCTCCAGAGCTGTGGAAATTAAACTTGTGTTGTTGGTAAGCCACCCAGGCTGTAGTGTTCTCTCATAACCACCCACATGGACTAAGACAGGGGCCTACTCTGCACGGAGCACCGTGCTTGCGAATAATACACAATTCGCACCCTCGATATGTGTCAGGCATGGCGCAAAGGACAGAAGAAGGGTTTTTGACATTGAACTCTGGCATGGAATATGGGCAGGCAGTGGGTGCTCAGGGGTGCGTGGCCCGCCCTCCAAGGAGCTGAGGCTCCGAGCGTTTTCTCACCTGTCCCTGCTCTCACGGCTGGTACGCGGCCGTGATGCCAGCCTCCGCCGAACACCTCGTCCCCCCAGGCACACAGTCTCCCGTCTGGACATGGGAATACTGCTCACTGCCATGTAGGCTTGTCATAGGGGTCAAGTTAGGAAATGCATGGGAAGGTATTTTATAAAATTTAAAGAATTCAAGTGTTGCAGGTTCGATGCCCAGTCAGGGTACAAGCCTGGGTTGCAGGCCATGACCGCCAGCAACCGCACATTGATGTTTCTCTCTCTTTCTCTCTATCTCCCTCCCTTCCCTTTCTAAAAATAAATAAATAAATAAAATCTAAAAAAAAAAAAAAGAATTCAATAAGTGCTATTTATGGCTGCTGGCACTGTTATTTCCTCGGCTGTGACACACCAGCCCAAGGCTTTGGGAGGGATGAAGGAGAGAGGCAGTGATAGAGATAAAATTATGGGTCCAATATGATCGGTTTATCTGATTTAACTGCTGTGTTCATTTATATAATAAAAATCCATCAAAGGCCTACAAAGCGCATGGCACCATGGTAGGCTCTGGGGACACGGTAGTGAATAAAACAGTCAAGCCACCAATATCACATTCCCTAATCAATAAATAACATTCGCACGTGTTGCAAAGGCAGAGTTTGGGCAAGTTGAGGGTTTATAATGGAGGGGGAGGGGCAGTTTGACCTGCTTCCGAAGGGCAGGGAAGACTGTCCTGAGAATGTGGTTGAGGTGCAGCCAAATGTGGTAGGAGATCCAGGCAGAGGGATGAGCATGTGCCAGGAAGGAGCATGGCTGGAAGGCCACATTAGCTGGAGTCAACAATCAAGGTCAAGAGCAGAAGGAGCTAAGGTCCCCTAGGCAGGAGGGGGAATCCAGGCAATGAGATGCAGAAACGGGCTTCCCACACAGGAGTACCATCATTAGCACTTACCTTTTTAAAAGCCCACTGTGGCTTGCTGCCCCGGGACTGGATGGACAAGAGGCCAGATTGGATGCGGAGATGCCGTTGAGGAGCCAGTTGCTCTGGTCCAGGAAAGGAAAGATGGAGCATGGACTAAGAACCTGGCAAGGGAGATGAAGCACCTCCGAGGACACATGCCAGAGAAACACAAGATCCTTGGATTATAGCCCTTTCCCATGTAAACAACGCTGGAATCCATCGAGTCATCAAGTTGCACGTGAATGCACCTTTCCCGTCAAACTGTGTATTTGCACCCCCCAGAACAGCCCTTTGCACATACAAGGACGTGCTCGGTGAACACATGCTCGATCGCACGGACTTCTAGATGGAAGGCACCAGCAGCGGGCATCCTCAGCTCTCGGGTGGGTGTGAGGTGAGAAGCACAGAAAAGTGCTTAAATCCAGTCCACACACATTTTCATCTCAAATGTAGGCACTCCTTGTCCTCTAATTCTGAATTGTTCTCGAGGCAAGGGCACTTACCCTGTGCCATGCCATCCCAACCATGCCGCCTGCAGGAAAGGAAACTGCTGGGTCCGATTGGCAGAAAGAGGGGCAGTGCACCTGCTCTTGTGCCGGCTTCCGGCCTTCTCCTGGCCCCTCCGCCCTCTGCCCTGACATCCTCGTACTCGCTCCCCCCACTTCATCCTACAGATTTCAAGGCCTGGGGGGTTCTATGAGTAGGATGGGGGACAGGCCCCCTCATTATGTGGACTTCTGCATCGATAGCACAATTCTCACCTGCACCATCTCAGCAGCCATGTGGTAGGCCAAGTAGCTCGTTTAAGGAATGGGCCCACAGAGGCCCACCCAGGCAGATGAGGTGGTGGCACTTGTCGTAGAGCAGGTTTCTTAGACGCTGGGCCTGTGATGCAGGAGCGAGGAAGCAGCACCTCAGGCAGGGAAGAAATTAGGCCAGGACGGCGCTTCAGTGGAAACCTAGATTCAGCCTGCAGCCTCTGGGAGCCTGGGGTGTGCATTGCAGCACACAGGTCATCCTGCCCCAGTGCAAGGCAGCCAGGGCCTCAGCGCCATGCAATAGTCATGGGTCATGGGCTGCACCCTGGGGTGGGTGGGGAGCTTAATCTCCCAGGCCTCTTTGGGCAAGGGACCGAGTCCGCCAAGGGCAAGCCTTCATAGAACAGTGCAGGTGGGAGCTGTTAGCTGCCAACACCTGCCATAGCTAGGGAGGCACGGGGGCAGGAGGGTGAGCCCACCATGGCCCCTGTGTGGGGCACCAAAAGCATCTGCTACAGAGCCTGCAGCCTTTCTTCAATGATGCGTTCATGCTGGGGATGATGGGAAGGGCTGATGTTCAAAAGCCACCACTGTGCAAACCAGCTGCTCTCACGTGGTAAGGTCTCGGGTAAGTGCCTTGCCCCACTAAGGCACTTACCCTTGTGACTTCTTTTGCTGAATGAGATCATTGGTTACTGTGGACTTGCAAACCCTTCCTGGCTATATTTCTGGCATGGATCCTAAAGTCCCGTTAAGTTAGAGTTGGTTAGAGAGCTTCCATAACCAGACACTACAACTAGGAAACATGTTCGTCTCTGCCACCCTGGAATCCAGAAGTGTGTTTTCCGTGGACGATTCAGAAATGGAGCGTGACCAGGGTGGTGGAGTGATGCCTCCAGCCTGACACTGTGACACCCTCCAGACCAGCAGCGGGAGTCCCTCATCTTGCATCTCCAGTGCCTGGCCCACAGCTGGCATTTAAAATCTGTGTGAAGAAAGAGAGAGAAAGAAGAAAAAAAGAAGTACAGAAAGAGGAGGGAGCAAGGCATTTGGGCAAGTCTCTGGGAAGTACTGTGGTAGCATTTTATTTTGATTCAAAAAAGTTCCTAAACTTAGGTAGCACGGAGGATGCTTCTAAACACATGCAAATGAACCTGCAAAAATGGACAGAGGAAGAAGCAGCATCCAGAGAGGGAGGAAGAGGAGCGAGCCAGACCTATGTCCCAGGACCCATTTGAGGCCAAGGGGGGTGGTCAGTAGTGTCACACCTGCCAAGAAGTCGGGCAGAAAAGGATGGAAAAGTTCTTACTGGAGGTGTCAACTAGGAAGTAACTGGCAGCTTTCTTCGGCAGGAGCAGTCCCTGATTCCATGAATTTTCATTCACTCTGGGGGTGTGATCTCCTATGGGGGTGGGGGACAGGGCCTCAGGGTGAAGGATGGGAACAGGAGAGGTGGGCAGCACCAGGAGGAGGGACTCGGGGATCACGCGTCCCCCCCACCCCGTGGATAATGGAATCCTGCATAAATTGCCTCCCAAGCGCACCCCCTCCAAAGTCAGGAGTTGGAGCTAATGGTAAAAACATTCCATATGTTCTGATTAGCTACAACCTCATTATCATGCTTCGCCTCGCAATGTAGCCCTTCAGTTAATGAAATCTGGTGCTGGAGCAAATGAGTCCGTGGAGGGGAGGGGGCTCTGGTCCTGGCAGCTGAGCTGTAGTTTTCTTCACTTGTGATGCCTCCTCCCCCACCCTCGTCCCAGAAAGAGAAAGAGCCAAGAGAAGAGGGGAGCACAGAAACAGAACTTGAAACAATCTCCAAATCCCAACAACAAAAACAGCAATTGCTATATTTCAAAGCCAGTGCAAATTAGACTAAGCGGCCGCAGAAGCCAAATGGAAGTCGTAATTCTTCCAGTCCCTTGCTGCTCTGACACGTGTAATAGGTTTGGCAGGGAGTCAAGGAAAACGGGGGCCAAGCGGCGGTATGTTTCAAAGAATCCACAGGCTGATTGCTCTGGAAGCCAGACTTCTGCCCAGCCCGGAGGAGGGATGTCTGGGCTGGTCCGATCCTCCACTGGAGGAGGGTCCTCGAGCCTCTCGGAGACCGGAAGGAAGCCTGCAAGAGGAGGAGATGTGTGTGGTGTGAACAGGAATCTTGCGTGGCCGTGCAGAGTTTGGGAGGGGAGGCCGGCAGACCACGGAGGACCAGACAGCAGTGAAGCAGTCTGCTTCCAGGAAGGCTGGGGATTCTGCGAGGGAGGCTGCCAGGACGTGGTCTTGCTTAGATGTGTCACGAGGGCGAGGGAGAGGAGCAGGCGAGGACTGGGACGCGAGCTACCTTCCTCCATCCAGACATTCTGCTAGGCATTCTGATCCAACCCTCGGGGACAGCTGTCCATCTGCCTGCTTTGGGGAGCAGGGAAGCAAGGGCCAGAGAGCTCGAGGGGCAGGTGCAGGCTCCCAGAGCTGGGAAGTGGTGAGAGTCAGGATTGGAATCCGGTTCTTCCTCACCGCAGAGCTCGTGCTCCCTCCCCTACCCCAGGGGTCAGCTCTCCGCTTTTCTGGAAAGCACCAGACAGCAAATGTGTTCGGTTTTGCAGACCAGATGGTCTCTGCTGCATCTACTCACCTCTGCTATTTTAGTGCAAAAAAACAGCCACAGAGCCACAGACTGTATGTAAATGAATGAGCATGGCTGTGTTCCAATAAAACTTTATTTACAAAACAGGTGGTGGGCCAAATTGGACATGTGGGTCATAATTTGCCACCCCTACCCTACACTGATACAAGAAGGGGAAAAAAAGAAAAGAATATTGCAGAGACTCGTGATGGGGGAGGGAGGGGAATCTTAAGACTGTAACCAATGCAGTCAGAATAATAAATGTACTCACACACCAGCTGGCGATGTGATACAAGGTTCGGGCACAGGTTTAATGTAACTCAGCCCTGCGTAGGAGTTTGGCTTTGCCCCCACACATGTTAGATCATCTATTAACCTTTTACTCTTGTTTCCTGTGGTATTAAATGGCAATAATAGACAAGCCTATCTCAGTAGTTATGAAAATTAAACGAGATAATACTTGTGCTTAGCATTAGTCCTGACACATAATAAATATTCAGTAAGTGTTAGCTGCAATTATTCCAGTGGCTACGTAATCATCTACGGCCCTGCAAAGGGGCTGTCATCACCTGCAGGTCACGGAGGAGGACGAAAGTCCTTGGAGGATTAAGGACGGTTCCCGTGGTCACGCCGCTGGAAAGAGTCCGCCCTGGATGAGGAGCTGGCTTCCCCCCGAGTCTCAAGTTCATTCTCACCACACCCCACTGTGGGAGAAAGGAAATGCTGGAAGACAAGGTTTCAGGAGGACAGGCACAGAAGCAGGAAGACACAACCGCCAGCACCACACACGGTGTAGGGGCCTGATCCCCCACCTGGTGTTGCCTACACAGTCTCCCGCCGTCACCGTCCAGAGCTTCTGCTTGGAGGGGGGACCAGTCCCACCCACACAGCTCTCCACACTCTGGATTTTGCCAGCCTTGAACATGCCACCTGGGCGTGAAAGACCGGCCTCTCTGATTGCCCCGCAGAGCTGCAGGGGCGTGCGGGACAGTCCGCTGGCCGGCTCCCCACTGGTCTGCCCTGCTCCGGGCCACGGCGGAAAAGGGATAACAGCAATCCATCCTTTTAGGGGAGGCAGGTGCAAAGCCACTTGACGTGCAGGTGTGCCAGGAGCTCGGTTATTAAGTGCTTGTGCTCAACGTACCCAAGACAGAGAGCTCCGGCAGAAAATGCTGAAGGATCTTAATTCAGAAAAATTAGGTGGAATTTGAAAAAGCACTGCTTTGTTTGATTCCTGGCACAGGTCTCCCTTTCTACATGCCTTTGGGGTGTATTAGCTTCCTGTGGCTGCTGTAGCAAATTACCACAAACAAGGTAGCTTAAAAAAAGAACAGAAATGTGTTCTCTCACCGTTCTGGGGACTAGAAGTCTGAAATCCAGGTAACACCAGGACCGTACTCCACCTGGGCTGTAGGGGAGAAGGTGTCCCCCACCTCTCCCAGCTTCTGGCGGCCGTCCTGGCGTTCCTGGGCTTGCCCCCCAACTACAGCATCTGCCTCCGCCTTCACAGTGCCTTCCCCTCTGAGTGCCTCTCTCTTAAAAGGGACACTCGTCATTGGATTTAGGGCCTGCCCAGATCACCTCTCCTGTAGATCAGGTTGATCTCATCTCAAGAGCCTTAACGTCAGTACATCTGCAAAGACTCTTTTCCCAGACAGACGCACATTCACAGGTACTGGGGACCAGGCTGTCGCATGTATCTTTCGGGAGGACGCTAGTCAGTCCCCTGCGGGGCATCTCATTGTTTGAGTCATGCTTCCTGATTCCAGAGTACCGCTGAATGTCACTGTGTGACGGGACATTACGACGCATTGAATGCTCCCCTCTCTACTGCTCCCTGTAAATAATTGCCCCGGGTTGCTCTACTCGGAGCAGCAGCGCTAAGCCCAGAACCTGGCTCTCCCAGTCCAGCTCTCTCTCCTTATCTCCTCCCATCGTTCTCCCTGGGAAAGTAAACGCACCTCCAGTTCTCCGCCTCCCATGTTTCTGCCTGGTCTGAGGAGGTCAACGGCAGCCAGCCCCGTGCGATTGACCTCGTACGAAATGCAACATGCGGTCATGCCGGGTGAATGTCATCCTTTTCCCTAGAACTTGCATTGCAATGGACTTCAGCTTGCTTCTGAATACAGCTTATGGACGCGGAAGCCTCGTCAACAATACTGAGTTTTCTTGCTCTGCCCCCTCTCTGTGCCAGTGCCCATTTAGAAGCATCCTTACGGACACAGGAAATGGTTGGCTTCCATTTAAGCATTATGACTGAAAACAGAAGAGAAAGAGCCCCACCCCGCCCCTTCCTCAGGGAGCACATCACCGTCAGATACAAACGACCGAGAATAAACCAGAGAGGCTAAGCCCTCGGGCTTTTACAGAAAATTAATGCTGTGCCTGTTGTGTGACAAACACCATGTGAGCACATTTTTATGGAAAAATAAATGACCACTCAATAAATACCTATTAAATGCCCATCATGGGTTCCAGACCATATAAACGGAGCTGACAGTTTAAAAGAGTTTACTTAAGGCAAGCATTTCTCTGTTTATCTACCCGAGTGTGATGGAAATTTGGCCTGGCACTGGCAAAAATCGCATCTCTAAGAGAAGATATCTCATCAGAAGATGGGGCTGTGGGAATGGTGGGAAGTTGCGTGTACGGGAGGCTCTGAGGGCTGAGGAGCGGGACCTCGCCTTGTCAGAAGCAGGAGTGTGTCCCTGCAAAGTCCGTTGCCCGAGGGGACCAGAGAGAGCATGCCCAGTGGGTGCCCAGTTGCAGGAACACTCTAAAGCCTTGAGGCCTGGACTCTCGAAATAGCTACACTCTTCCCAGGTTGTGGAGCTAAATGGGTTTTTGCTGACGGAACGTCGCCCAGAAATTCCCATTGCCCGTCAGCAGCAAGGTAGTTAATGAAGCAGCGCACTTAACGGTGGAGATGCATGCGCCATAGTGTGTTCTCTTAATTAAAAATTTAATATGTTTGTGTTAAGAAGGCTTGTGGTCATCTGAGGAAAGAATTAAATGCATTTTAAGCGCTTAATACAATGCCAGGGATGCGAGAAATGCCCCCCAAATGGCAGCCATTATGATCGGGGGGACCCCTGTACACAGTGCTCTTGTGTGGCACTCACTTCCTAGGGGAACTCACTGAAGGCGGCCTGCAGGGGGGCATAGGTGTGTGGGGTGTCCGACTCCCCCATCTCAAGTCAACATATGTCTTGAGAGTAGAGGCCGAGCTTCCTCCCCTCTGGGTCTCCCGCTCCTGGTTGTCTGCCTGGCAAAAAAAAAGAAGAAGAAGAAGGAGAAGAATGACTGGTACACCTGAACCTGCCACGGCCCCCAATGGTGCGGACCGGGGCCGCTTGCCAACGCACTCGGAGATCTGGTCCTAATTGGGTGTGTGATGGTGGGAAAGACATAGTAGCTATTGTCTGGGCTTCAGGGTTTTCACCTGAGAAATGGGGCTTTTGATCATTCTGGCAAGCATAAATATCAATGATTCCGTGACTCTTTGTTCCCAGCCATAGATCTTAGTAAAATTGCCTGGGGATCGGAGTCGTCATGCTGACTTCTGAGGCTATTTAAACAGGAACATGACCTTCACCCTGAAGTGTTTCCCCGTCTCCTGAAGACAGTAGAGCCTACAGCACGTGGACAGATATTAAAGAGACAGATAATAATACATCTGTTTATGACTACAGGCAACTCTCCGCAGGGCATTACTTTTCACAAAATAAATGGTAAATAGACCAGGAATGGGCAAAGAGCTGCCCAGGTGCCGAATGCAAGCCCCACCCCTATATCATAGACAGTTTTGGGGGGCCACACCTACCCCCACTCATTTAAGTGTTGTCTGTGATGACTTGCGTGCTTACAGTGGCAGAGTTGAGTTGTTGTGACGAAAACCATTTGGTTCACAAAACCTAAATTATTTACTGTCTGTCCCCTTAAGACAAAGTTTACTGGCCCCTGGTCTAAATGAAAAGGGATATATCTTCCCAAAAGGTTACATCATGGTGCGCGGCAGTGGTCTGGGAAGGCTATCGGGGAGAAAAGGGTTTGGAGGTGGCCCTAAGACATGGGCCCATAATGGAAAGGCAAAAAGAAAGGAGAACTCCTCTAATAGAATCCTAGAGTAGAAGGAACCTTAGAGGCACCTATGCAACTTATCCTCGGGATGGAATCCTCTTTGGATCCCACCTGATGCCTGTTCCGAGAACCCCCGCTGGGACCTCTGCAGCCAGGGCAAGCATGCCAGGCACTAAGACAGCGCCAGCACGGCGCTGCACCCTTGGGGGTGGGAGCCGTCATGCTGAGTGAGTGCCTCCCTCCGAGAAGACTGACATCTACTTCCCTGGGACTTCTCCGTGGCCGTTCTTCCATGTGCCAGCCCTCGGGTATTTGCAGTGATAAATTAGTTGCTTCCAGAGTCCTCTCTACACCAGACTGAAGTTCCCGAGGGACAGTTCCCATGTTTGGTTCTCAGGCTGTTGACAGTCATTACTGGCCTCCTCTGAGCACAGCTCTTGTTTGTGAATACCCATCTCTAGGACAGTACCACACGCCAGCCTCGCTGCTCCAGGGGTCTTGGTCCTCGGCGGATCTTTGGCTCCTTCTCTCTCTCCGCCAACCACTTCCCTCGAGTGCAATGTTTTTGAAAGAGCCCTGACATTAGCATCAATTCAGACCTTCGTATAATCCTGGTGCCCCTTTGCATATGTCTCTAAGCCCCAGTCCCCTCATCTTTTAAATATAGCCTGCAGGATTGTGATGAGGACTAGAAGTGATCCTTATGAAGAGCGCAGGACACACTAAACACGCACTAAGTAGCAGTTCTCTTTATTGTTTTAGGTAGCCCTGTCTACTAATGCAGTCTGATATCACAGGGCAATCAGTCTGCAAGGCAAGCTTTACTCTTTGCCAAAAGTCGCTGCATCTGTTCCCATAAAAAATTTACAATCTCTTTTTTTTTCCGGGAAAAGCTGCTCCTAATTTGCCCCAACAGAGGTCTGAATCCAATTACAAGCTGCCCTTCTAGGTTGCATGGCTCTCTCTGCGCTCATTCTCCTCTGGTTCGTGTGAGCAGCTCCGTCTGCCTGAGCAGCTTCCATGCTTTGACCTCCTCCCCCCCTTCTGGCTCATCAGAGCAGCACAATGGGCTCAGACTGGGACTCGTCCTGTAGACCTCATTCCGCTCCCTGGCGTGGCTGGAGCACAAACCTGATGATGCTCTGCAGCCAGGGCAACGTGGGGGCTCCGAGATGCTGGGGACCAACCTCATTTCCACTGTGAGTCTCCTTCTATTCTCAGTCAGCTCCACAGAACACACTTTTCCTCTCCTCCCAAGGCTGTTCTCCAAATGTGTAGCACAGAAATAAAAACAGATTTCAGATGACTCCAGGAGCTAGTCAAGGGTAACATGCCAAGAATGAAAGTGAATTTGGAGATGGACCCCAGCGATGTCGATGAAACAGTGTGATGGGCAGAATAATGGCTCCCTAACTATTGACGTTCACATCCTAATCCTTGGCACCTCACATGGCAAAAGGGACTTTGCAGAAGCGACTGATTCAATGATGGACTGCGAGACAGAGATTGTTTGGCATGCTCTGGGGCAGCCAGTGTAATCACAAAGGTCCTTACCAATGCAAGAGGGGGGCAGAAGAGACGTCGCAGGGGCGAGGTGAGAGAAGGACCTGTCTCAGGTCTGCCATGGCTGGCTTTGAAGAAGGAAGGAGGGGCCACAAGCCAGGGCTGGGACAGATGCTGGAAGCTGGAAGAGGTGAGAAGACACAGTCTGCCCTGGCGTCTCCAGAAGGGAAGTCAGTGCAGACAACCTTATTTTAGCCCAGTGAGACCTGGGTCAGATTTCTAAACGATAAAACTTTAAGATGATAAATTTGTTTTAAGCGACTACATTTGTTGTCATTTGTTATGGCAACAATAGAACAGTAATACACTCAAGAAAAACAGACAGGAAAATAAGACTAGGAAATAGGTTTTGTTAAGAAAATCAATGGAGGTCCTGGCCGCTGTGGCTCAGTTGGTCCGGCGTCGCACAACAAAGTGAAGGGTCTCTGATTCGATTCCCGGTCAGGGCACGTGCCTGAGTGGCGGGTTTGGTCCCTGATTGGGGCACCTACGAGAGGCAACCGATCAGTATTTCTTTCTCACATCAGCGCTTCTCTCCCTCTCTTTCTCCCTCTCTTCTTCTCTCTCTCTAAAAATAAGTAAATAAAATCTTTTAAAAAAAGGAAAGAAAATCAATGGAGGTTAGAGATCCAAGAAGTAGATGAAGGTGGTTAACTATCTTAAGAGCTACTGGCAGGTAAAAGGAGATGAGAATGCAAGGAAGAGACATGTTGATCCTCTTCCCCCTGCACATCTTCCATTTGCAGCTCCACCACCATCCCCCACCCCGAACACACACACACAATATCCACTGGCCACCAGGGTGAGACTGCTAGAGATCAAGTCACATCATTCTCCAATTTGAAACTCTCTCCGAACTTCCTACATCTTCATAATGAAGTCCAAAACAGCTTGTAAGACATGGTCTACCCGTAGCCAACTCTCCAGTCAGTGCCCTGCCACTGCCTCCCAAATACAAAACACATTCACCATTCCAAACATGGTGACTCTCTAATGTTCCAAATAGGATGCATCTGTGACTCTCAGGCCACCCCTGCTCCCACCCACATTTCCCCTGGGCCTGCCCTTGGCCGCTCCCCGTCCCTGCAGCAGCCCTCAAGACCTGGCTCCAGTCCCCGCCTCCCTGGGATGTTTGCTCTGACCACACCCCAGCCTCACTCTCGAGCTTCTCTGTGAGCCATGACAACGTGCAGGTTCCTTCATATTACAGAACGGGGATTTTCAGGGCTGAGCCCATTTGGTGCCCAGCTCTCAACATAGGGTGTCTCGACTCCCCTCCTTGAAGAAGTAGGAGGTCTTGGATCTGACCTGGGCCAAGGTTCTCTCTGGGATCCACCGTTAGAAAAACAGAACTGGCATGTGGCTACCAGACAAGTAGCAGAGAAACAGAAAAAAACAAGGTCTAGACTATACAATAGAACTCTGATGATGGAACCATGATATATCTAACGCTGTCCATTGACCACAGATGGCTCTAGAGCACTGGAAATGTGGCCAGGGTGGCTGAGCAACTGGAATTTTAATTTCAAGTGTATATGTAAATAGCCACAGGTAATTTGTGGCCACCAGATTGGATGGTGCAGCCAGTGGCCAGGTAAATAGCAATACAAGCAAAACATCAAGTTTTCGTCCCATCCTGGATGCCACATTGAGGGAAAGAGTGCAATTCATTATCACCTTTCATATCTAGGCAACAGAATGGGTTTGAGGGTGTAGTGTGGAGGACAATGCTTAGGGACGTATCATGACAGAAGTCATTTCGTATGCCCGATACAACCCCTCACCTTTGGGTGCAGACAGAGTAATGTGCAGGATAGTATGCTGTTTTAAAACTACGAGAGGGATCAAGAACTAGGTCCTAAAAGAATAAAGTTCCCTTTTCACTGTGCGTAACAAGGCAGGTGCATATATAAGACCAGCGGAGAATTCCTTGATATCTTTTCTGCTGCCCAGAACAACAACTAAATTGAAATGAAAGGCGTGATTACATAATACAATAAATAAGCTGCAGGGCAAATTGATCTTACCCTTCAGGGAGTTCTTTAGCCACAGGTTTTGAAAGGGCATCCTCACAAGGTTTTTCTAGTCCCTTTGTCTCTCTCCTCCATGGGAACAGGAATTTTTCCCATGGGGGGGGGACAGTGGCTGTAAAAATTAACTTGGTTAATGCTTCTAAAGTGCTGGGCAAGTACTAGGAATTGCAATAAGGGAAGTCAGAAGGCAGGAGTGAAAGTCGGAGAAAGCTCACTTTCCTTTTGCATAAATAACGTGGGCCATTACCTCAGCTTCTCATCAGAATGGCTTCTGTAAATAATTCACCGTAATAGGCAGCGAGGTAGCTGTGGGGGGAGTGGTGAATTATTTACAGCAGTGGTGGGACGCGAAACCTAACACAAACACAATCTGGACGGAGCATCGGGGACATGTTAGGAAGAAATGAGACCGGGCTCCCCTGAAAGAAAGGGTGGTCACAAACAACCTGAATAATGTGAGTGCTCTTCTGAGAGAGCTAAGGCCCGCTGAGGGGAGCCCCCGGGGCAGAGCAGTTGCAAAGAGCGGAGTGCGAACAGCCAACAATAATTTCAGGCAGCACTTGTTTGTTCGTCTTGAACCCCATGCAAGGTTCCCATAAGGAATATTGGCCCTGGGTGTGCCTTCCCTGGGCGAGATGGGAAGCAGGGAGAGACTGAACGGGGCTAAGCCAGAAGTTGTTTTAGCAACAAGGAGCAGGTAGAAAATGTGAAAGCGCTCCAGCCCCAGTAACTGTCATCATTGTGCGAAGTCACGACCTGTGTCTGAAGCCAAGGGCCCTCACCTTGGCTGTACCAGCACGGCAGAGTCTCATGTTCATGAGAAACACCTGATGACCGTCTTCATCCTCGTTCTGTAGAAAACAAAACCAGGTTTCGGAGAAGTTGGGGAACAGCTGTGAGCGCTCCACTCTGGTCTGGCTTCAGCACTGTTTTCTTGCCCAGTCCGATGAAAACGCACCACCAGCCCTATGAGAAGGTCTTGCAGTTCAAATACATACAATCCTCAATCCTTTATTTTTGCCCACCGAGATACAGACCCAGCGTGCCATAGGGCAGATGGCATTGGCTCCAGGTTCAGACAGACCCGCGTTAGAATCCTTGCACCTTAGTCTCATAGCTGGGTGACTCTGGACAACTTACTCAACCACTCTGAGCCTGTGCCCTTGTTGGCTCATTCCACAGCCAACTGTCGCGCACCAGTCATGTGCTGGGCAGCTGGGCGGGGCAAAGACAACTAACGCAAATGCGCCTGCCTTTGTGGAGCTTACATTTCAGTGGTATGTCGAGGAGGCAGTGGGGCAGGGGTGAGACAGTCACAGGCAACGTAAATAGGAAAGCTCTACAGGAGCAGGCAAAAGTAGGTTTATCATTGTGAGCACATGAAACACAGTTTATTCTTGTATTATTATTTATTGTACACCTACTTTTGCCCTACCCTGTATTAGGAGAGCAAGAAGGTGAGAGAAGAGGAGTGTAGGTGATGTGCTGGGGGGTCTAGTTGGAGATATGGTGGTCCGAGGTCTCATTCAGGTGGGGACATTTGACACAGACTTGAAGGAATGGCGTGCAGATATCTGGTGGGAGGATTCCAGACGGAGGGATGACCAAGGGCAAAGAGCCTGAGATGGTGACCGGTGAGGGGATGAGAGCTCCCCTGGCAGGTTGGCGGAGCAGTAAGGAAGCCAGAAAGGCTGGTGCAGCGGGTAGAGATGAGTGGGAAGAGCTGAGACCCGAAGAAATGCAGCACACTGGCTGGTTCTACGGAGCCCGCTGAGCCGAGAGAACCCAGGTGGTCTTGAGCAGAGGAGCGATGTGATCAGACTTCGATGTTAAGTCTGTTGACTGGTGTGAGGTGAACAGAGATTTGAGAGACAAGAGTTTGCTTTCCAGCCAGACGCTACCAATGGGGGCTGGCTAGCAGGTTAAATGAAGTGATGTCTGGAAAGCAGCCAGCACACAGTAGGACCCAAGAAGTGACAGCTATTATTACACAGATTCCTTTTCACAGGAAGATCATTTTCATTCTTATTCAAATTCCCATGTTCCCCAAGTAGGCTGCATTAGGTGAAGGGCGTATGGAGTGTATATCTTTGGGATTTCCTTTGCATAGCTCCCCATATTACTAAGAAACACAAAAAATATACAAGATTCTCTTTCGGGAGGATGATGTCGAATTAAACAAGGTGAGCTTCTCCTTTAAGAAAGGAGCTGGCTTTAATTAGTAAAATGTTTTGCTATCTCGAATTGTTCTGCTAAGAATAACAAGTCCCAAATCAGACTGCGTTTCTGCTTCATGCTATTCTTTCTAACTTCTCTAAACTTCCAGACACCCAAGGACGAAAACAGTAACAATCACACAAACAAAAAGTCCTTTTGACCTCAGCCATGTTTTTCTCTAAGAGAGAATTCACATCAGGGCTCTTTTGCTTAGTTAGGTTCAAGTTTATGAAACATTTTTAAGTAATTACTTAAGTCATAAAACAATGACAGTGTGGAAATGTATGCATACTCCTAAGTCTTATCAGCAGTATGGCTATGCTTCTTTCTATGGCAGCATTGTCTTCAGCGCTGTTGGAAGCTCACTGATCTCCTTCCAGTGGATGGGGAGGATTTTCCTTGTTCCTATTCTTGCTGCACAGAGTCATTTAATAAAGTGAGTTTGGATTGTTTTCCTGAAATCTCAACAAAATGCTAAGCTTTGAGCTTCATTGATGATCACCTTTTTTTTGACCCTGGGAACTTAATGGAGTCAGTGACCTTTGATATTATTGGTCTTGGATTTTGTATCAATACCAAAATATGCTTATTCACGCACTCATTCACTCCACACATACCCACAGACCATCTGCCATGTGACACTCGTTACGTTGGATGCTTGATATTCAAAGAAAAAAGCACAGCCTCTCCCCTCCTAAGGCGCCCAGCCTAGTGACAGAGAGTCGAGCCAGTAGAGACAAGGCCATGGGTATCTTGGTGATCTGTGCAAAGCAGCATGGAAACGAGACTAGGAACTTCAAATCAGAGAGTCAGGGTAGCCTTCACGGAGGAGATGACATTTGTCATGAAGCTCACAAGATAAGTGGGTATTTCTTTGCCAAGACAAAATAAAATAGGGGCGGGGAAGCAGCCCTCCAGGAGAAGGCACAGTGAGGGCCTGAGGGCGCCTGGTCTGTGATGGGAGCTGCCCCTATTTCCGAGCAGGTGCAGTGAGGCCATTCCTTTGAAAGGGAGGTGAGACGCGGGATAGAGTCTGTGCCCTCCAATGTTGGTGCCCACCCGAGAATCCCATGACTATCCCATCCCCCGACATGGGTTGAGTCCTTAACATGTGCCAAGGGCAGGGACGTCAGAGATGCACAAACCACAGTGTCTGTCTTCCAGAAGCCCCTGGTCTTGTCAACGGTGGTGGTATTCTAGCAGCATAAAACCAAGACATTTTCTCCTACTTGATAAGTCTCGGAAACATAATTTTGCTCCCATTCCAGCTTGTCATTGGGAAATTCACTTATTCTTTGAAGGCCCCAGTCACCTCATCTGTAAAAATTGGGCCAGTGTGCTTCCTTCTGAGAGGTTGCTGATAAGTGATAAAATACATGAAATTGCTTAAGTTCACACCTGACATATGGCAGGTGCTCAACAAATGCTAGTTACATATTTTATTGGAAAAAAGAAAGAATTCCATTTTTTGTTGGAAAGGAAGAAATCTTAACTCATCATGTTCTAGGGTTAGAGAGAGAAAGAGGTGAAGATACTCAGTAATTCTGTTACCTCTCCCATTTTTCCCCACCCAGCCCGTTTAATAGAGGGGAAGGGGCTTGTGAAGGGAAAGGCGGTCAATGCTAGACCAAGGTCCACATTAGGGAGGGGTAGAAGGGAGGAATACGTTCCTGTATCCCTAGCATTTAGTGCAGGGCCTGACCCTAGGCAGGCACTCCTAATCATCCCCAATGAAGTCAGCAAGAGAGTGGGGATTGGGACCACACATGGGCAGGCCTGGGTTTAATCTTGGGTCCTGCACTGTGTGGAGTGACTGGGTGGGTGACTTCAGCTTGGGAGCTGCCACTCCTAATTCACTGTATTTATTTTTACCTTTTCTCCTCTGGCTTTCTTTTTCGGCAGAACCAGTGTGGCTGCCAGGAGGCACGTGGGACATTTATGGGGGTGATTCTGCTTGTCTCGATGATGGGGCACTCGCAGGTGGGGACATGTGCGCTGTGTCCTTTGCTGACCACAGCAGCACCACAAGGGCACCCCACCTCCACCCTCGCGCCCGCCGCGCCTCCCAGCACACGGTCCCGTACAGGAAAAACCAACAACATGCTTTCTAGTGATCTGCGCGGAGAATCCTTCTCTGCTTTACATGAACACACACAGTAATTTTTTCTTACTTTCGTATACTGTTTGCAGACTGAATTTTCCAGGAGTACAACTACCACATTAACTGGGAGAGAATATATTGTGTGGGTTTTACTCAGAACTTTCCCAAGAGTCGATAGCTAATTCACAAAATAACAAAATATCCCCATAGCATCCAAGTTGATGAAACACCACCCTAGGAGGCTGGTCCCTCAAGTTCTTGCTGATTTTATGGCACAAGCAGCTGAGTTATCTTCTGATACAGTTGCACCTGGTATATTATTACTTTATTAAATATTAAACACATTATTATTTTATTAAACATTGCTTTGCGTTTTATGGTTAGGGAATATATATTTTTTTTTACATTTTGTGTTGAGGTAGGTATATTATTTATAAATCTCATATGAAGAGGACCTCATAAAATATTTGTAATATAAAAGTGTCTCAGGCCAAGTTTCCCAGGAAATAGGTTCTGAGAAGTAGATTGCATGCAGGGAGCATGTCAGAGGGAGTCCTTGGGATCGACGGTGGGGGACCGAGGGGGAGGGGTGGGGTACCCGGAGAAGCCGAGATGGAGTCACAGCAGAAGCCTCACCCATCCCATGGGAGGCTCTGGGGCCACAGGTCCCTTGGAGCTGTCCTGCCTTGAGTCACGCAGGCTGGGCCTCACACCCTTGTGTGTGCCAGTCTTTGGATGCAGGTTGTCCCTGGGAAGGGGACATGAGCTTAGGTGAGGACATGAGCTTCTGCTGAACGTAGTTCTTGGAGAAACACTCAGCTGACAGCTCTCGGCCCTCCTGGCAGCTAGGGACCTTGGGCCTCGGTCACACAGAGGAATCGGGCTTGTGTGCTTCATAGGACGAGTTCTCAGAAAGGCTCCTGTGTGATTCTGGGTGGCCTCTCTCTCTGGGGAAACGTAAAAGCATGTGAGTCCGCTCGAGCTACCGCAACAATGTGCCGTAGACCAGGTGGCTTAAACAACACAATTGTATCTCTCACTTCTGGGGGAGAGGAAGTCCAAGATCAAGGTGCCAGAAACGTAAGTTGCATCTTGAAGCCTCTTTCTCTTGGCTTGTACGTGGCCACATCTCGTTGTGTGTTCATATGACCTCTTCCTTGTGCATGTTTGGGGGTGCAGGGAGGGAGAGAGATAAAGAGAAAAATAGAGGGAGGAAGGGACGGGGAACATGTGCTCTGGTGTCTCTGCTTATGAGGGCACGAGTATCACCAGACCAGGGCCCTGCCCTCACGGCCTCATCTAGCCCTGACTACCTCCAAGGGGCACCATCTCCAAACACCATCAGCGTGGGAGTTAGGACTTCCGTGCATGAATTTGGAGGCACCCAAACATTCAGCCCATACTATTCCATCTGTATTGGGCTTCTCCAGAGAAAAAGAAGCAGCGCCGATAGGGTGAGTGTATATGTGTGTAAAATAAGTCTTTGTATATCTATGTATATATAACATATTCTCTCTCTCTCTCTCTCTCTCTATATATATATATATATATATATATACACACACACACACATAAAGAGATGTGCTAGCTTGGGCTCACATGATCATGGAGGCTGAGAAGTCCCAAGATCTGCACTCAGCAAGCTGGAGACTTGGGAGAGCTGATGGGCACTTCTAGTCTGAGTCTGAAGGTCTGAGACCCAGGAGAACTGATGGTGTGGGTTCCAGTCTGAAGGTCAACAGGCCCAAGACCAGGAAAAGCCAATATTTCTGTCTAACTCCAAAGAGCAGAAAAAAAAAACAATGTCCCAGCTCAAGTAGACAAAGAGGCAGAGTTGCCTCTTACTCAACCTTTTTGTTGTATTCGTGTCTCCCGCTGATGGGATGAGACCCACGCACATCAGGGGGGCAGTCTGCTGTACTAGTCTACCTATTTAAAGGTTACACTCACCCAGAAACACCTGCACAGACACACCCAGCATAATGTTTGGCCAAATTTCTGAGCATCCTGTGGCCCAGCCAAGATGGCCCATGAAGTTAACCATTACAAGAAAATTGGACATGGACAATGGCAGTCTCTGAATGTCACACCAAAGTATCCTATAGGCCCTCCTGTGGGAAGGGTATGAGGTCTCTAATGCAGGGACATGGAGGGTTTGGGAAAGGGGTCTAGATGGTAGGGACGTGCTCGGTGAGGAAAAACAGACAGTGTCCCCATTGCATGCCCAGGAGCTTTGAAATGCTCCCATCGTTAGCGGAGTTCTGTGTGTGCAGGAACATTCTGCCTCATCCACTCAGGGCTCTCTATTTACCTAATTTTTGTTGTAAACTAGAAAGCTACTCAGCCCCCTGCTGGGGTACAAGACACTGTGACAGATGGCGGTGTCCAGGCTGGGGAATAAGTTGTACATTTCTGCCAATAAAACCAGCCGGGAAAACAGAGAGGTCACCACTGGTAGGCAAATTAGGCCTGGTGTCTTCGGGTTTGTTTGTGATGCAGAGCGATGCAGGATAAAGGCAGCAGCTACATTTCCCAACAGTGGGAAGGGCAGGCCCCCCCAACCTCTCGTGAGTATGAGGCAGAAATCCAACGAGTCCCGCTGATGATCACGGTCATGCACAGCGGAAGCAGACAAGGGCATTTAATTAAGGTCGTGCGTGTTCTGATGACCAGGCATGGGACATACACGAATGAAGGGACCGTGAACAGGGTCAGACAGTTGTGTGGAAGGGTAGAGGTTGGTTAAGCTCACTGACTCCTCTGTGAGACTTAGCCAGAAATCTGAAAAACCCCTTACCCAGCCACAGACCAGACAAAGCCCAGGCCAGCGACTTAGGAAAACTCCGGAAGCAGTTTGGAAAGACCAGGCTCTGTAACTAGGTTTCACTTCCGGCTATTTCATTCCCTTCCCAGGGTTTAAGCCCCTTTGCTTTGGGGGCTCATCTCACATAACTCACAACTTACAAACCGGTAAAATGCACCCACATTCCCCATTAATATCATCGACATGTGACTATATCAGAGGAAAGTTGCAAAGGACAAGTTGAGCTACTATCCATTTCTGTAAATAAGGAAGTGCCTATTCATTTAGACCGTGCTGTGTTCTTTTACACTGTTGGGGCTGAGCACCGTTTCTCAGCTCTCAGACATTCTGAAGGCTCTTTAGAAGCTTGCGCACTCCATGCCGTGCACCCAGAGGACCTCATGGAGAGATCAGCTCCACGACTCCATAACTGGGTGACTTCAGCCGGTGGTTCAACATAGCCCTGCTTTCTCCATCTACAGCATTGAGAGAGTAATGCCTGCTTCACACTGCTTCTGCGAAAGACCCCACAGTCCGAAAGCGCTCAGTACTGAAGAGCCACCCAGGAAAACAGGCTTTGGCTTAGCTGTGAAGGTCCTTGGAAGGCCAAGAGGAATTAAGAGAGTCACCACTAGCACAGGACATAGGCTCTGCAGGCCCCTTGTATAGGATACCTGTTTCAGCACCCCTGACATCCCCAGACAGGGTAAGAGGCCGTATTATCCCTGTGTTGCCAGTGGGGACAGTGAGGCCCATCATGGCGACAAGACTGAGCCAGGTCCAACAAAGCTGGGAGATACAAGCAGTGAAAGTTCTTAGGGGGTGAGGTTGGGGGTGTGGAGAGTAAGGAATGAGAGGAAGTTGAGTTTTTCTGTCATATCCTAACTCCAAAATTTGAAGACTAAATTTCTACCCCTGTGGTCATGAGGAGGCAAGAAGCAGGAATTTTGAATTCCTCAGAGCTGGAGTCTTTGGGGCGGGGCGGGGGGGCAGTGGGCAGAAGCACACCCCAGCCTCAGCCCACCCCGTCTCTGCTTTGGATGTCAGGTTTCAGAGGCACACATGGTGCAGCTGACCCAGAGGGCAGTGAAGACCTATGACTTAGCCAATGGAGAGAATAAAAGGGATAAAAAATTTAGAAAGAAGAAGGAAACACACACACATTCCTGTATGTGAACTCATGTACATGTGGCTTAGAACAGGAAAACTTTCTCCAGGTGCTTGCATGACAAGAATACCAAGCCACATGACCACCTTCTCAAATGACCAAACAGCAGCCATGTTAAGTGAAACGACCTGCCCAGGTGGGGGTCAAGGGCAAGGCCAAAAGAAGGGGAAACCACTAACAGTTTTTGCACATATGCTGTGTACTGCCTGTAACTCTTGCTGGTTTGCAAGTAAGGATTCCGAGTCTCAGAATTTTTGCAGTTTGTTCAAGGTCGTAAACCTGATAAGCAGTAGAACCAGATTTTGAACACAGGTCTGTCTCATTCCAAGGGCCAGGCTCTTTTCCCAGGAGGCTGTGCCTCAGCATAGGCTAAAAGTTTACACTTGTTTTAATTACCTTACGGTAGCATGGAGGCGTGCTGTAAGTGCTAGTACTAAGGATGTTTCACTATTGACATGCCTGACCCTCCCCTCGAATGCTCTGAATTAAGTTGTCCCCCTTCTGGTGTGTAGGGGAGATGATATTTCCAGGACACGATGTAGCTTGTCCACAGTCACACCTAGTAAGTGATGGTGCTGGGACTAGAACTCAGGACCAGACTTTAACTTCTATGTTGGTCCCACCCGCCATCTCAATTGTCCTGGCACCCATACAACACAGAGCCTTTGGAAGTCACGGTGTGCTGGGCGGGGGACAAACAAGGCAGAAATCCAGGAAGCTGTAGAGAAAGTAATGCAGGGTGGTTCCCCATTGACATGAGCCCACTTCTGAGCCCCCGAGTCTGAGAACTCCTTGGGAGGCTGTGCTGCCCTCCGGGCTGATCTGGTAACTGCATGTTCCCACCAGCACTCACTGAACACAGGAGAAGGCGGTACTCATCCATGGCTCCCCGTCTTAATGACGAAGCTGTAATTCTGTCCCTGGGCCAGACAGCTGCCAGCTTCCTGAGGAAGGAGATGATATCTCTTAAATCCTAAGGAGGCTTGGTTTAAAAATAAACACAGAGCAAGTCCTGGTTTTACTCCCCCTCCTCCCCCGTGTCCAATGGGGTAGGAAAGGCAAAGGAATTGTCATTGGTCCAGGTATCTGCTAAATAAAGTAACAACAGACACGCAGCTTCCACAGCCGTGCAAGGTGACACTCAGAATTTGATATAAGTTGGTGAAAATGCGACAACAGAAATAGACTCCAGCGTACTGAGCGAAGGTCATAAATAAAGCAACGACCTCACGTTAATGGGCATGGCAAGGGATGTGAATCTTGATCCAAAACCTAACGGGCAGAAGCAGGCAAGATGCATCTCTTGACTTGCCTTTGAGTGATGTCTTGGAAATGGTTCGTAACAACCATGAATTTCAATTCAGTTTAGTAATTCTGTCCAAAGCAGAACCTGATAAGGAAGTAATCGGGACATCAGAGTGCGGCAAACTTTAGAAGACTCCGAGAGAATTTCATGAAGGCTAATCAATAAGTGGGTAATCGTGAATGTTTCGGTCATGCCCAGCACCCCATCCCCCTCAGATGAGCAGGAGCGTGTCTGGACTGGGAGCACATCCAGTGAAGAGAAACAGAGAAAGCCCAAAGGAATGGGCTGAGAAGGGATGCGCTGCAGTGTGTGTGTGTGTGGGGGGGGGGGGGCGGTATTTTCTCTGTTATTATTACTATCACTTTTATTTTATAATCCCACACACATGGGCAGATGTACTCCAAAAAGCATCTTGCTAAATGGCTGAGAAACCTTGAGGCTCCGGGGTCCCTTTTCAGTCTCGGGCTCCCCCGCTTCTCCCCCAAGGCAGTGGGTCTCCTAAGCCTGGGTGCAGGGAGGGGCGCAGGCTCCCAGCACGCTTCCTCCACGTTGTCTCTCAGGGCAAGCACACGGGTACTTTTCCGCTTTAGGCCTTTTGCTGACGACCACCAAATGGAAAACCAGAGATAAGAGAGATAACAAACCCAGGGAAAGGACAAAGGCTTAACAAACACTAGGGGCGTTCTTTCCATTGCATTTCCTAGGTCAGGGATGGCCAGAGGGTGGAGCCAGTAGCAGGCAGTGCAGTGTAGTGTTAGGAGCTCCACCCAGCTCTGGGGCTGGGGGGACGGGCTTTGAACCCCACCTCTGGCACCTGGTCATGGCAGGTCGCTTTGGGCTTCCAAACCTCTTTATTCTGAACCTCTTTTGGGTTTGGGGGTCTTTTGTTTGTTGGGGTTTTTTATTGTTGTTGTTGTTTTCCCTTTTGTAAGATAAGGATAGTAAAATCTACCAGGATGAGTTATTTATAAGGATGTAAGATTATATGATACATACACACATATGTGCATACGTGTAGTATACAGAGATCGGGATACAAATGTATAGATATAGATACAGAGGCAGATGTAGCTACACATCACATATGCAACCTGGTGGGTGTTCCCTTGGTACCAGAATTTTTGTCGCTGGGAGAGTCTCTGGATGATGGCCCTGTGTCACTGCCCTGGGGGCGGAATTTAACCAACCTTTCCCTCCTTCCTGCCTTTGCTCAAAGCAAGCAGCTGACTAGCACATTCCCTCCTGATTTTGCCTTGTCCGATCCTCAGATGTAGCTCTACCCAGGCCCCCCGTGAGCAGAATGTCCGTCCCCATCTGAGGGACATCCTGAAAACTCCCCGGCCAGTACTCCTCACAGCCATCATGTCAACAGAAACAAGGAAAATCTGAGCAATTGTCACAGACAGAGACACCTACCTAATGGAACGTGACAATTCAATGTCATGTGGTGTCTTGGGTGGGAACCCGGAACACAAAAAAAGGCATTAGGTACAAACCAGTCAGGTCCAAATACAGGGTGTTCAGCTCATAGAAATGTGAGATGTTGACAATGGCAGAAACCGGTGCAGGGTGTCTGGGAACTCTGCCCTAGCTTTGCAGCTTTTCTGTAAATCTGAAACTATTCTAAAATGAGTTTACTTAAATGTAAAAGTCACCCTCGCAGAGTGGTAGGAGTCTCCAGACAGTGTGGGTAATTTGAATATTCGTAATAATAATTAACAATTACTGAGCAGTATCATGACCCAGAAACAGGCATAAATGTACTCCCTGGCATTATCTCCTTGAATCATCCCAACTGCCCCACGAGGTAGGCGCTAATACCCCAAAGATGCAGCTGGCTGATAGGGACTCACTTGGTATGCACCTTATGTATCTTAAAATATGACAGCTGTTTGGAAACCTAAAAATATTTCTTCCTAGAAAAGAAATATTATTAGAGGAGAGCATTTTTAGAAATACAGGAGACTGAGCTGGTTTAGCGCTCTCTCCAATCCCTGCCCCCCAAAATTATAGAAAAGCTAGATGAACTGTAAAAATAAAAATAATTTAATATAGATTTGGCCTGGGGGTGGGGGCAGGGAAGAGACTAGAAATTCCCAGATTCCAGAAACAAAGAGCCAGCTCAGGGTCCAAGCATTAGGCATCTGAGTTGATGTCACAGTGGTCCAGCTGCACTCGGTCCAGAAACAGGACTAAGGGAAAACAAATGTCCAGGGCTTAAGAGGACAGGGCTCAGAATCCTGAACGGCCTGACCCTCTGAAAAATGGAAGTGCAGGAAAGCAGCAACGAAGGTCATCTCCTGCCTACGGATCTGCGTAGAGGAATAATCTGAGAAAGGTCGGACGTGGGGTCAGAATTTCCACCACGTCCATGGGATGAGAAACCCAGAGCACAGAATTCCTGCGTAAATTAATCTAGGAAGAGTAGAACCTGTGAGTCTCAGAAGAAACAAACACACAGCAATTCTGCCAGCGTGCCTTCATGTCCCAGGACAGACGATTTTCCCACCAAACTCATAAACAAAACGAAAATACAACCAAAGCCAGCAATCTGCTTTACCACCTGAACAGATTCAGGGGAAGAAAAATTTGATCATAACAATCGCTGGTTTTTAAAAAATTACTACATTCCCATCGACTTATGAAAAAAAGCCTCAGTAAACCAGGAGTAGAAAGGACTGCCTTAAACTCATAAAAGTATACACAAAATCCCATAGCAAAGCTCAAATCTGATGATGAAGCGTTAGAAAAATACCTTTAAAGTCTGAACTAAGGTACATATTGTCTTTGAGGGCTTAGGCAACACAATAAGAATAGAAAACAGTAAGTACCAAATACAAGAATTGGAAAGGCATAAACAAAGGATAATAACTCAAAGAAATAATTTTCTGTTTAGAAAAGCCAGGACAAGCCCTGGCTGGCGTAGCTCAGTGGATTGAGCACGGGCTGTGAACCAAAGTGTCTCAGGGTTCG
Source organism: Phyllostomus discolor (assembly GCF_004126475.2). NCBI lineage: Eukaryota > Metazoa > Chordata > Mammalia > Chiroptera > Phyllostomidae > Phyllostomus > Phyllostomus discolor. Next base: position 207,444,500 of record NC_040904.2, read on the forward strand.
ATTCCCAGTCAGGGTACATGCCTGGGTTGCAGGCCATGGCCCCCAGCAACCACACATTGAAAAAAAAAAAGAAAAGAAAAGCCAGGACAACTTATATCAACACTTAGAGTTCAGCAACGTTGCTAGTTATAAAAGTCACCATGCAAAAAAGGAACTTCCATGTTTAGTTTTATAAGAAACTCCAGTTCCCACAATGACTGTGCCATTTCACACCAGCAGTGCACGCTTGATCCAGTTTTTCTGCATCCTCACCAACTTTTGGTGGTGTTATCATTTTTACTATATCTTGGTGCGATGTGAATATGTATCTCCCTAGTGGCTAACGATGCTGCATTTCTTGCCACGTGCTTATGTCCCACTCATACATCCTCCCTGGTGAAATGTCTCTTCATATCTGCTGCCCATTTTCTCATTAAATTGCTTTACTGTTGAATTTTTGCAAGTTCTTCATATATTCTAGATACTAGCCCTCTGTCGAGTACACAGCTTACGGTTATTCCCCCCCCCCCCAGTCTGTAACTTGTCTTTTAATCCTCTTCCCCGGCCTGTCGCACAGCAGAAGTTCCGCATGTTAATGAGGTCCAATTGATCATCTTTTATGGGTGACGCTTTTGGTGTCGAGTAGAAAAATTCTTCGTCAAGCCGAGGCTCTGAAGGTTTTCTCCTATGTTTTCTGGTCAATTTTGTATTTTTACATTTTATATTTAGTCTGCTTCATTTTGAATGAACTCTTGTGTATAGTGTGAGGGTTTCGATCTAGGTTTATTTTATTTTATTTTATTTTATTATTTTGTCTCTGGTTATTTCATTATGCCAGTACTATTTATTGAAAAGACTACAGCATTTTTCTGTTGACTTGGAAAGACAAAGGAGCCAAAATAGCTAAGGCAGTTTTGAAAAGAACGAACACAGTACAAGGATTCACCTTACCGCCTTTCTGGATGTAGGGTATAGCCATAGTAATCGAGGTCGGTGGTCCTGGCACGGGGACAGACAGACACATAGATCGATGAAACGCATTAGAGAACCCAGAAATAGGCTCACACAAGTGTAGTCAGCTGATTTTTGATAAACATGCAGAAGCAATGCAACAGCAATCAAATGAACTGAGCCTCAATCTAAACTTCATACCTCATACAAAAATTAATTCAAAATGGATCATAGACTTAAATATAAGATGTAAAACCATAAAACTCAGAGAAGTAAGCAGAGAAAATCTTTAGGATCTAGGGTTTGGTGGAGAGTTCTTGAACAGGACGTCAAATCACAATCCATACAATAAAACATGATAAATCTGTGCTCATCAAACAATCGCATCTCTTTTCCAGTATGTGAACGGCCTTCCGTAAGTGCTGCGTTACTACCACAGCAGAGTTATCATAATCAAATGCCCAATCAGCACTGTAAAGGGCGAAGTGACTGTTCTGCTGGGTTATGAAGGTCACGGACACTGAAAGCAGCATGGTTTCATGGTCTCTAATCTGACGTTGGAGCCTGGCAGACCGGGGCATGCATCCAGGCTTCGCCAGTCACTGGGTATCTGGGCAATTCCTGTGAATGTCACTAATGGTCCTAATGTGGGTACCTTGTTCGTCTTTGAATTCTCAGCGCCCAGCACATCATCAGGCTCTGAATGGGATCTCAATAAGTAATTGTGGAGTTGAGTATCTTGTAACAAAACTATAGAAATGATCCCTGAAAGTATAGTCTTAGAATTGAGTATCTCGATCTCTCTGAACCTCCATTTCTTCTATTGCAAAGTTATTGTTTTTTTTCTTTTTTTCTGTTTACCACATGTTTCTTCCAATAAATTGGCATTTTCAAAAGCCACATTTACATATGAAATCGACAAGATTAACATATTTATTGGTCTAGTGCGCACAGGAAGTATAATCACAATACTGAAAAATGGCAAAGGAAGATCTCAAACCACAGCTGTCTTGGAGTGTGCAAATGGGGCTCTTGACCTATAATCAGGAGGTCAGATGCTCTGACTTGCTCTAGCGGTGACCGATGTCATCTACTGGTTCCTGAGAAAGCTCTCTTGGAGTCCCTGATAATTTGGGCAACTAGTCAACCCCTAGCGAATCACCGATCTGAACTTGGATTCTCTTTCTCCTTTCAGTCCATTCCTTTCCTCTCCTTATTTCTACTTTTTCTTTTCTCCTCTATTTCTTATTTCCCACTTGAGAAGTGTAATTGATCACTCATGTATATCAGAACCACAAATCTACAACAATCTCTAGATCTTTAGTCTCAATAAAATTATAAGAACTGAGAATGGGACAGCAAGGTGGTATCCCCAAATTCACACCTCAGGTCAATGGCAGAGCTGGAAATTCACCTTGGGTCTCTAGTGACCAGTGCATAGCTCGTTTGCTCTGAACTGTCTCAGGAAATCTCAGAGCCAAAGTGCTCATCTGGGAACTGGTTAGCTTTACTCTTTAGAAAGTTGAAAGGATGTTAAGCTAAGCTCACAGCAGGGTTTTTTGTATTTGTTTTGAGCTGGGAAGAGGTGCTTTCTGTGCAATGTAGTACATGCATTGTGTTTGCAATGGCCTGCATTCAGGACATCGTTCTAAATGCAACAGATAAGTCTAAAGAGAGTTGCAGGAAGATGACCCTGTCTACCTACCCTATAAAATAAACTACCTTAAAATAAGTATATATAATCAAAATGATTTTTAAAACATTCATTACAATATTCACTGTGGGTAAAATGTGGGGAAATGGAAACTCTCAACCACTAGGAGGTGGCTATGTCAGTACAGTCTTTTGGGGGCACTACTGGGTGTAACTGAAAGTGCATACCTCACAAAGCAGGTGGGCTGAAAAGTAAAAAAGGGCTGAAGGGGAAATCAATGAGAGCCCATTTACATGGAGAGACGTGTACTGTGTTCTTATCAGAAGAATTCAACATAGTGAAGACATCAGTTGTCTTTAAGTGGATCTGAAAAATTAGCACAAGTCCAGTCGAAGTCCCAGCAGTTTTTAATAGATAGATAAGCAAATTCAGAAATTCATAGCGAAAGGCAATGGAACTAGAATAGTGAAAACAATTTTTTAAAGAAGGAAGTTGAGGAGTTACAGTACCTGATTTTAAGACTTCCTATAAAGCTACAGGAATTATGACGGTGGGTGTTGGTGGAGGAATAGACTCATAGATCAATGGAACAGAGTAGAATTGAGAAACAGACCCACACAAATATGGCAAATCGTTTTTCAACAAATGTACAAAAGCAATTTAATTGTACTCGAACTGAATACCCATGTGGAAAAAGAGACTTTGATCCATACCTCATGCCACATAAAAAAATAACTCAGAATGATTACAGATCTAAATTAAAAGATAAAACTAATATTTTTAGAAAAAATATAGAAGAAAAATCTTTGAGCTGGGTTAGGCAAAGAGTTCTTCATTATGATATCAAAAGCATGACCCATAAAAGGAAAAAGAAAAGACAATTGACTTTTATCAAATTTTTAAACTTTTACTTTGTAAGAGATATTGTTAAAAATTAAAAGACAGACTATACAGTCAATTAGAATATTTGCATACGGAATAAATAACTCTCCAAACTCAATAATAAAAAAACAAACAACCCAATGTTTAAGTGGGCAAGACTAAAACATACACTTCACCAAGACGTTCAACATAGGAAAATACAAAACCACAATGAGATATCTCTACATATCCATTAAAACAGCTAAAAAAATTTTTTAAATACCGACAATACCAAGCAATGGTGACGATGCGGAGAAACTAGACATCCCATACATTACCGATGAGAATGCAAAATAAACAGCAATACTGGAAAATTTTTTGAAAGTTTCTTATAAATGTAGAGATATATTACTATACAGCCCAGTAATCCCACTCATGGGTATATATCCTGAAGAAATGAAAGCTTATGCTCAGAAAAAAAAACTGTACTCAAATGTTTAAAGCTTGTTTATTCATAATTGTCCCAAACTGGAAGCAACCCTAATCATGGAATGGGGGAATGAAAAAAGACAGTGTGGTTCACCCATACAATAGGACATTACCCAGGAATGAAAAGGAAAGAAATATAGGTATGTACAATGATTTGGATGAGTCTGAAAAATAGTCTGCTAAATGATAAGAGGTCAGCCTCACAAGGTTGTGTGATTGCATTTATGAGACCTTATTGGAAGACAGAACCGTGCTCGTGGGGAACAGTCCTATAGCTGGCACATTTTACATGTATGGGGAAGGGCATGACCATAGCGGAAGGGAGGGTTCCCGGTTGGTAAATCTGTTCTGCATTCTGATTAGGAGGGTAATTACACAAATCTAGACGTGTGTGAAAAGTCATAGAAGTGTACTGATGTGGACTCTGGCCAGTGGGATCCATGTGTTGTGGCTACAATGAACAAATTCACACGGACTGCCAAAGTCCTGTGGAGAAAAAGGGACCACATGGCCCTCTCTGAGAGAGAGGGTCACAACCCCTGCCTGGACAGGATTTTATTGCTTTTCTGGGCACATTACATCAGAATGGTCCTCGTTTACTATGCACAGGTTCGCTTTAGGTGATTACCTTTTACAGATAGCAAAAGAGAGGAAGTTCTAATTCCTTCAAAGAAAAAGGATATTTGCAAATGTAAAGGGAAAAGTGGTTGAACTGGTTACACTCCATTCTTGGGAGCTTTAGCACAAATTTTAGGAAATTACTTTAAAGATATACAGTAAAGATTTGCTGCCTGAATTCAGGGTGAGGGAGTTTTAGCAAAAAGCAAACCTCAAAGCAGCCTAGGTACAATGCAGGCCTGATTCTCCACGGGAGAGCCAATCTGTGGGCTGTGTTACTGTGTGCTGACTCACTCCCCACCAGTTTTCCGGGTCAGGGACTGGGCTACATTCACCATGCCACGTGGATAGGTTCCCTATAATGTACCTTCAAAAAGGTCAATGTTATGTATGATAATTTAAAAAATAAATGTAAAATCTGCCTAGCATTAATGGATCTAGCCAATGACTATCAAAGGATGACAGGAAATTTTGTAATGCATGCTCAGGCTGTTGATTTCAGTGAAGGTAGGAAATGAGGGGCAAGGGGCAACTCAAAAGAATAAAAAAACAGGCTGACTTTAGACCATTCCACAGAATATTCAATATCTAAAGAAATACAATAATGTCTATAAAATCTTGAGTAAGAAAAATATGGCTCAACAATATTTACATTTCCAAATTGGCATTCAAGTAAAAAAGCAAAAGACAGACGTTGAAAAGCTTGTTTATTTTTCTGCAATTAATGATGTCTGTCCAGAAAGTATCCATCCATGCACTATGAAAAATAGAGACATTTACTGAAGAAGATACAAGAAATACTGTACAGAGGATCTCAGTCCCCTTCAAAGTGGGCACCCGGGGACCTCACACAGTTCTGCCAGCATCTCTTCCACTGTTCAAAACACCCTGCAAAATCCTTTGTTGGAATTGCCATCACCTGCCCCATTCAGATTTTCCTGAATCTCATCGATGATCTGAAATCTCTTCCCTTTCAAAGGTAATTTTAGTTTTTGGAAAAGCCAGAAATCGCAGGGCGCTAAATCTGGGATGTAGCAGGGCTGAATTGCCTGGGTGATTTGATGTTTCTCCAGAAAACCCAGCATGAGATGTGATGTGCGGGTAGGCTTGTTGTTGTGGTGAAGAAGCTGCCAATCACCAGTTGCCCGTAGCTGCAGCTTTCTGAATCATCCGAACATTTTCCATGGAGGGATGTTCAAGCTTAATGCAAAATTTGATGCAGATTTGTTGCTCTGTTTGCTTAGTCATTTTGAATGCAACAGCCACAGAGTACACATGCTCACTCAGTGGTGTCTACCACCCCCACTGACTAGTACAGTGAAGTCATCATGGTTCACACATGCGCATTCCAGTCCACTGTCCTTGGCTGGTTACATTGATGTTGTGCAAACTGCTCTCATCATATTAACAAATGGCTGCACTTTTTCTTGGCAGTTGTCTTCGCATAATCTAATTATTTTATTTTCATGCTCAGCATTTGTGCTTATTTAAACAGAATTCATGTCATTCACAATTTCTGGTGAAGTTTCAATCATGGTCATCAAATATCACTTCTCTTTTTTTCTCTGTATTCTTTCCTATTAGATGTTCACCAAATTTTCTCACTCTATCCCTATTCATCCTTATTTCTACTTACCATGTTTTATCTATTTTTTTGTGTGCTGCCTTCTGAATACTTTCCTCAGAACTAGTTTCAGTTCACCAATTCTCTTTTCAGCTGGGTCTCATATGCTGATTAATTCAACCATTGATTTTTTTAATGTATCATATCTTTTAATTTTTAAAATTTCCATTGTATTTTTCAAGTATACCAAGACTTTAAAATATTTCTTCTTATTTTCTAAGTCTTTTTTGATAGCCTCAATCATTTTCAATGTATTTATTTTATAACTGCCATCCAAGAGGTCAATTATATAAAGCATGGCGGGCCAGTTTGTTGCGCATTATGTCTGCTGCCTCGCTCTGCCTTAGTCTGGTGCTTCTTTCCGTGTTTTACAACTTTTTATTGTGAAATCATCTTCAGTGGGACTTTATCCATGCTGTCTTGCTGGAGGCCACTTCCTGCCTACAGATCTGCTCATGTATGGCCAAATGATCACTCTCTGAAACTACTTACGTAATTTCTCATGTTGGAGCTCGTAAACCTCATAGGTAGTGCCACCGTTAATCCTGCACCTACATGAGAGTAGTCTATGGTTGCAGCTTCTCAAGGGAGATTTCCCACAATGACAGCAAAAGCCAGACAGACCATTTTTCTTATCTCCTTAGCCTGGTGGGCACAGTTTTCTAATACACACTTTTACTGAGGATGTAGCTATTTGAGAATCCTGGCTTTAGCAACTGTCTCATTTTCAGTTAACCCTCTCGTGCAGCCAAGGACACTTATTTTATCTCCACATGGCTGCTAAAACCCAGCCTCAAAGGATTATATACTGTACGATTTCATTTATATGACATTCTTGAAAAATGAAAAAAAAAAAGAAGAAGAGTGCTTCTCACTGTGGTTTTCTGTTCCCTCTGCTTTTTGACCTTAGAGAGATCCTTTACATCCTTTTAAAGTCAGCAGTGCCTCTTAGAATGCCTGATGTGTTTAATCCAATATACTAAACGAATTGTATTTCAAAGTTCTCAGATTACCTAATTTATGGAATTGCTAGAAATGTAAGTTCTCAGGCAAACAATACCAAATAAAAAATTACTGAGTAAATACAACACTAATGAGGTCTTCTTATAGACACAAAAGTCTATACAGTCTTATCTGTGTGTATATGTATGCATACATGTTAAAAAACAAAATGCCAAACTCTCAAGAGTGGCTATTTTGGGAGAAGATAATGGTAAGTCAGGGAGAAGCAGGAAGAGAGATAGGGAGCAAATTCTGGTTCTTCCTATGTGTTCATTATTTAAAATTTTATAGAATGTTTTTATGTAATATAAATACATTATACATTTTCAACATGAATTTAATCAAAGAAAGGCAGTGTAGGTACCAGCAGAAGGGGATGTGGGGATGTGGAGAAGGAACATTCCTGTTAACTGTTATCTAGGTGATACAGGCGTAGAAGCCTACCAATGGGACCTCCCCCGCCGCCCCATCCCATCCCCATCACACTCTGTGCTTTCAGTCACTCCATATACACGGCCTTTTAGTTTGTGTTCATTAAAATTCAGCTTCAAAAAGGTCACCTCTGGGTGAATTTCTACATGGGTATCTCAACAGAGTGGAACCTCCCTCCCAGAAGCAAGGTGCTGGCAGCCAGAATGGACCACAGCGGTCATGAGAATCATGCTTCAACCACGTTCTTACCTGTCAGCCTTTCCTGCGTTTCAATCAACAATCACACTTGCAGAAACACTAAACTGTGAACTTCGTAAATCAAACCAAACCTTCTCCCTCTTCCTAATACCGTTCACTTCTTGCTCCCCTCCTCTGCCACGATCTTGCCAATCTCTACACGCCGTTCAGTACTTTTCCTACCGCCCGTGGAAACAGAGCAGCCGGAAAGTCCCATCAGCAGCAGCAGAGACATTTCCTCTGGGATGTGACTCTGTCCCTGCCCTCCACCACACACACCTGCCACTCACCCACCTTCTAAAGTCAGCGAGGCTTTCAAGGCAGCTCTCTCTGCGTGCGTGCGTTAGGTACCAGAGCGAACCAGAGCGACTTCACCAGCACTGACTGGAGAACCCATGTTGGGCTCCTCAAAAGTCCCATTAGTGGGCACCAAAAAGAAGTTCATTAAAACAATGTAATACCCTTAATGCAGCTAATGTGCTTCCTCCTGCTCTAACAAGCTCATGAATAATAGATGAAGGGAGCTTCATCTGTTTTAATTAATTTGGTCTTGAAATTCATTCAATCCAGTACAAAATTAGCAGGCAATTAAGTCTCATTGGCCCAACTGGACAAAAATATACCTTTTGTTGGCTGGAGAAGCAAACCAGAAATGGACAAGAGCCGTGGTCCATTCTCCCAAACCCGAATACCAATTCCCACGAGACCACAACTTGGTCCTCTATCTGGATCTCATAATTGAATCAAAAACCTCATTCACTAGAATTTCAGTATCTATATGTTAGGAAATTCTGGGGGTTGGGTGGAGACTTCAAATGCATAACAAGATTGCTTTTGTTTTAGTTGCATTTTGTTGTTGAAACCTCCAAATTATTTACAAGTTCACTAAAGCATAGGATAGAGTAGAAGTTATCAACTGCAATACTTGGACACATGCAGTAAACACATTTGGTTCTAAGAAATTATCACAGTTTGTTATGTGCATGAATTTAGCCGACTCTTGGTACCATTATCCACTTGCCAATTACATATACGTGGTGCTATAATAATAGTTTATCTTAAAATAGTGCATTTCTTCTCTGGATCTTGGCATGCTTAATGAGCAATTTTTTTCTTAACCTTCATGATGTCCTTTAGAATTAGGAAGATATAAATATTGTTAAAGTGAATTTGGAAACAAAGATACCAGGGTGCAGAGATAGGGATAGACAATCATAGCACTGCAAGTAGCTCTAAAAGACATCAACTCCAACCAGCTCTCTGGTGCTTGAATTCTACCTGCCTTTTCTTGAACACCTCCAACGATGGGGAACTCATTATTGCGTGAAACTGCCCATTCCATCTCTAAAGAATGTGATTGTTAAATTCATCTGAAATTTGGCTCCAGTACATAAAGGCTATTTCTACCCCAGACAAGTCTGATTCCTCTTATATCTGGCATCTGTTCTCTAAAATTTGTCACCAGCACCCCCTTCTCAGCTCCTTCAGTCCAACTTCACCACCTGACTCTGCACCCTTTGCCATCGTAGTCAATCTCCTTGGAATCAGCTTCGAGGGACCGTGCAACAGCAGTGGAGAGTATCAGGTTGGGAGCCAGGAAGACTGGAGTTCAGTTCTAGGGGTCTCACTTCAAGGGTAACTGAATTGGCTACAAGCTGCCTATCATGTAAAATTATTATGCAGATTAACTGAGAAAATGTGTAAAGAATATTTATCATGGAGTCCAGCACAATTAAATATTCAATCAATGGCAAGCAAATAATAACTATAGCTATTTCCTACCTAGCATATACCAGGCATTTCATACATTAACTCATTTGCACTCCATAAGTCATGCGTGACATTGTTATTACAGATGAGGCGTCTGAGGTACAGAGAGGCTAAGTAACTTGCCCAGGCACACAGCCAGCAGGAGACAGAGCCAGAACTTGAACCTACAAAGTCAAGCTCCAGAGTCCAAATTTGGTCATCGTATCTATCTTAAATAGTGGGTCCCAGAGCTGAATGCTTTGGAGGGTGTTGTCTGGTCTCATCAGAATTGCAAATCAGGGAAATCTTTCTATTCTCCCAATGCAGCTCAGGATGGTACCATTTTTCTTCATGTAGGCTTTATCCATTTAGACATCCCTCCCCCCCGCGATGTTCTCATTGCAACTTGTGCAGTCTCCACTCTCCTGCTCTGTTTAGCTGCTCGGTGAACACAGGGGTAAAGCTTTACCCTGGGCCCTTTTCAATGCCTTCTCATTCAGTGTGGTCCAGAATTCTAAGCTTCTGGAATCTTTTGGGACCCTGGCTTTCGCACTGACCATGTTTTCTCTGCTCCCAACTTCTGGTCTCTCACACATTCGATGAGAGTGCCTTCCCTAACTTCATCCCAGACACGGATCAAAACATCAGATCAGATGTGGCATCATGCCATTAGAGTTCTTGCTGCAAGGCGACATCGACCTGTTGATCGGCACTGTCTAGGTAGGGGTCAGTCCTGGACAAGAACAGAATGCAATTCACCTTCTCTTTTAGACCATGGCGTTGCTGTTGTTTAACCTTTTCCTTTTACTAAAGGTAATTCTGGTTAATAAAATACATAAAGGCAGAATAGTAATCAAACCCTAAAATTAAGTGATAACCTTTTTCCGGGCTTTGGTTTGCCCATAGTGTAAAATGGGGAGGAAATTAAATCGGTAATCTCCAAGAACACTCTCAGCTCTAATGCCCCAGGAAAATGCCAGGGTGTGCCGGGCTCTCCAAGGTCTGGGCTTTGCTTCTCTCGAAAGCCCGAAATCCCATCACTCTCCTTCACACATTACTCCTCTTCAGTCAATCACAAAACTCGTCTAGTGTCACGATCACATCCTCTACTCTTCCTTGTCTGTAAAATGTGCACAATTTGTTCTTACGAAGAGCGGAGATCATATTTTCTAAGCACTAAGCACTATGCTGGTACCATGGCAGCTCTTATTAAGGGAAGTTCAAAGAGAAGGCATTTCAGGTTCAAGGTGATGAGGATGGAGCGTCACCAAAGGCACAAACTGGGTACAGAGACCAGGATGCTGTGGGAGCAGCAATGAGACCCAGGCAGGACCCAGGTGGGGGCAGTTCTTAGAGCATGTGGCATCCGCTCCAGGAACCCTCAACTACTGTGTGCAGCAGTAACATGGCTCAACACCTTAAATGTGAGAACCCAGGACCTCGTATCGGCTGGAAGCAGATGCTATTAAGCCCTGGGTGAACGTATTGGCATTTGAAGACTTATACTCAGACATCAGGTTTTTATTGAGGGGAAAAATATATTTATATTAAATTAGAAATTATAGAATGATATATATTCCCTTTCACCCTCTTCTGGACCATGTGATGGCCAGAAAAAAAAAAGATTTTCATCAAGGCTTGCAAGGTCTTTCCCAGAACAGAGTGATGGAAGTCCAGCCCAGGTTTTCACTGAGACCCCCAGTCTTAGCACATGTGATTGGCTTCTAGGGAGAATGGATGTTTTCAATAAAGGGGAACTTTTTTTCCCTTTGTGGAAAGTTTAAATATATTTATTAACAGCTTACAAGTTAAGAGAGAGTCAGCAAAGATAGTTTTTATAAGCAAGGGAAGTTCGTCAGAGACCGGAAACCCTGTTTCTTTTCATGATTGAGTAGCGAACACTGGCACCAGCTTAGCTTTGGGTCTCCACAGAGAGCTGAGCTCTCCTTCTCTGCTCCCACCACTGGAACAAGCAGGACATACCATCCTTTCAATGGGGGGGGACTTAATGGAAACTTCAGACTCTGCCTCCTCCCCGTTTACTGATTTACCATCGACCATTCCCTAGCTAAGTACACACACGTTCACACACACAACCAGAAGAGCTAAAATTCTACCATTAGGAATTAATCCTTTCTTGTTATGTTTGGCTGTCTTCCAGCCATCCTCATTTCAGATGCAAATATTCCAGAAGGGGTAATAATAATGCAGTTTACATTTAGTTATTGACTTAAAGTTGGTAAAGCACTTTCACTTTTATTATGTCTTTGGTCTTGAACATCTTCCTCAGCTCCCTGTACCCAACACAAGCGTGTGACCAAGGCTAGCTACTCCTTAATAAATGAATAAAATGAATGAATGAACTGACACTATGACATTTGTAAAACAGGAATTATTGTCTCCACTAAAACCAAGAGCCAAAGGTAAATGAATTGCCCCTGGTCACAGACAAATGGTAAAGCCCGAACCCCTTAGTCACAAAACAAAAAAAGGTGTCAAGTCTCTAACCAGCCCTCATCTTTCTTTGGGCCAGAGTGTCTGAAGCCAAATGAAAGTAAGCAGGTGTGATATGATGATTTATAAGAAGTAGATATTTGGATAACTAATATATATATTTAATTTTCTTTTTCAATTACTGTCATATATTATATGTTTGGTCTTAGTCCAGGGTTCCTGGCTCATAGCTCCCCAAACCCTTGGAATTGCCTAAGTGCTAGAAGTGATAAAAGTGTCTTTTGTTGTGTGATTGAAGTAACCTTTGGAAAGCACCTAGGGATGCGGTTGCCAGAAGAACCAACCAGGTGGTTGGAGGATTGGAACTTTCAGTCCCACCCCTTGACTTCTGGGGAGGGGAGAGGGGCTGGAGATGGAGTTCCATCCCAGGTGGTCCGTGCATTAATTAATTGTGCCTATGTAATGAAGTCTCCATAAAAACCCCAAAGGACAGGGTTCAGAGAGCTGCCTGGCCGGTGAGCACGTGGAAATTCAGGGACCGTGGCATGTTCCCACAGCACAGAAGCTTCACTCTTTTCCTCCCGACCTCGCCCAGTGCACCTCTTCCATCTGGCTGTTCTGAAATTATGTCCTCTTATGTGATCTACTAAGTAAAATGTTTCTTTGAGTTCTGGGAGCCACTCTGGCAAATTAAACCCATGGGAACCTCTGATTTACAACCTGGACTTGTGATTGGCATCCTGAGTTAGAGGCAGGCGTGGGAACATCCGGTCTGGAACCAGCTGGTCAGAAGCACAGGCAGTAGTGCACTGCACTTGAAACTGGTGCCTGAAGTGAGTCAGGGTGGGCAGCCTTCCAGGACCGGCCCTTAACCTGCGGCATCCGGTGCCATCTCCAGGTAGACAGTGTCAGCATTGAGTTAACTCGTGGGACACCCAACTGGCATCTGGGGAATCACTAGTTGGTGTGTGAGAAAGCCCCTCCCCACCCCACAAACACGTTGGAATTGGGTCCAAGGACATCAGAAGAGTTGGTGGCAGTGATGGGATGGCATGGGGTGGAATACGGGTGGGGAGGTGCAGGACTTGTTGTAGATCTAAGAAACACAGAGACAAAGGTAAAACAAACGGGAAACCTACCTTCGTGGAGCTTACATTCTAGAGGGAGCGTGAGGAGAGCGCCCAGGACTGACAGTTAACTGACAAATACAATACACAAACAGGAAAACCTGGATTTAAAAAAAAAAACGCACCGAATGTCATTGAGGGAGGTTAGGAGTGGCTTCTTTAGGCTGGGCCGTCAGGGAAGATGTCTCTGAAGAGGAGACACAAAGTGAGACGTGAATGAGAAGCAGGAGTCAGGCAGACGGCAGGTCTCACGGTACAGGTTGTCCCGGAAAACGGAGAGAAAGCCAGCGTCTGAGCTCAGCTTCTCCCTGTGTGCTCACGGCTGCGTCCTCCTGTCACCCAGTGGTGACACATTTCCATACTCTCCCTCCCACGTTCAGAAGGAAGGCAGTCGGGTTGGCTGAACTGCTTCTGCCTGGCTGAACATCCCCTGAGGGGCTGGAAGATGAGCTGTACCTGGTCCACTCTAACGTGGAGCAGCCATCTCTGTCTTAGACGAGCTGTCTCCCGATTAGGAGGTGAGCAAGATAATTTTCAGTTGCAAGATACAGACCAGGGCACATGCATGCAGAGATGCTGATCGCACTGCACAATACACAAGTGCTGCAGACAGAGGGCGCTACCAGCGATGTGTCCTTGGTGAGGATCCTAGCAACCACTGGGGATTTGTTTAGTTGGGAGAAATACACAGCAACTCTGACTTTGGTGAAAGTAAATTATTGACAGAGTAAGGGGTAGCTTACAGAATCAGATGCAAAGCTGCAGAAATGGGTCTTGGAAAAAATGAGAACCGAGGCAACTCTGGGTTTCTAGTCTCTTTGGGCCATTGAATGGAATGAGTGGATGCCGCCATGTTCTGTGGGGTACGTCGCAACCCAAATTCCAGGGAAAGAGCATTCGGCAGGCTGAGCTTGAGTCCTGTGCTCACCCCTTGTCTGGGAGTGGGCAGGGGTCCATTTCCCACGATGAAATCTAGGTGCTTCCGTGGCTGGCGTAGCTCAGTGGATTGAGCACGGGCTGCGAACCAGGCATCGCAAGTTCAATCCCCAGTCAGGGCACATGCCTGGGTTGCAGGCCAGGTCCCCAGCAACTGCACATTGATGTCTCTCTCCCCCTCTCTCCCTCTCTCTCTCTCTCTCTCTCTCTCTCTCTCTCCTTCTCTCTCTTTCTCTCTTTCTCCTTCCCTTCCCTCTCTAAAAATAAATAAATAAAATCTAAAAACAAAGAATTAAAAAAAAAGAAAAGAAATCTGGGCGCTGTAACCAAAAGAAGAGATCCTATTAATCAGGTAGGCGGACCCCACAGCAGTCCTTCACGATTATCACAGAACGCACTTCACGGGACTGGGTCCGGTCTAAGTAGATGAGTCCACAAATTTCTGTGGAAGTTTCCAGATGCACTGACTAGTGGCATGGCTTTTTGCCTATTTATTTAAATTTTTTAAATTTCCAGTAGTCATGAGGTTCATTTTTCTCCAAGAAGGCTTAGGCCCCTTAGAGCCAGCCTCAGCTTCCTTGCAGGCAAACAATCTGATAAGCAAACACATTGGCATTTGAAAGGCCAGGTCTACAATGGTCTCTTTTTTTCCCAAGAAGTAATTCATGTTAGGGACCTGGCCAGGGATGGAAAAAAATAACATGCCCCGGTGCTGAATGAGTTTGAACCTAATGCTGTCAGCAGGCTCTGGATGTGACAGGAGCTGATCTCAGATTAAACAGCTCCTTCAAGGACAGAGGCACCGTCCCGGTAATACCTGGAGAACTGGAATTGCCCGGAGTGGATTCATTCTCTCTGCTCTTCTCAGGGAAATATCCAAATGGCTCAAATGCTGGTCCCTCCTGCAGAAAGCAGTACCATGGAAGAGACAGTTTTCTGTGTAGAAGTCAAACCTGAGTGGTCCCTCTGTAGCCTGACAGCTGGCCTGGGCAGAGTCCCCGCCAGAGGGAGGGTATCAATTCTTCCGATGAGAGTAGGGTCATGAATGGGGTTCAGTTCTAACTTCTCCATCCATCTCAGGATTCTCTTCCGCTCCAACAGATGGGCAAGGGGACTTGGGCACTGCTTCGTTAGGTAGGCACATGCCTTGGGTACCAAGGAAAACCCAGGGTCCCACATTCCCAAGAACAGGAGTTGTACTCAGGGAGCTCACAGCAGTGATGAAGGACATGGGCTCAGGGGCCTCAGGACTGAAGGGTGCTCCTGCCTCGGCCACGTGCCAACGGTGGGGGCAGGGAGGACTTCTACTTTTCAGCTCTGAAATGAGAGTAACAACAGACCCAACCTCATAAGGGCATTAGTAAAAATAAATTAGTTAATGGAGTCAAAGTGCTCAAAACGGTGCCTGATGTGCAGTTGAGTGTTCAATAAATGAAGGCAGGATTGTCACCAAAGGGGGAGGAGCCAGTTGGCCCTCCCTCCATGACCCTGATCTTTTATTTATTGAACCAAATCCATCTATCCTGCTGAAGAAGGAATAGGAGCTTGACTTATTGTTCATAAATATGTCCAAAAGCACAGTCACACACTGGGGATTGTTTTTACGCCCCCTCCCCAGCTTTACTGACCCACTGACCCCCAGTAAGGAGGTTTCTACACTCAAAAATGACTGAGATTTGACCAGTTTAGGCTGATGCTCAACCTGGAGGCCAGTGTCATCTCTCTTTACTCAGCCCCTGACTGGCAGCCCGCCCCATCAAACAGGGGACCTGAGAGACGGCTTGGCAGCAGGAGAGAACGCAGACTGTAGACTAGGCATCCCTGGTTAAAATCCCCAGCTATCTGCGGAGTCTTGGATCAAGCATTTCACCTCTCAGGTTTGCATTTGGCACTCAAAGGTGCTGCAGTGTGTCAAAATAATGCATGTGGTTGTGGCTGAGGGCGAGGGGTGGCATGCTTCTTTCCCTTACCAGGTGTTTCCTTACAGGCATAGAGAGCCTCCTGGCCGCTCTCCTCCACTCACCTGTCCCTTCCCAGGGACAGAGTGTTTTATCTAATGATGTGTCAAAACATGTGTGCACGTGTGTGTGTGTGTGTATGTGTGTGTGTGTTTGAAGAGAAAGGTGGGGGAGAGATCTTGCCTTTTCATTCTTCTTTCTTCCTGGAAAAACTCACATTTCCCCTTCTCCCCAGCTGTAAGTTTTACCAGAGGCATAGCCCTACAAATCACAGTCTGAGCTATAAGGGTATTAGGTCTGCCCTTGGTTGAGATTTCTAATATCTTGTACATTGAGCCATAAATTGTGGGAAGGAGACAGGAAGAAAAATGTAGGGGGGAGCAAATATTGTGTGGAGAAAGAGCCTTCTGGTATACCCAGGGCATGATGATGCTCTGGGGTACTGCAGGAAATGCTCGGTGTGAGTTGAGCCTTGTGCTGGGTGACGCACTTTGAATGCTAGTTTTGCTGATAACTAGCCACATGACGTCAGGCAAATGATTCAGCTAACTCCACATAGAGGAAGGGAAAAATGGGAGCTCCTTCCTCACAGGGTCTGTCGCTCTGAATTCAACAACATTAGAATTCACAAGACCCGCATGCCTTCCTCCTAGATGCAGTGAGGAAGGGGCTGGGTCCCTACCACACACTCAGTATTTGGGAACCATTTAGGGAAGTTATAGGATATTCATCTAGCCCTTAAATTATGTGAATACTTTGATCTGCATTTGCCTACCAGTGTCCTGCATCTTTCCTTTTCATCAATCAGGCCAGACTACAAAGAGAAAACTTCATTGATTCACTCAAAAAAAATTGTTCTTTGGAAAAATATTTATGAAAGACCTACTTTGTACTAGTCATTGTTCCAAATGCCCAACGTACAGCATACCCCCAAACTAAATTGTCTTCCTAGAGTTTGCAGTCTAATAAGAAAAACAATAAAGAAAATTTTAAGTGTTTATTTCAGAGAGAGAGACAGGATGTCAGATGGTATTACACGCCCAACAGAAAAACAAAACAGAGAAAACAAATGGGATGGGAGTGCAAGCTGCAGGGAGTGGGGGACACGCAGGGCACAATCACCAAGCGTGCAAATGCTGCAAAGATTTTGACGGTGCAATCAGGGAAAGCCAGTGTAAGTCCCTCTGTGCCTACAGCCTTAGATGTCAGCCTTGACACGGCCCCGAGGAGTCTCCTGAACCTACCCACTCAGGGACTGGCCCAGCGCCGGTGTCCGGCCCCTTCGGGCCCAAGCCAGAAATGAGCTGTGGGCAGAGGGCAGGGAAGGGCAGAGGGCAGGGAAGAGCAGAGGGCAGGGAAGGGCAGGGACCGATGCAGAGAGACTCTGCTCGCTCTCCAGCCCAAGCCTCCTGACCATGGCTGCAGATCAGGGTCATCGGGAAAGATTTGAAAATACAGGTTCTCCTGGAACACTTCCAGACACTGCAACCCGATGGATCGAGGATGGAGCCCCCCAAGTGGTTTTAAAGCACAGGCAGGGTGGGGACCCCTGCTGGAGGTGCCCTTGGGGCCTTGCTGACGTGACACCAGGAGGGAGGCTGGATTGGACTCAGCCCTGGAAACAGAGCTCTAGGGAGGAGACTCAGGAGGAGAGGTTGAAGCCTTCTTTTTTTTTTTTTTTGCTGGCATACTCCTCTGGGCGTGGCTTTGAGGACTGCTTCACCCTCTTGCGACTGTGCTCCCAGGAAGCCGAGGGAACCAAGGAGGAACACCACCATCGTCGCCCCAGAGATGCCTGTACTTGAAGGATAAATCAGGAACACTGAGGCATGGGGCAAAGGGACATACACAGGCCCCCAAATAGCCTGCTATCCCCTCTAGTCCAGGTAGCAGCAGCTGTCAGGGTCCGACCTCTGACACCGGACCCTGCCCTGCTCATCCCAGTAGGAAAACCTCACAGAAATCTGAGCTAACACCCCGAGAAAGATCAAGGACAGCCATTGCCTCAGCCATCCTCTGCCCCATTGGGGTGAGCACGGATTTAGGGTATCCTCTCCACCAAAGACACAACTAAGGAGCAAATGACAGGAGAGAGACAGGCCGGTTGGGGACAATTTTTAAATATGTGAAAACAGTAACAAAGTCTGTATTGTGAGTTGCCCTGCACAAGGTGCTCCTTGGTGTTTTACATACATGATCTCATTGGAACCTCCATCACTCCACACATGGGCATCATCTCCCTTTTACAGGTGAGGAAGCCTGGTCAGAGAGGGCAGGGAAGTTGCCTGATGTCACACAGCTGGCAAGGAGCCCTGTCTGACTCTTCAGCAGTCACAGAGCTGGGGGCTTGGTGGCCACACGAATCCAGAATGTCCGAGTTGGAATTTGGAGGTGTCTGTTAGAATCCCTTATACTCAGGACCCTGGAGCCGGGCTCCTCGGGCCAGGGTCTCAGGGCAGCAGTGGGTGCAATACCATCCAACCTGGCTGCTGTGAGCAATTTACATCTATCCTGCAGCAAGCCCCTGGGAAGCCCTTTTCCTGCCTTTTGTTATAAAGATTTTGGAGGGTTAAGTTTTCTGTCTCAACAGTCTCATCAGAGAAATTCCCCTGGCTAGGTGGTGAATCACAGAATAAGTCCAAGCAGCGGGCAGCCCTGCTGAGCAGGACCCCAGGGGATGAGCAGAGGGCAGTCCGCATGGCCGAAGCTCGAGGCAAAGGGATCAGCGCATGCCCCGCTTCCTAGGAGCTGCCGCCCAGCTGACAGCAGAGTCTACCTATGAATTTGGGTCACACGGTGACCTTTCCCCTCCTCGATCACATCCTGGATGTACACTACAATTGTGTGTAGTAAAAACTGCACGCAGGGTGAATTTTCTTAGCTGCACGTGATCTCCTGACCTGCCTGCCAGTTCCCAGCTGGCCCTAATTGCAGAGCACAGCAGCTCATGCAGATGGACCCTCTGTCTCTGCTCAGCCAAGGTCAGCAGTGGTCTGGGGACCAGCCCGTGGCCCTGCCCGGGAGCCTTTGCTGTGGAGATCCGAAATAGCTGCTCTGAGTCAGCAGGGAATGTCTTTCTAGTTGCAGGAAGCCCGCACCTCGCCCATGAAGGTCTTTTATCATCACTAGACTGTCTAAAATTATCTGTTTATGGAGAAGGAGGAGAAGGGAGCTCCAGTTTCCTCCCATCACACCTGTTTCTCCCTGTTGCCTCTGAAAGAGGTGATGAGTCTCCCAGAATGGGCTCAGAGACCTCAGATCCAGCCCAATGGGTCCTGCTCCCCTCAGCATTGCCTTGCTCACCGCCGACTCACACTTGCTGAACACCCCGACTCCAGCTTCACTCCTCCACCTTGACATACCAGCGGGCAACCTTCCCAGTTTCCCAATTTGGTTTTATTTCTTGCGCTTTCTCGTCTCTTCCCTCTGGCAGAGCTCCGTACAGACTGATAATTCTTTAATAAACCTGCAGTTTGGCGTGTCCGAGACAGTTACCCAAGTTATCAAATTTGAGAGGGAAACCCCAGAAGCAGGGTTCCCTTGCTTCTCATTCACCATTACAATTGGATAATCTTGAGTCCTGAAGTCTTGTCAATTCAGCTGAATGAGTGCCTACTAGACACCTATTATGTGCCTGTTACACACCTACTGTGTGTACAGCCTGGGCTGGGTGATCAAGGAGATGGACAGATGGCTCATACTGCTGGCATTTTAAGGGACTAGCTAAAGAAATTCTTAACATGTAACCTGTGGGCCCTGGGATGACATGGCTAGTTCCAACTGACCTGCAAACAAGCCACAATTTTTTACAATACATTGTAAATTACCTATCTGGAAAAGCATTTTTCTGTCAAATTATATTATTATGGTACTCTTTCCCTTCAAACAAGAGCTGTCATCATGGTCACCATTTGGGAATATTTAGAATCGATTCTCAATGATAGGATTGAAGAAAATCCAACTGCCATGACGGTTCCAGTAAGGCTGGTGTATATTAGTCCCAGCTTAGACCGGACAATATCAACACAGCTCACATATTCTTTGCTCATACTTTCATCACCGAATGTGGCAGGGCTCCAGTGTGGCTGTCCTTTTGTGTGACCACGGTCTTGCCAAGGAACACTGACAGCCAACCTGAAGTAGTACCTGACCCTTGTCCATCTTAGCCTGACACCGGACAGGGCCCATCACTGGCAAAAGAACAAAATGGAAATCTACAGCACTCCCCTGAATCGCAATAGCAACAGGAGTAGAAATTAAAAACGACACAGAATACTGGTGAATCTTTATGGAGGCACTTATTAAATACCTGGCATGCTGCCAAGGACTTTACATACCATGTTTTATATAATTCTCTCAACCAACACAGGTGTTAGATGGTCTATCATCTTGGCATTTTTCAGATCAGAAATCTGAGGTCTGGAGAGATTAAGTAGCTTGCCCAAGGCCACACAGCTGGGATGGGGTGAACCAAGATGCAAGTTCGTTTTCACTGACCTCAGAGCACTACAGCGCAGAGCTGGGGGGCCTAGCGACCACTCTCCTGATTCTTTAGAGGGGAGGGGGTTTGTGCTCCATTATCGATGCAAGGAAATGTCTTGATGGATGATAAGTCACTATTGCAGGCATCGTAGGACAGGGCTCACATGCGTGCCTAAGGCTGCTCTAGCAGAGACCAGCCCTCCGCGCGCTGTCTTCCACCCAATGGTGGCTTCATGCTCCTGGGTGTCCACACCAGCAGTTCCGTTCTCTTCGGTGACCTGCCTCCCGGCCACGGCACTGCCAGCCTTGTTCCCCTTCCCCGAAGTGGCTGTGTTGACTTCTCGCTGCCTCAAGGGAGATCATTTGTGCAAATGATGCTTAATCTAAAAAAATTAATCTGCATGATTAATGAAACTTGGATTTACCCCCACACAAAAGCCTTACCTGGATGATGTGGAAGGTTCTATGGGAGAATACAATTCTGTGACATTAGCTGAGATACCTTTTCCTCATGCTTCTCAGCTCTGCCCTCTGCCCCCCACCCACACACAACAACCAACAGTAAAAGCTTTTATATGCCCTGCTGTCAGTGGGGAAGAACAATACAACCCAAAACAAAAACCCAGGCAGTTTATAGAATGCCGTAATAGTGACAGCAATCTTCAAAGCCTGAGAAAAAAAAATCAGCAGCTGAGCCCTGAACAAAACCAGTCATAGGCGTTAGATAAGAGATGAGGAGAGGAGGGGAGCTATAGTACCTGGGTTGAGAGGAGGAGGTGATTTACCGAAGGATCTGGGAGAGGGAGATGAGACAGTAACTCCCAGAGGAAGGGGCTGAACTTCTTGTCCTGTAGCTAGTGGTGGAAATTGGGAAGAAGACGGGGATCTGCTTTGGGTCTTGGAGCACCGGAAGAAAACAGAAGCTGCCCTTCTATCAAATGACACCAGTCCCAAAACATTGACTTCCCTCTCACGTTTGGAAGCAGGTCATGGAACTGGCAGCTCTTTCCCCTTCAACTTGCAACAGGATGTAACTAAGTATTGATGTCTTTCAATGCAGCCGACTCTTGGTTTTCATCTGTTTCACTTACTCCATCAAAGAAGGGCTATTTTGCAAGTCCTATTGCGAAACTTGACTGGCCATCCATAGCTTCAAAATAATGAATAGTTTCTTGGCCAAGCAAATTTTTACTTAGAGGGGGAAAGATGGTACTCAGCAAAAAATGAACACCTTCATTGCTTTGGAAACACTCGTGTCAGGGGGACCATTTTTCGCCCTTTCATAGCAGCCCCACTTGGGCCCAGAAAGTAGTCACCACTGCCCCCTCCTTCCACATTTCTCTTTGTCCCGTTGATGGCAGGAAAAGTGCCTAGCATCTACTACTCCAGAGGATAAAATATCTGCATCCAGTCTCTTCCTTCTTTTTCTTTCTCTCTGGCATCCACCTGCCCAAAACACATGTTTAAAGCTCCTGCAAGGGGACATGTTAATTCCAGATGGTTGCTGTAATGCCAAGGGACAGGGGTTGTAGAATGTCCATTCTGACTATGAATATGAGACATGTCTCCATTCCAAGTGTCCCGGTAATAAAACTGGTGCTTGCTTGCTCTGCCCCATTTGAGTGCCCCATGTACTTCTTTCAATAGGTTCTAAGCTCAGAAGTTGGAGAAATGGGAAAATTTATTGGCATCTTAAGCCTAAATGTTCTGTGTTTAGTGAATGTGGTAGATTGAAAAAATGGCCATAAATTCTTCTCTCTATGTCCATAGCCTTACAAGGTAGCTCCTCTCATGGATAGTTGGAGTTTGGGCCCATGCCTTGAATCTGGGCTGACCATGTGACTTGCTTTGACCAGTAGGACAGGAGCAAAGGTCACACACACACACACACACACACACACACACACGACCTTGAGAAGCACTTGGACTTGCTCTCACAGACTTGCTCTCTGGCTTTTCCTGGATCCCCTTGAGCAAGCCCAGCCCCGCCTCTAGAGGATGAGAGTCCTGGTGGAGAGCAGGCTCAGACATTCTCCCCCACCCACTGAGACCAGTGTGGCCGTCACACATCAGCGGGCCTCACCAGCCCGCCAGCATTAATGCAAACACACCTGAGTGAGCCCAGGGGAGGTTCACCGAGCCCCGTCCAGGGCAGAAGAACCACCAGCAGATCCCCACCCAAACCGTCAACCTACAAAATCACGAGCTACATAAATGGCTATTGTTGAAGCCACTAAACTGTGGAGTGCTTTGTCACAGCTACAGAGCACTGAGGCAGTGAGGAAAGAGGAGACAGGTGACATTGTCCCTGTTGCTTTCTATATCAGTGGGCCTGCGTGTCAGGCCCAGACAGTCAGCCTCAGGGAACTTCCTGCCATCCTCACCTTGAACCCCCGTCTCAGTACATTTTATCAAGACATAGGAGAGGCTCTGGAGACCTTCTCCGGAAGGACGTGCTGACTTTAGGAGACAAATCTTGAAGCCCTGGGCTGAAACTGGCTGAACTTCTGGTAGACAGTTGTATTTCCTGTAGACCGAAGAACACCCCCTTCTCAGGATACCCTGGCCAAGAGAAATGTCTGCTGGACATTTTTGGCAAGGTGGATAAGGCAACACTTAGAACCTAAGCTCAGCATTTACCATATGGAGACTGGCAAACTCCCCAAGCTCTGCTGCCATTTTCACTGCTCTGGAAGAGCCGAGAGGTGGAGCGTTATCCTGTTTCCAAGGTCAGGAGAAATGCTTTTGCAGACCATGGTCCACAGTGACAAAACCTGGTCAGTGTCTCTGCGGGCAGAAATCTATGGACACCTGGATGTGGCAGAACTCTGAGGTTTACTATTGTACAGACAGCCTTACGGTGGAACCGGGGTCACCCTTCCCACCTTGCTGACATAGACGACATCAAGAATGCACAGGACCTGCCAAAGCTGACCTCATTAATGCAAGGACAGAGGGGATTATACAACATAAATTGAACTCAGAGAGTCCTAGGGAATTCTGGGCCTCCTTGGACACACATCTGCCCTTGTCCGGCAACAGGGGCCCTGGGAACAATGGTGTGCTATTACTTGGTGAGTCACAGTTTGGGGGCCTCACTGCCAACAAAACGGGTTGGAAGTGATTAGATAGCAAAAAATGATGTTGTCATACAAAAACAGCTTCGAAATTTCTTTTTCTTATTTAGTCAAATAACAGCGGACTTCCTGCTGAAATTCACACTTCAGCAGAACTTAAATTTACATTTTTTATTCATTTGCAAAATTGGGATTTATTGCCTTTTTTAAGGAACTGGCCATAAAATGTTTTGCAGG
Organism: Phyllostomus discolor; assembly: GCF_004126475.2. NCBI lineage: Eukaryota > Metazoa > Chordata > Mammalia > Chiroptera > Phyllostomidae > Phyllostomus > Phyllostomus discolor. The sequence goes on from NC_040904.2 coordinate 207,468,367, forward strand.
GGGAAAAATTGAGAGAGAAATAATTCCTTGTAAAACTTGTTTTTATAGTCTGTCCCTCATAGGAAATCCAATTCCCACGAGAAGAAATAAATCATAGGCAAAATCTTGTTCGTACTGCCACCTACATCGGGAGTGATAACTTTCATGAGATGACCAGAAATCAAAAATGGATCAAAAATAATTGTCATTAAAAAAATGGAGAGGAGTACAGTAGATAAAAATGGTAATAGGTCAGGCTTTCTTTTTTTCTTTTTGCCACTTACTAGCATGATTTCGGGAGGATAAAAACATGTCTGAGGTTGTTTTGTTTTTTGTTTGTTTTTTTTTTTTTTTCAGAAAAAATGTGGCTAATAACTTTTAGCAAGTACGGGAGTTGTGAAGATTCGATGAAATAAGGTATATGCCGGGCATACAATAGGCACTCAGTAAATGCACCCTTTCTGCATTCTAATGATGCCCTTTGCATTAGATTCAAAACCATTTACAATCCGTCTTGACTCAAATTTACAAGTTTCATCTACCATCCCTCTATATGTTTTTCCTCCTATCCCCGCAGCCTCAGCCGAATGAGTAGCTCTGGCAAGATCCTTAACTTTCTTACCTGTCAAACAGGTACCTGTCATGTGGAATCACCGTGAGGATTAAATGAGATTGTGTATTTAAAGCACTTGCAATAGCGTCCTATGTATAATAAGCACTCAGATGTTAACTAAATATAACATTTCTATTCATCATCATTATTCCGTGTTGCCCTGACCTCTCCCTTCTCCACGTTGTCATAGATACCATTGTATGCTTCTCTGCTTTTCTAAATCCTGCTCCTCCATGAGTCTCAATTCACTGCTCCTTCTCTGGAACCGTGACCTCTCCTGGGCTACCAGGCACTCTCCACGCACCTCTCCTATCTCACCTGCTGCAATGCATTATGGTTACTTGATCGTCCGTCTGTTTCCCCAGCAAGCCGTGAGCTTCCAAGGGTGAGGGTGGTGGTCGTTCATCCATGTATCACCGGGAAGGACCAGCCAAGAACCTGGCTCAGGGCTGCTGCTCAGGGAGGGTTTGTGAAAGTGAGAAAAAGGATGAATGCGTGGTTTCCATCTCCTTTCAAACAAACATTATCTTTTTAAATTTACTTATTAATTGTTATTTTCATTTCAGTGGGTGGGGGGGAAGCTGATTTAGACGGGTAAAAGCAAAAAGGGAAAGTATCTCTCAATGAAGAAGTCCAGGCAGCTCGCTTTGGCATGGCTGGGTGCAGGTGAGGGATCCACCACTTGCCTCCACTTGCCTCTGTGTTGGTTTCATACCGATGTGTATGAGCCATGTCCCCCGGCAACACCTTGTGGGCAAAGTGCCCACCAGTGATCTTAGACTTGCATATGTCTGGCCTACCAGTCTCAAAGCAGAGTTTCTCCCTCCCAATAGTCCCATAAATGTCCCCAAACTGCAACTCATCAGCCTGATACCCACATTTAGAGAAAGGCAGAAGGAACCAATAGGCAAAGTCCTTCCCAGTGGATTGAGAACAGTTGCCGGAAGACAGGGAAATGGATGCTAAACAGGCAAAGATGTTCTTGCCTGGTACAGACTCCATACCTGGTTTTCCCATTTCAATTGTTCCTAGACCTTCATCTGGAGACATGGCCTTCTGCCAGTACCTACCACCTGCTTTCTCCAGTGGCTGTGTGTGGGTGGCCTCTCCAGTAGCATGCCTGGCATTTTGAGGAGACCCACCAGTCACCCTCAGCCCTTCAATGAACCATTTATTGTGTTTTGTGAGCCTTTGCCCAGGCCTGCTGTCCTGTCATAAATGGGCAACTCCCTGCCCATGGCCAGTGTTGGTGTTTTAGGGATCCAAATACAGGACACCCCTCCCCTCCTCTGGTACAAGACCAAGGAAGTAATAAGCCAAGGGGTCAGGCAGTGGGGATCTGAAACGTCACCTTCATCTCTTTGAAGACCAAGGCTTGAGTGAGTGGCGGCAGCTGGCCTCCTGAGGCTGCATCCCAGAACTGGGCAGACTCGCCTACCTGGTCACAGACAAGCTGTAAACACCCACAGCATGGAGGAGTAGAGAGGGAGGGTGTGCTTTCTGCAGGTAGGCAGAACGAAGAGAAAGCCAGAAAGAGTCCACGTTAGGGATGCCCTGTTCCTTCTCCAAACTAGCCAATCAGGCTAGTCTCTGTTCTCCCAAAGGAGGAGCAATGGAGGGCTGAGAGAGAGACAGGCCTGGGGTGTCACCCCAATGGGGACCCTTCCACCCAGAGTGGGAGTTGAGTGTCTCCCTAACCACCAACTTGAACTGACTTGTTTGTGCATCTCTGGTGCTATAATTCTGAAAAAGAAACCTTCTTCTTTCCAGCCACGGTCTCTTTGCAGGCAGTTGGAAGTAACTAAGGAGGATGTTGTCACTCTCAGGAATGAGCAACCTCTCCGTGTCGGACATCCCCAGGCACACCCCACCTCACGTTCCGCACATGGCGGGGTGGGGCGTGGGGAAAGAGGGATGGGAAGGGGGCAAATCGCTGACCCAGAAAACCAACTTGATGGCAGCTCCTTTTGTCTTCCAGAAAACAGAGTGTGCAGAGCGCCAAGGGTTTTTGCTGACTCTTAGCTTCTCTGCTTTTACATCAAGTGCTATCGTGTGCCCTTGGGATTTATGGTAATTCTTACTCCCTAAAAGATATCTCCGCAAGAATGCCCATAAATCCAGGACGCATTGTTTCGATTTTCCTCACTAATTATTTCCCCCTCTCAGTTACCCATCAGCAATTTTTAAAGCCAGAGGATGTTTCTTAGATACAATGGAGCAGGAGACACATGGTGCTGGGATCCTATGGACACCTAATTAAGCATAAATCAAGCAATAACATTGACAGAGAAAGTCCTATGCACAGAAGACCTGCTAGGTGCCACGGAGACCCAGGGGAGACAGAAAAGTGATACCTGACCTTGAACAGACAGCCATTCCCAAGGCTACTTCTCAGGAATACAAAATGACTTAGCAAAGCAAACACATTTTAACACAGTGATGTTTGTTAAGGAGATTCCCCACTGTATCAGACAGGGTCCTTTTGATGAGTACACAAGGGAAACTTTCTGTCCATTCTCTGTACAAGGGAAATCTAGGCTTCAGCTGAAAAATTATTCTGCTGTCAACCCGTGGACCATGAAACTCTTATAAACTAGTCATGTTTCCCTTTTTATTTTGGCTGCCAGGGAGCTCAAAGCCAATAGCTCCACTCCTTGGCATCTGTGCAACCATAGGCAAGTTACATGAACACTCTCAGCCTCAATTTCCTCATCAGTGCCATAGGGATAATAATAGTAGCAACTCAATAGGGCTGCTATGGTGACTGATTGAGCCAAGATACATACATGGCATATAATAAGTAGTATATCAGTTAGCCACTTTTATTTCTACCTTGAGCACCCAGGAGCTGTGGTCCGCTCTCTGGAGTGGGACAGACACTGGGAGCTGAGGATAGAGTGGGAAGATCAGTATGGGGTTTGAGAGCAGAGCAAGCTGTAGAGAAAGAGAAGAAGCTTAGCATGGCAGCCAGAATAGGGCACAAGTGGGGGTGGGGTGGGCAGGACAGGTGCATACCAGCACAGTGTGTATCTGGAGAATTTAGCCCAAGTCTCCACAGGCTGGTATCCAAACTGGAGACCAGCATCTGTGGACCAAGCTGAGCAAGTCAAAGGCCCAGGCCTAGAGGGTCTAGCAAACAAGGAAGATTCTTGATTATTGGCTCTTCTCCACCCTTTCCCTGGGGAAAAAGAAAAATCCCTGTTCCTCCCCAGTGTTTTCTAAGACACCACTGTTCATCTAGACTGCAAGCCGAGTACCTCGGAACCATCCTCGAATCCTCCTGGGCTCTCACACCTGGAATTCCATGCCAAAGCTTGACTTAAATCCACTCTATCTCCCCCTCCGCCACGGGGCCAGGCTACCATCCCCTTGTGCCTGGAAAAGTGGCAAGAACTTCCTGCTGTCCGTTCTTCATACAGCAAGCAAGGCAAACCTTAGCACATCCTCCACTGCTTAAGACCCTCTCCTAGCGTTCTATTGCCCTTGGTGTTAAATGCAACTTCTTCCTTCAGCCCACGATGCCCTTCATCATCTGGGTTCTGCCAACCTGCCCTTCCAGTCTGTTCTCTCATGTCCTGTGATTTAGCCACATCGCTCTTCTGTCTGTTGTCCTGATGTGCCAGGTTTTTACCGTTCTGTGGTCCTCTGTGCTGGCTGTTCCTTCTGCAGAGAGTTCTCTACTCTCCGGTCTTTCCAGCTGGCGCCTCCTTGTCATCCAGAACTCAGCTCTGATGTGTGAGACCTTCCCCAACTGCCCATGCCAGAGGGGCACCGCATCCCACTTTATCCCGCCCCCTCTACTACACTGAACGCTACCAGGAAAGCTATCATACCCCCATGCCAACGTGAGCTCTACAAAACAGGGACTTCACCTGTCTTGCTCACAACTGCTCCCCGCCCCCCATGCCTGGAACAATGCCTGGCATATGGTTGGTGCTCAGCAAATATTTGCCAAGTAAGCAGCTTAATCAGTCGGGAGATGACGCAGGGTCTGAGGTGGTTCTAAGCCTAGAGCTGAGTGTGGGGAGAGGCAGGACACAGAGACCAGAAGCCAGGTAAGATGGGAGAGGGGACATCCAGCTAGGTATTGCAAAGACTCTGCCCCAGGGGTCGAGAAATCTACACGTGAGCCAGCTGGATGGAGCAATTCTAGCTGATGAGGCCCATTTGATCTAACCATCCTGTCAGAAAACCTCTGGAGACCCCTATTATAGGCTGGTGAGTACCACCCCTATTATGGTGACCCCAAGGCACAGGGATAGCCCAGAAATGGGTGAAATGTAGCCCCTGCCAGAAGTCAGCTCCTGGGCTATGAGCAGGAGTGGAAATATGCGTAGAGTGGTGGTAAGTCCCATGATATGGGGACTATTCAGAGTTTAATGGCACGTGCAGGAAGAAGTCCTACCTCAACTCTACCTTGGAGTCCAGGAAGGCTTCCCCGAGGAGGGGGCCCTAGAGCTGGGCTCTGATGGCTGAAAAGGAGTTCCTAGGGAACACGCTGGACGTGGTGGAGAACTCAAGACCTTGTGAAGTCCATGCGGTCCATCCCTGTGCTGACTGGCACTCCGCTTCCCCTGCTAAACCTCCTCACCGCCAGGTCTCCCTCTCTCCTCGCCGTTCCCTTTCAAATCACGCCTTTCATCTGAAACACCTTTGAAGCCCGCCGAGCTGGCTGTCTTCCACCGTTCAAAGTAACTCCTGACAACGCTGCCTCTGGGCAATGCACAGGCAGCCCGATCCCTTGCTGGTGGGAGATGTAATTGGTGCGCCCTTTAGGAGAGTAATTTAGAGAACTGTTTCGGAAGTCTCTTTTAAATGGCCATGCCTTTACTCTTCTAAATAATCCTGCTTTTAGAAGTCCACCCCAAGAAAGAGATCCTAAATTGGAAAGGAAAAAAAATAAAAAGCTTGATGTGTAGATATACTCGCTACAACCTAATGATCAATGATGGGAGAATAAATATTTTTCATGTGGCAGAATATTACATAACCATTATAAAGGGAACTACTGCTAAAATAATGTTACATGAGACAGGATCTTTTTTTTTTTAATACTTTTGCTTTTAAATCTTTTTTTAAAGTCTTTTTTTAAAGATTTTTTTATTTATTTATTTTTAGAGAGGGAAGGGAGGGAGGGAGAGAGAGAGAGAGAGAGAGAGACATCAATGTGTGGTTGCTGGGGGTTCTGGCCTGCAACCCAGGCATGTACCCTGGCTGGGAATCGAACCTGGGACACTGAGACAGGATCTTAAGATGTGTGAACAATGTGATCATAACTATGCAAAGAACGTATTCTGTGGCTTTGCCATCTTGTGACAGAGGCTGAAATAGTTAAGAGGAATGTTGTCTGCTGCGTCGCTGCCTTGGGGATGGGGTGTTTACTGGTTGATGTGGGGAGCACTGGGACTGTCAGAAATGAGGGGTCAACGGGCTGTTGAAACCCAAAGTGGCTCTTGGATGAGGTAGGTTTTAAAAGCCTGTTCCCCTGGTGCTGCTTGTCTCTTAAATGCCTCTTCAGCCCTCCACTCCACGGAGGGAATACGGCCTCTGGTCACCCCAGGCACTGAGAGAAACAGAGGCCCAGAGGCCCAGAGTCCCAGAGAAACAAAACCGTAGCACGCAAAAGCCTTGCTGACGGCGGGGAACTCTGAGAGGCAGCACCTTGGGGACACGCTGGAGAAAGCAGCAGCATCCAGGGAAGTCAGAAAGCAAAGGTTTGGCTCTCTTTTTTTAAGCTGTACATGTTTCGTGTGCATAACTTGATGAATTTAGAGATAAGTATATGAACCTGGAAGAGAAGAGGCTAAGTGAAATGAGCCAGAACAGAAGGACAAATGCTACACAATTGCACTTATATGAGGTATCTAACATAGCCAAACTCAGAACAGAGGGTGGAATGGGGGTTGCCAGGGGCCCCGTGGGTAAGGAGGAGAAAATGGGGAGAAATCAAAGGGCATCAAGTCTCAGGTAAACCAGATGATGTCCCAGAGGTCTACTGTACGGCAGAGTGCTATAGCTCACAGAACTATAACGCACACTTCAAAGGTGCTACTAGGGAAGATTTCATGTTAAGTGTTCTTATAACAAAAAAAAAATTGACTTTTAAGAAGAGCGTGTGCTTAAGCAACAATTGAGGATGAAGTCACATCAGTTAGAGGGTCTGAGACCTTGAGCCCAATGTTGAATTGAGTCATGTAGAACTCCTGGGAGAGGGTCAGCACATGCCTGAGACCCAGAATGGCGCCCACACCTGAACTGGGCTGGTCTCCCAAACGCCCCAGTCAAGAGCTCATACCAGCCCCTACGTATGGGGAACCAGAGAAGATAATGAAATCGACTCTATGGTGCTTGTTTAGGTGATGACTAAATTTTGTATATCTCCTATTCTAGAATTTGGGTTGAGTCATTTTATTGCTTTTACCTTTAAAAACAGAATAAAGTCTCTCAATTGAGAGAGATACAGCTTGAATTATTAGAGTCAACATTAGGTTCCATAAAATGACAAAAAAACAAACAGAACATAAAAGCAAGTCCCCTTACAGACTGTGGCTTTGAAAATGCTTATTTCCACTAGATGTATTATATTAAAACACATGTATATTCAAGAGGGAGAGGGTGGCCAGAGACATGTATTAAGATGTTAGCAGTGATTATATTGGGTGACAAAGCTGGGTGATTTGTTTTACCTTATTTTTCCATTTTTCTGAATTATACCAATTTTCCTTAATTATCATGTATTAGCGTTCAAACCCTTGAAAGAGAACCTGACTCTTGCACACCTTCTGTCTCAAGTAAAGTGATGGGAGTGGGGGCAAGGGACTATGACGCAACCCCAGGGACAGCCTCACAGTTTTGCTGGCAGACAGTTCTCATCACACAAGAGCTGGTCCCTACACACCATCGTGGACACTCTACTTCATAGGGGTGCCTGCTCCCCTTGGACAGGAATATGGCATTGCTCCAGTGCCTTTGACTCTGAACAATCTCCTCAGATGCCTCTCCTCAGAGCTTGCCGTCCACCAGCTCAGCCCCAGTCCTAGACCTGGTCAGGAGAAATGTGTGAGCCCAGGCCAGCAGCTGGTGTCCTCACTGCTGTTCCTGTTCTGTCCTCAATCCCTGCACCTGGAAACCGGGCTATTCCAGGTAGAAGCTGTGAGCTATGGTAGATGGACTGTACTGATGGCCCCTATTAATGTCCTCCCTGTGTCTGTGCCCTCGACAATGGAATTTTCCAGTCCTCCTGCTCACACATGCATGCACATCTGAAGATGGTGTCTGTTTCCTCACCTTGAATTTGGGCTGGCTTTGTGAATTGCTCTTGACTGTAGAATGTGGCAGAAAAGTTACACGGTACTAGGACTGAGCCTAAGCCTTAAGTGGCTTTGTTTTTCTCCTGTGTTTCTCTCTCTCTCTCTTTCTCTCTCTCATTCTCTCTCTGGCATCCTCCCTTCCTTTCTCCTTCCCTCCCTCTCACACCACTGCCCTGCCATAAGGACACGCCCAGAGTAGCCAGAGACCAAGCTCAAGCTAGTCTGCTACAGCAGGAGAAACCACCCTAAGGCCCAGTGAACATGAGATCCACAGACTTCGGATCCTCTAAACCAGAGTTGACGGCAGAAGCTCTATGAGCCCATCCAAGACCAGAAGAACCACCCCCCTGACCAGTAGTAATGAATGCTTATGGTTTTAGCCGCAGAGTTTTGAGGTGATTTGTGACACAGCATTATGCTATCAATAGATACTGACACCTGTCCCTAAGGGCCCTTTTGGTCCCTTTGTCACTAAGGCCCTCAGGGAGGGTCCCTGGGACATTCACAGCAGTCGATCATTACAGCAGGTGACAAGGTGGCCCTCTCGTGTCCTGACCTGAGGGTAGTGGCAGGTGCTCTGCGGTCTCAGGGAAGCGGAGGGGCCTTGGGAGATGAGAAATGGCGAAGTGTGACACATTTAAGTCCTAGCAAGCAAGCCTCCTTCTTCTATCAGTCCTCCGGTTACAACAATCCGCAAAAGGAGTACCATTTTGATTCCATGCCTCTCCCCAGCTCAGTAAATATTTCTAGTCTAAGCTAAGTTGGCAAAGATTCCTCCCTCAGCATCTGGGCTGTTTAGTATCTGAGACCCTGCTGTGAAAAAACTTTATTGTGTTCTGCTGAAAAGTAACAGAATTATCACAACAATAATGCTAAAATCTGCCCTATATTGAGCCCATAATTACTCTATGCCAGTCACCATTATAAGCATCAGTGTATTAAGACACTGAATCTTCTTAACTATCCTATGATGTAAGTATTGTGATCCCATTTTACTGATGAAGAAACTGAGACACAGATAGGTTATACAGGAAAAAAGATATCCATTTTCCCCAATAAGTAATTCTGACATGGCAAATAACCCAGACTTCAGAATAATTCAGATAACATCCAAAATCCCTTTTACAAATCACAAAGATAATTATTTATTACATCTCTACTCTGTGGTCAATGTATTTGACTGAATTCCTGCAAGAGCCCTGTTAGGTGCGTCTTACCCTCACTTTTGCCATCGGACATTCACGCTCGGAGATTTTAAATGGTTTCACCCCACTTCACGGCTAGAACATGGGAAAGGTGTGTCTGGAGCTCACAGCTGTCTGCCTCCACGGGAGGGCAGAGCCTCTGATGCAGGAACGAGGACCATGAATTCCTGTTTGCCTTCCCTCCCAGACCCTGGCCAGTGCCTGGCACTAGCAAGCACCCAAGAAATGTTATTACCATCAAAGCAATTACTATTGGCTACTCCCCCTCTCCCCCCGCCCCGGACTTTCTGAGATTGCACCTTACGCCCTGGTCACTGTGTGTGTCAGGATGCTGGTACAGGTCAGCAATGGGCACTGCTGGGGCGGGGGGCACGGAGCACACTCGCTGCCTGTGACACCCTGGAAGCAGCCTAATGCTCTGACGTGAGATGCGTGTGTGCTGTCCTGGAAACCTGGGGGAGGAAACCATTTTCCCCTTGACACCCAGCAGAGCAGAAATGATGGAGGGGCCGGAAGCAGGAGCCTCCAGCCATGGAAAGGGGGTGGGGCTATGGCTGCAAGTTGGCAGGGACAAGAAAGTGAGCCCGAGCAAGAGGGAACTCGGGCCCCTCTGGGAACGCAGTAATGGGAAATAAATGACTTCCTTTGAAACGCTGGGTCCAGACTATGATGTTTCAACAGGGAGAGTTAAGGTCTGTATCAAAGGGGGAAAGGTGGGCCCCGGAAGCAATGACCTTGGAAAGGGTGGAGGAGGGAACTAACACTTAGCATCATCTTGCTGTCGAGGGCTTTCTGGACTCTCTCCCTGGATGCTTGTCACAACCAAGACAGGCACGGTAGCGGCGTAAAGGGGAAAGTTAAGAGAATGGTCAGAGGAAACCCAGGCATGAATCCCAGCTGGGCTGTTTTCTGCTAAATCCCGTGCTACCACTGGCAAATTACTCAGCCTCTCTGAGCTGGTTTCCTGATTTGTTAAGATGAGAGTGGTAATAATACCCAACGTACATAATGAATGAAAAATACCGATGGCACGTGCTCCGCAAAGAGCAACTGCTGCGCTGTTGTTTGTTCCTGCTCTCACTGCTGCTACTGTCTCGGCTATGAAGTAGATTCTGGTGCCAAAGGAAATGTTGGACAATCCTGACTCATTCCACTAAAAGGCTTCCTGGCCTTCGTCCACCCCTCCTCTCTGAATGTATAAAATGGGTGCATGGATATCCTCCTGTCTCTGGAAATCGGGGACTCGGCACACCTAGGCCCTTTAGAGGATGCTCGTTTTACTCCCCCTCTCTGGCCCCAGATCTGCCCCTGTGTGCCCCAGGCTGCTGAGTCCTTCTCAGCCCAAGGGACCACTTACCACTGACTTCCCCCAAAGCCCACACGCTTCTCATAAGGTCAGCGCCAGCCTGTTACTCCATGCTCCTTGCTGCCCACCTGTTCGGCTCCTTCAACAAGCCCCACTGCCAATAGTGGGTCGGAGATGGGTGCAGCGCCTTGGACTATACGCCTAGACATCCCAGCTCTCCTTTCAGAGCCAGCCTCCGCAGCCAGGCCAGTTTCCAGAGCTCCCGCCTCCCTGGTCCCAGCTCCCTGCGTGTGCGCCCAGGCCCCAGCATGCTGATTTCCAAGCCCACCCAAGCACAAATAAGCACGTCCTTCCCAGAATATTCTGTTATCAGGCCCCACACCGAGCACAGAAGTCCAGACAATTAGTGCAAACAGGAACTGCACCAGCTCTGCCAGCTGTGGGTTTCACAGCCTCATCCATTCGCCCACTTATTCGTATTAAACAAATATTTATTGATCAAGCTGTATGTGCCAGATACCGAGAAAACGCCATACCCGAGAGGGCGTACGCCTTCATCACACTCAGCAGGAGGAGCTTGCCTTTGAATAGCCGCACGAGGCGCGGCGCTGCACTCGCGCGCGCGGCCGACGCTAAACAGAAGCGCCCGGCCTGGTTCGCAGAACACACAGGGACCCGTTCCTTTCCCTCCGTGCTTCTCCACAGCCAACACAAGGAGGTGTGCACTGATCTGCTCTCTGACTCACAGATGCGTCGGCAACATTCCTGACCGTCCTGAAATGGGACACGAGCCATAATTTTAGAACCCAAACACCTATGAAATAAAAAGTAAACTACAGCCTCCTGAATTACCGCCATCGGCTCCATTACCAGCTTCCAGCTCCTTGAAAGGAAGGCGGGGGGTGGAGGGACAGAAGAGAACACTGTGGACAGACAAATGCGAGTGCTGTCTGATGACTGTCCCCGAGGCCACAGAGAGCGGAGGCTGGAGGGGGCTGGGAGGCAGCAGTAAGGACCTCTGGGATTTCACAGGCTGGAGACCCCATGCATTTTGCTAATTCGAATAAGGTAAGCCTCGGAGGCCCTTAATGCAGGATGGTTTTTAAGTGTTTCCAAGCTTCCTGAGAATGGTAAAACTGCCTTCTCCATCGGAATGATTCAACTGTGGCTCTACTGCTGAGCGCGGGAGTAGGAGTGCCTGCGTGTCTCCTGGAGCCCCACCCCCCTGCCCCCACAGCACTGACCCTCTCCTCTCCCAGAATGCTTTGCTTATGGCCAAGGCCACCCTGAGCTCCTTCCCCTTCCTTCTTGGCCTCGCCCCATCCTGTCCTCCCAGGACCCGTCCCCCATGCCGCAGTGCGACCGCCTGCCCCCCTCCCCGCTTGCCCCAGAACCGCCTCTTGCTGTGAGTACCTCGGTTTCCTCCAAATGAGGATGTAACAATAACATCTCCTTGGGAGGAGTTCAAGGACCTAGTGGGTGCAGATAAAGCCCCTGCACAGTGCTGGCATGTCTGAGGCATGTGATAAGGGGCAGCTATTACTTGTAGTAACAACAGTAGTATATGCTTCGCAGGGTTCGTGTGAAAAGCAAACACAAGGATGGTGGAGACAATGCACTTTGTACTCCCAGAGCTGGGGAAGTCTCAAACTTGAGGTCACTTGAGGTCAGCGAGTGGATATCATGGGACCAATGTAGCAAGGGAACCAAATGAATAGAAACTGTAGTCAGAAAGTTCCTTGGGACTAGGGACTGTGGCTGTTCTTATCACTGTTGGGTCCCCAAAGCCCAGCGAAGGGTCCGGCATGGAACTGGCACGCAGCAGATGTTGGAAAGGAAGGTGGAGGAAGAGAGGGCGAGGGAGCAGGGAGGTGAAGAGAAAAAGCAACATGCACGCTTTGGCGATGGGACGGAAAACCACTCAAGTGGGTGGAAAACCACTGTCTTTGAGAAGGTCAGTGAAGTACAAGAGGAAAGTACTGGAAGCACCACCCTCGGGGGCATCAAGGTCCGTCAAGGGAACGGTCGGACTTGCTGAGGGGAGGAAGCCGCAAGTCAGGGTCTTCAAGGACTTAAAAGAGGGACCGGGAAGATGGGACAAGATGGCAGGGCTGGAGAGCAGCATGAGTCTCAGAAGGAGGGCTTTCCCATGAAAACGGGGGATGAGGGGGGCTTGCAAGGGGGCGTCTGAGGCCAGGAGAAGGTGCTGTGGCCCTCAGAGCCGTGTGTCACTCCTCCTGGTCAGGGGGCAAGCAGGTGAAGTGGCATCTTTGGGGAAAGGTGGCCTCCAGAGAAGGGTGGGGATGACTGTTTGCCACAGTTAGGACGGGACGGCCACACCTTACGTGCGTGAGCTCAGACCCTCGCCTCCGGCTTCTGCTGCCTGCACTTCAACGAGCCTCTCCTCCTACTCGACAGGACAAACTTGAGTTTAGGTCCTGTGCAGTCAGTTTTTCAGCCACTTCCACTCGAAGACTTAGTCTTATCGCCAGTAAATGTGCAGCCTAATGTAGGTACTATTCTTATTTTCAATAATTAGAACGTAAGCGGTAAGAGGACAGGGACATGCGCTGGTTTGTTGACCACCATAACCACAGCACCTGCAACATTCCCTGGCCCATAGTAGGTTCTTGGTAAATATTTGTTGAAAGGATTCACGCCCTTCTTCCTACCGTGAGAGGTCTCCCTGCTACCCACTGTGGACACACTCAGCTTCTGCATCTGTTATGTGACATGTCTGATGGTCCCTGGGCCCCCCGCAGGGTCTTCTGTGCAGCCCCCCTGCTGTGGGTATTTATGTCAACATAGTGCCCCGTCCCAGAGGTGCCGGTTTTTCATGCCCCCCGGGAAGCGTCTGGGGTGCTGAGCCAGCCTGGCCCCACCCATCTGCATGCCTCCTTCAGGCCCTTACAGACTGCATCAGTCACCTCTCGCCACCACCATGCTACATAACAAACCACCACACCCTCTGTGCCTTGGAATGGCTACAAGCATTTATCGTCATACTCACAGGTGTGTGGGCTCTGTTTCAGGCTGCAGTTCTGGGAGAGGCTGGTGGGATTTTTCTGGAACAGCTGGCTCCCCAGGGCACTGTTCCCCTCACAGCAATGGCCTAAGTGCAAAGGGAGGGAGAGAGACACAGGGTGCGTCTCCCAGCCCAGGCCCAGAACTGGGTCGCTGGCTGACACAAGCGACAGCCAGCTGGATGGAGCCCAGGATGCAGAGTCACTGGGCAAAGGGCCTGCAGACAGCCCAAGGATGGGCTGTTGGGGACAATAATGCACCAGCTACCACCGCAGCTCAGCCATCCACACGGAGGGACCTTGGGCCATCCTTGGGTGCTGACCTCTCTCCAAGGTCCCCCTTTACTGCACTTTATGCCCAGCTCACACAGGGTCTCTGTGTGATTCTCTGCAGGAAACACCAGAGCTGTCTCCTGCACCCTCCTCCACCCCCTCCCCTCCTGAAGTGGGAGGGGGTAGGATGACCGCTTCCAACCAGGGCTCCCTGTCACCCTCACGATGCTTTACTTGTCCTCTGAGGGAAGGTGGGACTCTCCAGCCATTCTGTCACTTGTCACAGGTCTCCTTTGAGGTTCATCTTGGGTAAGCCGGAATCTTTGTTTTTAGTGATGTGGGTAGAAACAGAGAAAAAAGCAAAACTCACAACTCAACTGATCGCCACAAGGAAACGAGACACCCCACTACTCTGCATGAGGAATGGGGCTTCGGAGACAGCAAGAGACAGCATGGAAGGCAGAATGGGGATGAAAACACCAGGAAAAAATAATCCCCTCTCACAGGGCTTCAAGGGGGCTTACACTGGAAAATGTGGGTGTCCGATAAATACCGGTTTGATTTTGTTAAGCTTTTTTCATTTGCTCCACCTCCACCAAAGAGCGCTGTCCAGAAACACCACAGGGTGACTCTGTAAGAAATTAGCAGCAGCACCGAATGTGGTCTGGGGACGATAATGGGAGAAATTCAGCCTGAAAAAGCATTATTTATCTTAAATTTCTGTAAGTGCCAACCTGGCCCAGGCACAATTTTTGAAGTGGCAGACATACACGCACAGCACATTATTTTGTTATCCGAAGCAAATAGATGTGCTAAGCATATTTCTCACTGAAAAGCAACGGCGTGAAACAAAGAAAAAGTAACAAGGCTTAAAACTTGTCCTTAATAAAAGCACAAAGCTGGCCAACTTTCGTTCTTTAATTTCTACATTAAAATTATTACAAGAAACATGCATTTGGTGGGCCTTAGGAGTAAACAGCTCTTTATCCACAATATGTTGGAAAACACAAAGCATCAGCTTAGCTCACAGGCGACATGTCCTACCTCCAGGATCCCAGTGCACCCTGTCGGGCATGGATGGAGCCGTGGAGGAGATAATCTAAAGAAACTGGAGTGTGGCTGGCGCTTGCTTGCCGTGAGCGGGGGCATCGGGATGCCTGGTTCATTTTGGGAAATGGGAAGAGCTTAGGCAAAGGGACTGAGGTAGGAGCAACACATAGTCTTCAGGGAACCAGAGGACGGCGTGGCTGGGACACTCAGCGGGAGATGGGTAGGGCCAGTGGGTGACACTGGGGAGATATCAGTGGCCAAAGATGCTGGGCCTTGAAGGTCACATTAGTTACTATTTGATCGATGACACAAGCTTGTGGCTTATTTCAGCTCACCTGCCGAGCAGACTTGACTGGTTGGCACACGCAGAGGCCAATGAATGATCAGATATTTTCCAATTCATGTTACTAGGCCTTCCCTCGTGTAGTGTTTTTTTTTAACATGTATCTTCTAAAACAATGTTCTTGGGTGGATGGAGGTGGGGGGACACCAACAACAACTTACCCCAACCCATTAGCCTTGGAGTGAATTGTTTAAAAAAGCACAGGTCTCTTTAAATCTTATCTGACAGCTGAGAAATTAAGGTCCATAGCAAAGACTGGCTAGCTCTCCCCATATCTATTCTATTCCTGTCACTCTGGGACCACAGCCGGACAATGTTTCCCAGCCTCCTTTGTGGTGAGCTGGGGCCACATGGCTGAGTACTGCCAATGGGGTGTGAGCAGAAGTAACATAGGCCACATCCATGCGTGGCCCATAAAACCTACAGGTGGATGTGCATTCTCTCCATTCCCGTGGGCTGGCTGGGCTGTGGATGCCCAGAGCAGCCACAGAAGCCACCTGAGGAAGACGGTGGAGCCACAGTCAGCCCGGATCCCTGAATGAGCATGTGGAGCAGAGCCCATGGCCAGCCTCACCCTGCCTTCGATTGGACTTTGTGTGAAGGTGAAATACGCCTCCCCCACACCCAGCACTGGGTTTTGGCATGTCCGTATTTACAGCAACTAACAGTGCCTTAATTAATACAGCACCCAATCTGGCATTTGACTCATTTCCTCAAAGACAGGTTGGGTTAATGTCTCACCATTTGGGGTTGCAGGAAGTAAGACCTGTAGTACTGGAAATCCTCTCTCAAAGGGAAAGAGATGCTAAATGCGTTGGAACAGGATATAGTCACAGGGGGAGCCCGGTTATGAGAGTTGGAATCGTGGCAACGGGACCCTCCCTCTCGGGATCCCCAACTGTGTTTGCATTTTTATCACCCACTGGTGCACAGTCGTTCCCCTCATCCTGGGCCAGCTGCGAGAGCAGAGCAGAGGCACAGCCTCAGTGGCTCAGCGGGCACCCAAACCTTAGACTTCTTCGTAGAGGTTTTTCTGCAGGGTCCGTTTATAGATCCTGCAGCCATGAGAGCTGCCACGTGTCAATCATTGGTATCCCGGGCAGATCCCGTGAGTGCCCTTCCAATCACTGACATATCCCCCTATGCCAGCAGACACTCTGTGGTGGGCATTGGTCCATGTTCTAAGTCAGCAGAGGTTTGAGATTGGTTGTTTCCGGGTCTTAGTCAATTTCACATTTGGAAACTTCCAGTAACAAGGAGGAAGCTGGATAAAGGGCCATATTCGGGAGGTCTATGCCCCTTTCAGGCCACTGCCCACTGCTTTCTCCTTGGTGCTGAGTAGGGGATGTTTCCCTTATTACAGGAGTCCTCCCGCTAGGGACGAAGGCCCTACACTGGGCAGTTGAAGAGGGAAAGTCAAGCTGTGCATGCGAGTGTTTGTGTGTGACTTGTGCATGTGTGTGTACAAACCTCTGTGTGAGCGGTGACAGTTCTATTATTTGGGTCTGACAATAGCCAAGTCTTAAGCGTTCAGTAAAACCTCCATGTTATTGTCACCCAGAAGAGAGAAGGACAGTGACAAAGTGAGGTGTTGAATGTCCTGTGTAAAGATGAACGGGTGGTTGAAAGCCCTATGAAAGGAAGCCTGAACAATGCAAAAAGCACGCGTGGACTTCAGGGTCAGACTACCCCGAGTGCTGCCCCGGACTGTGGCGTGCGGCTGGGCCAGGTTACCGCGGCCCTCCACGGTGGAGTTCCCTCACCTGTCACACGGGGACAACAGCAGCTATCACGAGGCCTTTGGATAAACGGGATCACACAGGTCATCCTCCGGCACAGGGTAGATATTCAACAAATGGTCATCCCCAGTGTGGCCTTCTAATCGATGGACCCCTTTGCCCTATTTATCACCTATTATTTCATACGTGTTTGTTTGGTCTGGGTTGTGGCTCCGCTAACTACCTCAGTGGTTCCTGTGCGTGTACCTGTGTCCCTAAAGCAGACCTCCAGAGCTGCGCCAGCTAGGATGGCAGAGACTAGCCCCTCAGAGCTACTTATCTTTAAACTTAAATTCATTAAAATGAAATAAAATTATAAACTGAGTGCCTCTGTGGCACCAGGCTCTCGATACCCTCACTCATGCGGCTCATGGCTACCGCAGCAGGCAGTGCAGGTGCAGAGCCCTGCCACCGACGCGGGGAGCACCGTGGGCAGCGCCGCGCTAGACAGTCACAGAAGACTTACGAGCTCTTTTCCAGCCATTCCAAGGGCCTAATGAAAACCATACATTTACCCACAATGAGGCTGCCCAGGTTGGCTAGCGCACCCAGGAGACCGCTTTGGGCTGAAACTGAAACAGGCTGCTTTAAGAAGCCAGTTACTTTCCAAAGATCCAAACAGGTGAGATAAGGAAGAAGCCACAGGTCTTCGCCCTGAGTCCAGAGCCAGGGGGGCTGGCTTTGCAGAGGGTACGTTGACTAGTGGGCAGTGGACGGGGTCACCAGGTCAGATCCAGGTCCTCAGAACCTTTACAGTGGGGGTGTGTAGGTGTTGGAAGCTATCAAGTTCAGGGGTAGGTGGCAACGCCTAAGAGGCAGAAAGAGGATGGTAACAGGAGACAAAATAGGGTCAGCGATACAGCATGGGAGGGGCGGCAGCCCAGGGCCCAAGCAGAAGCTGACATGCACGATAGTGAAGACCCCTGGCTGAGAGCAGTTTAGCTTTCCCATCTTCTGTGTGGGGCATAGGCTCTTTTTTTAAATATTTTATTTATTTTTAGGGAGAGAAGGGAGGGAGATAGAGAGAGAGAAACATTAACGTGCGGTTGCTGGGGGTCATGGCCTGCAACCCAGGCGTGTACCCTGACTGGGAATCAAACCTGCGACACTTTGGTTCTCAGCCCGCGCTCAATCCACTGAGCTACACCAGCCAGGGGAGCATAGGCTCTTAAAGGTAGAAAAGAAATAAATTTAGATATTACCATCAGCATTTAACAATGTTCTTCAGAGTTGTGTGTGTGACTCATGAAAGTGAAGGGACACATTGAATATTACGCCGTGCATGCCGTTCATTCGGTGGGTGAGGCCGGCATTGCTAAGAGCCCATGGGACAAGACGTCCACTTAGGAAGGACACCATGGGCACTTGGGAGGAAGCCTGGGCGGTGTGCTCAGCAGGGAGCCCTGACCCCTCTGCCAAGTGACCCCCCCCCACCAGCTTGAGTGTGGCTGGTGGCAAGTCTTCAGAGGAATAGAGAAGGGGTTCCAGGGAAAGGGAATGTGTACAGAGCAAAAACTAAGGTTGGAAGAAGAGTAGAAGCCAAAGGGATAGAGGCAGACTGAGACTGGCTGATGGGACAACGACACTCCACGGTGGTGGCATGGCCAGGCAATGATGCCTCAATGCTTCCCCCACGGAAGTCTCCAACCAGGTCTCCACTGCCCACCGATGCTTGGCGCGAGTGGACTTGCGCAGGGGAACACAAAGAGAAGAGGTGCTCCGCTCAGTCCTACGGTGCTGAACAGAGCAGCACAGCAGCCTGAGCACAGGGGACAGCAAGCGTCTGGGACCCCACAGAAACCCACGGGACAGGCTGTGCACGTCCGTGGGGATCTGCAAGGCTCTGAGTTCGTTTATACCCTAGACGGGCAGCGGGGCCCAGTGAAAACCTGAGTCAAGTATCCAAGGCAAGTTGGACAGGAGTTTGCATATTTTGTCCTCCCTGTAGCTGCTTTGCAGGGAGGAGGTGGGGAGCATCCGGAACCAAAACACTCGGAAGATGCCCGTGCAAGCCGCAGCTCTGCATTTACAGGCTGCCTGACCTTGAGCAAGTTCCTTGACCTCTTGGAGTGTTCTTTTCATCTTGCACAGTGCCTGGTTCCTAATCACCCTCCACCACTCTTCAGTGACTGTGCAAATGAGCCTTGCGCTAAAGGCAGCCTGTGTGCGGAGACAGGTACACAGATACGCAGACGTGGCCTGCGGGAAAGCAGCGACAGGGAAGAGGGGCACAGTGTGTCTCTGGAGAGGAAGGAGGCACAGGCACCCTACCCACCACCTGGTATCCCAGGTATCCCGGGGCAGCCTGCATTTCCCAACCCCCCATACATGTCTCCATGTCATGCCATGTACAGGTGTGGAGTATAAGCTGGGGTCATATTGAAAGTAGCTTGCAATGGTCCAGCCAGAATGGACAGGCCCTGTGAACTGGTGTGCACCAGCCCCATACGCAACGCAGGGTTTCCCTGTATCCTAAAAACAGTGCTCCCGTGGGCATGGGCAGCCCCCTGTGGTCATCAGAATATCGGGGCATGGCCTTTGGAGGAAGACATACTCTGGTTCCCCTGCAGACCCTCAGTTCCGACCAGGTGACATTGGAACCACCCCTTCCTTCCGCGTGATCCAAGGTCCTCGTCTACACAATAACCGGAGGAATGCACTGAAGGGTTGAAGGCAGGATTGGACATAAAAAGCACCTGTTTGGGTCAGTTCTCCAGAGAGCAGGCTGGACAGCAAGATTTGGGAGCCATGAGTTGTGTTTTGGAGAAGTCAGATGGGGTTGGAGGGAGCAGGGCACGAAGGGGAAGGAGCCACGAGGGGGCAATCACCAGGGTCCAAGCCTCTGCCGATCCCCGTGGGGCCTGGAGTTGTAAACAACACACAGGCTTGGATGGAGCTTACCTGGAGGCAGAGGAGCCAGGGTTTTATACCCACACCTGTCAACTCCTGGCTACGAGCTGCTGGGAGAGGCGGGTGACATAGATACGCAGGCACACTGTCGGCTCTCCCTGTGGTCAGGAAGGCTGCCGTGCCCCAGGACAGTCCTCTGAAGGCAGCAGAGACAGATGCTAGCTGCAGCAGCAAAGCACGAGGGGGATAGGGAAGGGGGCACAGAGACCCAAGAGACCCAAGGCGGGAGCCAGGCACCAGCCCCACCCACTACCCTACCTTGCCTTGTGTGGTGGGAATCAAATTAACATCCGTTGTGTCGGGTCTTTGCATCTTCTTGTGTACAGGCGTAGCAACACGGAGGACCAGTTGCACGGCTCTCACTGTGTGCCAGGCCTGTTCTGAGTGTTGTTTAGTTCTCATCCCCAACACAGTCATCCTCATTTTAAAGATGCAAACCTGCCCTGGCGGGCGTAGCTCAGTGGATTGAGCGTGGGCTGTGAACCAAAGCATCACAGGTTCGATTCTCAGTCAGGGCACATGCCTGGGTTGCAGGCCATGGCCCCCAGCAACCGCACATTGATGCTTCTCTCTCTCTCTCTTTCTCCCTCCCTTCCCTCTCTAAAAATGAATAAATAAAATCTTTAAAAAATAAAATAAAATAAAAATGCAAAAACCAGGGCACAAAGAGGGTAAGGAACTTCCCCGAGGCCACACTGCCGGTAAGTGGCAGACGGGTATTTATGCCCAGGCGAGGGCCGGTAGCCCCGGCTCTTAAACACGATGCCAGACTGCACTTGGGTGTGGCCAAGCACCGCCTCTCATGCTCTGTCCAAGCAGGAGCCGCCAGCCACACGTGGCTGTACAAAATTAAAGCTAAAATATTAAAATGACATAAGATTTTAAATGCAGTCCCTAAGGCGCACTAGCTACCTTTCAAGTGCCCAATAGTGCCACCTGACCAGTGGCGACAGTGGGAGCCGTTCACACCCGTGCACACCCACGCACACACGGAATGTTTCCAATAGGAAGTTTCACTGGACGGCACTGGAGAGAAAGAATCCTCGAGAGAGGGCACGCCGGTGTGAAGACCCCAGGACCTGAAATGAGACAGGTGTGCTTCCTGTCCCAGCTTTGACCTATCGGCTGTGTGATTAGGGGCAAACCTCGGTTTCCTCACCCCAGCACCTCCTTCTCCTGTGCCCATGGCGAGAGCGAAATGAGATCGGGACCCTACCTCGCACATGCCTGGCGCAAAGCAAGTGCTACCGTGAGTCCTGTTGCTTCTGTTACCCATCACTGCTGTTGTTATTGTTACTGCTGATGGGGAGCTGAAAGGAGCCACCAAAAAGCTCACACCACGTCACAGGTGGGGAAACTGAGGCACAGAGCGGGAATGCCGCGTGAAGATGGCAAAGCCAGGACTAGACTCCGGCTCCCTTCATTCCATGGATGGCCATCCCCCCACCGGTCTGTGCCCTAAAACAATTCCATGGCCATTTTAGCTCTTCAGCTTCGAGCTCTGTCTGTCGGGTTTGAATATTCCATCTCTGACCAACCGTGAAACCATGGAAACTGGATGGCAAATTGAAAAGGCAGCAAACAAATTAGCTTGCAGAGCCCCACAAATGATATAATCGCTCCAGTATTTAAGCTGCAGATATTCTCTGCTTCCAGCCAAGGCCTTTCTCAACTGCCTTTGTAAACCTGCACTTGGGTGTCCCACGTTCGGCCTCAGCCCACACAACACTGTGCCAGGCTCCACGTCCACTCTCCGCCTCGCGTGGATTCAGAGCCAAACTGGAGGGGGAGGCGTCCCTTTGCCCTCCCAGCCTCTGCAGGAATGCCACACCACACGAACAGGTCTGCAATTCATCTCATTCCTCCTCTGAAGCTCGAAGAATAAGCAAGTAGGAGTGGTGACCTGTGGGTGAGGAGAGAGAATTGTTTAGGGTGGACCAAGAAGGAAATTATAACAAAAACTAGCCAGAAGCATGACAGGTGCTTGTGGGAGATTGCATAAAGAGTCCAATTCTTCAACCCACACGGTATCCACACCTTTTGCCGTGTAACTGGGCAGCTGTGCATTCCCACTACGCTAGAACATAATTGCATGGGCCTGTGGGACGTTCTTTGGCCACTGCAATGGAACTTTCTACCTCTGTGCTCCTGCCATCACCATGAGAAGCACATGCCTGCTCACCCAGAAGGAAACAGAAAACTCAGTTGGATCAGAGCTGCCTTGGCTTAGCTAACCCAGACAAGCCTAGATGAGAACAGGACATGCATTACTCCCACCCCTGCTGTTCCACAAAACATGGACAAGTCCAGCTAAGATCAATAGGGAACACTCACCTTGGACCAGACAATCCATTACCAACTCACAAAAGTATCAGCTGTAATAATAAATGCTTGTTGTTATAAGCCCCTGAATATGGGGGGTGCTTTGTTACACGGCAATAGCTGCCTAATACATCCTCCTTGATTATTCTCTCCCTCACTTCCTATATCCAGTCCATCAGCAAGTTCCCAATATATCTACTCATTTTTTTTTCCAATTGCAAAGCCACCAACGTTGTCCATTGCAACATCATTTGTCATGCAGACCACTGTGACTGCCTAATGACTGGTTCTGTCGCCTCCACTCTTATCTGCCACCAATCCATTCTCTACACACAGAAGTCAGGACTCTTTACTCAAAGTAAACTGAATTATGCCTCCCTACATGTAGGGTAGGGGATAAATCTTAGAATAAAACCCTGACCCCTAATGATGCCTGCCAGCCCTGCTGACCTCTCCTAGCTCTGGTTATGTCACCCTCCCTGAAGTCACATCAGCCTCCTTCCAGTTCTTGGAGCCTGTCAAACTCTCGCCCACCTGAGGCCTTTCCACATGCTGGTTCCTCTCCCTAAAATACATTTCTCTTTGGTCTTAGCATGGCTGGCCCTATCTCCTCCTTGAATCTCATCTTAAACTTTACCTCCCTAACCATGTTGCTGAAGGAAGGCTCCCTCTGTTTCCTCCAACTCACACTTATCTCTTTCTTTCTTAGAATTATTGGAACTGGCTATTGTTTTACTTATTTGTCTCTTTACTTTCTTCATTTACTCTAAAGGTATTTATTGAGCTCCTATTATGTGCCAGCATTATGTTCTAGGTGCTAGGGAGACAGCACTGAAGAAGGCAGACCCAATCCTTGACCTCACAGACTCTCCTTCCAGTGCGGGAGACAAGGAACAGGTAATACATGGACCTTGCTCTCCTGGGTCAACAGATTAAATGGAAAAGACTACATAGACTTTAAATACTGGCTTATTAGAACTGGCTGCCAGTGACATAGAGGAAGAGGTGGCAAGTATATACAGACCCAGCTCTAGGTCAGTTTCTTCTATGCATCACTCAGTGTCATCCCTGTGTGATGTCATCTGATTCAGCTCCTCTCCATCCCTCCCAGGCCTTGAGTTGTCTGTTTTCACTGCTCTTTACTTCAACTGCACAGGGCTTTTCTCAGCATTGTTTGAATGGGCCCCAATACCTAAGCAACAGAGTGTGGGAGATGAGCCTCCAGCCACCCTTGCACCCCCTGCCCCACTCTACCAATCCCAGCTGTGTTCCTGGCTCGCCTCACCCTTGTGCTCATCACAGAGCTGACCTCTGCTGAGCTGCACACTCCCCCCGCCCCCTCTTATTTTTCGTCTATTTTTTTCCACAGGGTCATGATGATTTATACCAGTTCTCACGAATTCACTGACTTCCCACTTTATATTTTTTCTTGTAAAACTTGCTAACTTTCCCTTCTCCAATGCCATAAATTTAGCTTCTGGTAAACACTACTCCACTCGAGATAGATAGTGTCATTTCGGAGACTGGAAGTGAGATGAAGGGAATAGAGCAGGGAGAACAGATAACTGACTGGGCTGAGTGGGTGCCCCAGTGCCTGCTCCATAAATAATTGTTGGATTACAAAATTAACAAAATTGTTACTTTCTTACAAATAACTCAAGGCCTCTCCTCCCAGAGTCAAGCTTCCCCCTCCTCTCCCATTTCCTTTTTTCTTCCGAGACTTGGACAGAATTAACTGGCTGATTCTCCCCCTAGATACAGCCCTGGATGAGAGCCAGTATACTAGGACAGCCTGAGCAGTTGTAGTAAAGAAGCTGATTAACTAAGATAACAGTTGCCATCCTTTTCACCTGATGATCAAAGATGAGTGGTCCCAGCGGACAGGTGCCCACGTTTCTCCTTCTTCCAGCCTTCACATGTTGCCTTCACATCCATGATCAAGGCTGGATCACTACCTGGCCCATGTTTTGCTCCACTGAAAGTAGGAGGTACACTGTTTGATTTTAAAGAAATGACAAGTAACTTCCACATTCCATGGGTGAAAATTTAATCAGATGACTACATGGGTGGAAGGAGTCTGGGAAATGGTTTCAATAGTTGGGTGGCCACGTGCCCAAGTAAGACAGAGGGATAGGCTGTTTCTAACAGAAAGAAAGGGGACAGGACCGTGGGGAACAGTTAACAGTCCTGGCCACACCCAAAGCTTTGGTTGAGGACCACACTGACCAAGCATCCTTGATATTACTGCTTCTTCTCTCTGGACTATCTCATTTCTTCCTCTTCACCCATCAAACCCCTACTCTTCTTCTTAAGCCCAGTTCAAATGATCTTGTGGCCATTCGGCCACTTACAGTCGCTTGTGCCAAGGGCTGTGGAGGGAGGGCTGAGCCCCTAGCCTTTGAAGAGCTCACCGTGAGATTCTGCAAGGAAAGCATGAACAAAGGGCCTGGCACTTGCTAGTCAATAAGTGATAAATTAATGAGTAATATATGCCCCATAAATGCTAAGCACTGTCGTCACTGTTGTTGTTCATATTCTTCTTTTCCCAAGGTTCCTTGGGAAAAGACCACAGGCTACAGTTGAATAAGGACAGGCTTGGGAGCCAGTGCAGACCTATGTTTGAATCCTGAACCCACTCCTTTCTTACTCTGTGACCATGGGCCTATGGCTAAACCTCTCTAAGCCTCAGTTTCCTCAAGTGCTAAATGGGATTATAGGGGTGCTACCTTATGGCATTACTATGTTTTTTAAATCATATAGTAAGGTAAGTGTTTAGTACAGTGCCTGCCATGAGTGTATTTCAATACATAACAGTTTTTGTTATAGTGTTATCATCATCCTCATCCTCAGAGAAAGATAATCATGGGTTTCAATTAGGCATGGATGTAGCTGCAGAATAACAGAACCTCATAACAATGGCACCAAAAGATAGTTTCTCTGGCTGCCAAATCAAGGAGCCCACGGGTGGGCAGGGCTGGAATGGAGACTCAGGGATGCCCCAAGGACCCGAGCGTCTACTCTCTTTTCTCTTCTCTTCACCATGTGTTGGCTTTCATCCTTATATTTATCCTTTCTGGCCTCCAAATGACTTCTGTGCTTCTAATGGCATGTGCATATTTTAAACAAGAAGTGAGAAAAAGAGGTTTGCCAGTCAAGTGTTGTTCTGATTTATCAGGAAAACTAAACCTTTCCTGGATTCTTCACCCCACAGACCTCCCTGAAGTCTCAGTGGCCAGGACTGTGCCCTGTGGCTGTCTCTAAGTGTCAGGGAGCCTGGAAAAGAGGCAATGGACAGGGTTTGGTTCAGCTACCGAGACTGACTATCATCCATGTTGAACTGTGTTCTCCTACCCTCCAAAAATATATTCAAATCCTAACCCCCTGGTCCCTGGGAATGGGACCTTATTTGAAAATAAGCAGCTTTGTAGATGTAACTAGTTAGATGAGGTCATACTGGAATAAAGGGGACCCTTATTCCAAAATGACTAATGTTAATATGAGAAGGGAGACATACAGGGGAAAATGGCCATGTGACAATGCAGGCAAAGGTGGGAGTGATGCTGCCACAAGCCAAGGAATGCCAGAGTCACCGGAAGCTGGGAGAAACCAGGCAGGTTCCTCTTCTAGAGACTTTGGAGGGAGCATGGCCCTGCCAACACCTTGCTTCCAGACTTCTGGCCCCAGAACAGTAAGGGAGTACATTTGTGTGGGTTCAAGCCGCCCAGTCTGTGGCATTTGTCACAGCAGCTCTTAGGAAACCTCTACATCACTCTACAGTGATGTTGCCACACCATGTAAACACATGGATGCATCACAATGTCTTAAGAACCAAAAGTTGAGGATTGTGTTGCACACACTCAGTAAAGTCATTCACTTATTCATCCATGCAACCCCAGCCTGACACTACAGCCCCCTGAGTGCCAAGGATAGGTCAGAGGGGCTGCAACTGACTCATCTCAAAGCCTCCTGTTCTCGGGGTCTCCAGGGCCCCTTATTCAAGAACAGACTTACTTGACCACATGTGTACTGCTTACGCCAACATCAAGAGAAAACTCAGCCCCAGATGGCCTCTGTGCCTGTGTCCAGCTGCACCACTGGGCAAGTGGCTGGTAATAGATTAATGTGACCTGAAACCAAGAGGACCCAAGACCCCACAGCTGCAGGAAACACCTTGAGGATCTGCTGAAGCAACAAGCTTGGAATCACGTGCTAGGAACGGAGGCAGGGAGCAAAAACCCATTGGATGAATTGGGATGTAAGACACATTTTTATGCCAGAACGTGGACTTGAACCCTGGGTTACTATAGTTTATCAGCATGTCTTCCCTGTTCTGCAAAATCTCTTTAATGATAAAGAGGGCTTCTCCCCGAAGTGGAGAAGCAAGTAATGGGTATCCTGCTTCATGCATAATTATACTTCAGCCGTACCCCAACAGTAAAAGATGAGGTGTTTTTCCAACCCTCATTTTATAGACGGAGAAACACGAAATTGCCCAAGGCCTCACAGCCTGCCAATGGCAAAGCTTGGACTCAAACCCAGATCTCCCTTGTGCAGATTCATGTCCTTGACCGCTGAAACAATTCTGTCAACCCAGAGCTGTGCTTAATGAGCTCAGGAAACCAGTTTCTTTACTCAACCCTCGTGGAATTCAAATGAAGTCGTTCTGCCATATTTCACACAAAAATATATTCATCTTCTCCAACTTAGCTTCTTTCCCATAATTTTTCTTAAAGTATCGCATATCTCCTGTTCTGTGTGAGCAAAAGAACAACAAATGAACAAATAGAACCCTGTTTTTAATAGAAAAAAAAACCCTGACTCTGATGTCATTGAGATTTTTCCTGTATTATTTTTTAGGTTTAAAAATCAACATGCATATAATACAGTCGAGTTTCAATCTGACTGTATTATCTGCAACATCGCTTCTGCTTTGATTTGTACACACATCTGTGTGTCATAGTATTCCAGACAGAAGCAAATGTGTCTAAGCACTCCAACCCCTGAATAAAGTAGAGGGTTCAGAGAATTCCGCATTCAAATCCCAGCTCCCCTGTGTCCAGTGCAAAACCAATCTGGGCTTAGTATGGGAGAGACTGTATTCAAAAAGACTATTGCTGTAGAGAGAACAGTTTGACTTCAGAATCTCCAAGCATCTCAAAATCCACCAGGAAAAGGCTTTTCTTTCACCGGGAGGGATTACGGGGCTAGCAAGGACTTTAGGGCAGGCGGGCAAGCGGCAAGGCTGAGCAGACAGCATGACCGCGACAGTGCGGCAAGATTTCCCTTTGTGGCCGGCCTCTGGGAACAAGCTGTTCTGTACCTTGGTGCTGGCTTAAGCTTGGAGACGAGCCAAAATTTAAGAGCCTATAGGAAGGAGGGAGGTTTGTCCAAAGTCTGGTCAAACCAAGTCCGTGGGTAGTGGTGATCCCTTGGCCACACACCGCTGAGCTCTATGACCTTGGGTCAGTCATTTTACTTCTCTGAGGTTCTGCTTTCTCTTCTTTCTTTTTTTTTTCTTTTTTTAATGCAAGCAGTGTCTGATCTCTCCCTCACAATGTAATGAGGATTAGATGAAACCCTCTGCAGAGAAACTTGGATGGATCTCTGTTCCCCCAGGGCGTAGAGAGGTGCCCACTAATGTAGTAAGCCCCTGCCCACATTAGCTGCTATCCTTACACACCTGGGAGAGGCCACACGCGCTGACGTTTGTCAAGTGCTTCTGAAGCTGCAACAGGAAAGCGAGCCTGTCCCTCACGCTCTGCACTTGAGTACCCTTCACTTCCCTGCAATGGCAGCATCTCAAATGCACGCTCCATAAATGTGTCGTCCGCCACAGAGAAAATAGATTAGAAAGGTCAGTAAAGAAGGGAATTCTTCTTTCTGTTGTTTTTTTTTTCCATGCATCTGATTAGGGAAAATAAACACCTTTTATCAGCTAGGACCTTCTACAGAAGCATTTTAGAGTGTGAGGGCAGAACTGAGCCAAACTCGCACCGTCTGGAAAAGTCCCAGACGGTCTTCAGCTCTTAGGAGTACTCTCCGGACGATGGGGATGGAGGACGGGAAAGGAGCCGGGTGGTTTGAAGACAGGGCAGTATAGCGAAGCCATCTCTGCGCCCTTCCTCGAAGAGGGGTCTGGCAGGTGGTAGGTGACGAGGTTTATTTGTCCGAGTGGCCTGGGGGCACCCACTCCCTCAGGCAGCTTCCATGGACCCTTTGGTAGACTGATTCCAAGACCCCACGCTGAGCTCAGGAGCCCTTCGTGACCCAGCTCTGCTCCCCCTCATCTCAGTTCCTCCCCCCTCTCCCCTCTGACCCCTACGGCCACATCAGCCACTTGGCCTCGCTGTTCCTCCACCGGAGCTGGTGGGCTCCTCTCTTGGGCTGCTGCCCTGGCTGTTCCCTGGACCTGAAATCACATCCCCTCCACACCTGACTCTGGTCTCTGCTCACATACCCCTCCTTGGAAAGGGCTGCCTGCCCTCCTCACCCCATGGGAAATGGCAACCCTGCTGTCCCTGTATATACTGGCCATAGTTCCTTTTTGCTCATGGGGCTTATTAACACTTGGAATGGTTTATTTAAATTTGTATTCCATGTTCTCGTGAAGCTCTCCCTAGAATGCAGGCTCTGTGATGTTGATCACTTGTCTTACTCACCACCAGATCCCCGGCACCTAGAATGGCACACCACACATAGTACGTGCTTGATAAATATTGCTCTATTATCTCACTTAATCCAGTCCAGGAAATAGGACTGTGGTCCCCATTGGACAGATGAGGAAATGGAGGCTCAGAAAAATGGAGCCACTGTCCAGGGTGTCGCAGAATGGAACAGGCAGCCCTGGCTTTGAATCCGTATCCATCAGCCGCCTCCTTGGAGACCATGCTGTTAAAAGTGACTCTGAAGTACTCGTAGCCCCTTAGGATGAGAGCCCAGACTAAACCCTTCAGTACTGGTGGGGCCATGAACTTTAGCTCATCAGGGCACCAGCCACTTACATGACCCCAGCCATACCTCCAAGATCTCTCACATCAGAAGACCCATTTGCCAAGTTCAAATGCATTGCGATTGTCTGCCATCCTTTCTAAATTATTTTAAGCAGTTGATCACGGGAACACTTATTAAGTCCATGCCCACCTCTATAACATCTTAAAGTGACAGGCAGTGGGAGCCATGGTCCACGTGTTACCTGGTCTTGGCTAAATAGAAACTCAAATGGCCAAGATACTGCTTAATGGGCACTCTATTAAAGTCAAGGTGTAGCAGAGATGAGGAAGAGCCTTCGGCTGTGCCAGGTCCTGGCTACCCTACTCAAACCCCAAAGAGGCAGCAAGGAACCTGGCAAAGAACTCAGCTTTGGGAGCCAAATGAACTTGAGAACTTCCTTCCAATTGACCCCCAGCAAACTTAATGGGAAGAGGAGTGTGATGACCCTCTCGGAGCCTCATTTTCAACATGTGCCAAATGGGGGCTGGGAGACATAGCAGCGGCATTGAAGTCCATGGGTTCCTGTGGAGAATTCACAGTATCATGCCTGCAAACTGCTAGTCTCACTCCCTGGCACACAGCGAGTGTGTCATAAAGTGGTAGTTGACACATTTCTCTTCATTGCACCTGTTCCCTGAAACAAGTTGCCCCAGAAGTGGGGTTTTTGTTAACTTTTTAATAAAGATGGTATGCGATTACCTCCAGACCGGGGTATACTTGGCCATTCTTTGAAAAAGCATCCACTGGGTGGAAGGCCACACCACCCCGAATGCGCATGATCTCGTCTGGAAAAGCATCTCACTGGCCACCTGCCTGGTGCCAGGCTCCGTGCTCAGCTCTGAAAGAGACAGAGATGAATAAGACATGAACCTCCCAAAATAAGCCCAAGGGGAATATGTCTATGTAGGGAATATTGCATTCTGCCTTCGAAATTAAGTTTGTTTCCTCATGCTTCACTGGCATCATTTCTTCCATGTGTTTAGCGATTGGTTCAATGAATTGTTAAGACCATGAATAACTATGGGGATAAAAGTAATTTGGGGGTGTGAACTTCAGCACATCCTTAACTGTTTCAATCATTCAGTAGATGTTTGCTGGCCCTTCCGTGTGTTGCGGGCACTGTTTCAGGCGTCAGGGGTTGAAGAGTAAACAGAGCAAAGTCTCTGCCTCTATGGCACTCATAGCTATTGTAGTTGGGAGGTGTGGTGGTTTTAAGACACGTCTGCAAATTCTCTGATCATTTTCCTACGAGGAGGTGGGGTCTATATCCCTCACCTTGACCCTGGTCCAGCTTTAGTGATTGGTTGGTGGATAGAGTGAAGAGGCAGTGACACAAGGTGACTTCCAGGCTGGGTCATGAAAGACAATGCAGCCCCTTCCTGCTCCAGTGTAACTAACACCTGTGCTGGAGCCAGCACGCAGGGAGTCTGACCGCCCTGTGGCTGCCCTGCTGTGAGGAAGCCCACGCTAACCCACAGGGAGAGGTCCTGAGCCTAGCAGAAAAGACAGAGATGCCACACTAGGTCCCCCCTGCTCCAGTACCCCAGCTGCCCCAGCCACCATCTGATGCCAACCTCGTGAGAGACCCCAGGCCAGAAACCCCCAGTGAAGCCTTTCCTAAATTCCTGGCCCACAGAACCCGTGAGAGATAATAAAATGATTGATGTTGTCCTAAGACACTAACAAGTTTTGGAACGGTTTATGATGCGTCAATAGACAACCAGAATAGGGAGAAAACCGTACATACATACATACATACATACATACTTTTAGCACTATTAAGAAAAGGAAAGCAGGGCCCTAGCTGGCGTGGGTCAGTGGATTGAGTGCGGGCTGCGAGCCAAAGTGTCTCAGGTTCGATTCCCAGTCAGGGCGCATGCCTGGGTTGCAGGCCACGGCCCCCGGCAGCCGCGCATTGATGTTTCTCTCTCTCTCTCCCTCTCTCTCTCTCTCTCTCTCTCTCTCTCTCTCTCTCTCTTTCTCCCTCCCTTCCCTCTCTAAAAATGAATAGCTGGAATCTTTAAAAAAAAAAAAAAAAAGAAGAAGAAGAAAGAAAAGGAAAGCAGGGAAAGAGAAAAATAGGCAGGGATGTCACCAGGGGAGGCCTCCTTAGGTGCTGACCATTGCACAGAGACCTGAGGGAAGGAACCTCAAGGCTGTTATTACAGGAAGAGCACTCCAGAGAGGAAAGAGCAAGTGCAGAGGCCCTGACGCAGGAGTGTACCTGACATGCTCGAGGTTGGAGAAGGAAAATACAGCTGAGCCCCGCAAAGGAAGGAAGGAATACAGGAAGGTGAGAGCAGGGACACAGCCAGGGGCCTGATCATATGGGGTCTTATGGGATAGCACCATCAGGACAGAAGTTAATACCTACAAAGTACTTCTTTACAAAGTATCAGGGACTATGCTGAGCATCTAGTATCACAACATTCATTATTACTAGCAGGATTGGTACTATTAACCCCATTTTGTAGATCAGGACACAGAGGCACAGAAAGTCAAGGAGTGAGGATATTTGTGGATCTAGGATGTAGTGGGACATTGACAGGACCCGCTGAGATACAAGTGAGATGTGACAGAAAGGTCAAGGCCAGCTTCTTAGATCTTTTTTCATTTTTTCAAATTATTTTATTGTTGGTCAAGTACAGTTGTCTGCATTTACCGCCCCCCCCACTCCCCTCCCACCCCAGCCATCCCCACCTCCCTCCCCTGCTTCCACTCCTCCTTGGTTTTGTCCGTGTGTCCTTTATAGATGTTCCTGAAAACCCTTTTCCCCTGTTATCCACCCCCACATCCCCTCTGGTTACTGTCAGATTGTTCTTAATTGCAATGCCTCTGGTTATATTTTGCTTGCTTATTTGTTTTGTTGATTAGGTTCCACTTAAAGTGAGATCATATGGTTTTTGTCCCTCACCATCTGGCTTATTTCAATAGCATAATGCTCTCCAGTTGCATCCATGCTGTCGCAAAGGGTAGGAGCTCCTTCTTTCTTTCTGCTGTGTAGTATTCCATTGTGCAAATGTACCATGGTTTTTTGATCCATTCATTTACTGATGGGCACTTAGGTTGCTTCCAGCACTTGGCTATTGAAAATTGTGCTGCTATGAGCATTGGAGTGCATAGGTTCTTTTGGATTGGTGTTTCAAGATTCTTAAAACATAATCCCAGCAGTGGAATTGCCTGGTCAAAAGGCAGTTTCATGTTTACTTTTTTGAGGAAATTCCATACTATTTTCCACAGTGGCTGCACCAGTCTGCATTCCCACAAACAGTGCACTGGGGTTCCCTCTTCTCCACAGCCTCTCCAAGGCTTGTTGTTTGTTACTTTGTTTATGACGGCCATTCTGACTGGTGTGAAGTGGTATCTCATTGTGGTTTTAATTTGCATCTCTCTGATGGCTAGCAATCCTGAGCCTCTTTTCATATGTCTCTGGACCCTCTGTATGTCCTCCTTAGAGAAGTGTCTGCTCAAGTCTTTTTGCCCATTTTTTAATTGGGTTGTTTGTCTTCCTGGAGTGGAGCCATGTGAGTTCTTTATATATTTTGGAAATCAAAGCCTTGTCTGAGGTATCATTGGCAAATATGTTTTCCCATACAGTTGGTTCTCTTTTCATTTTAATGCTGTTTTCTTTAGCCATGCAGATAGCTTCTTAGATCTTTTAACACAAACAATTGGGTAAGCAGTGATACTATTTAATGAGAAGGAGGACTCCGAAAATGGGGCAGAATTTGGGATTAGTATCTGTAGGGCAATGTCTAACTCTCAGTCATTTCTGCGTTGACCCGCCAGCCCCCAGCACACTGACTAACACGTAGGAGGTACCGAGTAACAATGTCTGGACGACTAGTCTCCCAAGATCCAGCTTGACCTTGCCACAATCTGTTTGTTCTATGCAAAGATTAAAACACACCACTTGCCTTTAACCCATCAAATACTACCTCAAAAGTCATTTTTCGTTTATATCTAAGCATGATGATTTTTATCGCACCCTCTCCTGGGACTACCCTTTAAGAGCAGAGAAAGACCATGTGAGTCCAGCGAAGGGCCTGTGTACCTGCATGAGAGGTGGGGCTACAATCTCCCGAAGTTCATTGGACAAGTTCAGAGGCCTCCTGACCTCTCGTAGATCTCAAGGTGTGTACATAGCACCGAAGTAGAAATGCTTGCTACCATGCTCTGGGTCCCCTACTAAATACTCATTGCATTTTATCTCATTGGATCCCAGCAACACTGCGTGAAGGCAGTACTGGTAGCCACCTCACAAGAGATACAACTACTCAGAGAGAGGAAATAGCTTGCACAAAAGTTCTCACCACTTCTAAGTGACAGAGGTAGTATTTAGCCCAAGCTGGATTCAAAAGTTGATACTTTTCCCACCGTGCCCCTGTGACACAGACTGCAAGATACAATGCACAGCACAAAGTGTCCCTCCCACATGCCTCGTCCTCAACCGGGCTCCGCCCTCCTCCAGCTGGGGGCCTCAGGCCGGGGACTGTGCTTCCGTGTGTCTCAGTTACCTCATCTTTAAAAAGGAGATGTTGATGATAGTACCAAACCCCATTGCATTTTTGGAGGGTGTAAAAAGTAAGGTGTTGGCAGCTGTCCTTCTCCTGATGCCAACAGTCATTGCAGGCCTCTCAGAGGGGTCAGAAGGCAGCGTGCCATGGACTGAATTGTGCCCTCGCCCCCGTTCATGTGGTGAAACCCTGGTCCCCAGTGTGACTGTGTTTGGAGATGGGGCCTTCGGGAGGTGCTTAAGGTGAAATGAGGCCTTAAAGATGGGGTCCTCCAATAGGATTAGTATTCTTATAAGAAGGGACACCGGAGACCTAGCCCTTGCTCTCTCTCTGTCTCTCCCCATCCCTCTCTCCCCACCCCTCCCCACCACATGCTCAAACAAAAGGCCATGTGAGGCCAAAGTGTCCATCTTCAAGCCAAGAAGAGAGCTCTCACCCGTAAAAGAATCCACCAGCACCTTGATCTTGGTCCTCCCAGCCTCCAAAAAAACTACCAGAAAGTAAATGTCCCTTGTCTATGCCACCCAGCCTGTGGCATTTGGTTATGGCAGGCCGAGCCAACTAAGACACAGCTCCACACTGTGCTTGCTCTGTCCCTGCCCAGATTTTCCGGACAGGTCGGCCAGCCCCCCTCCCCACCGGGGCCTTCTCCTTTCCCGGACACACGTGTAGTCACTCTGGTCCTGGCAAACAAGAAGCAGACAGCTCTGGAATTCTAAACAGCCTGCAGACTGCAGCCTCTTATTTTAATGACTCTAATTTATCTCCAACATTATCAATAATAAATCAAACTAAGTGGAATTAAAACAACTTTCCCTGCAGCTGTGTCATGTTCTGTTGGAAAAGACAGCCCCCTTCAAAAGGCTGTGCGGATCACCAGCCCCCTCGGCCGGCCCCCAGGGAGCAGGCCCCTCCGGCAGGTGCTCGGCATTTCCTTCCATGAAAGGAGACGTTTTCCATCTGCACCAGCTGTTGACTGCAGAACTGGCACGTCATACACAGTTCTAGGGATGCCACCTCCATGACCTCATTTAATTCAAGCCTGTGGAGTAGGAATGACTATGTCCCCATTTTACCGATGAGGAAACTGAGACACAGAGGGGTCCCATGACCTGCACCCAGTCACCCAGACATCCCTGGCCCCAGTTCCACATCCTCTCCCCAGAAGAAGAAGTCTTTCTGGTCTGCAGATGGCAGCCTAATGTTCTGGCAAAGGCTCATGGGGTGGAGGTAGAGGTCTGGGTCCGAGTCCCTCCTCTGCCTTTAATGACGAATACACATTCAGGGGTTATCCAGTCTTGCTAAGCTTCCTCTTCCATCGTTAGAAAGGGCAGTTTATAACGCCTGCGGGGCCACCATCTGCGCAACTCCAGAAGAGGTCATGTAAGAAGCACACGTGAACAGCGCCCCCTGGAGATGAGCCTTGGGATGACTACATCCCTCCCTGGGGTTTTAGGGAGATTTTGAATTAGTAGCTGCAGAGCACATAACAAAATGTCTGTCACATCATCAATAATCACAATTATTATCTATGTGTTAGGGTGCTTCTGTGGGTTTCTACTGATATTCACGAGCTGAACTTGAGATGGAATAAAAATGACATTGACTGGACTGCCTTCTACTCAGCTGATTGAGTAATCATAAATAATGGTCAGTAGAGTGGAATGTTCTAGAAACCACAGGAACTCAAAGGCACATGCTGCAGCCTGAAGGCCTTATCTGGAAAATGGAGAGGAGGAGGTCAAAGAGGCCGTAGACTCATTGGAGGTCACATGACCACCTTGTGGCAGAATCAGGGTGAGATGTCAGGTGTTTCGAAACCCAAGACGGGCTTGTCCCTCACCAGCTCCCTTCCTCAACGTCCCTCCTGGCAGAATCCTGGCACTGGCTTGTGCGTCACGCTCTACAGGTGGCAAGGCGCTTTCACAGAAGTTACCGCTGTCTGGTCCCTGTCACAGGTTAAACTGTGCCCCCCACCATAAAAAAACCATGTTGGAGTTCCTAACTCCCAGTACCTGCGAATGTGACCTTCTGTGGAGAAGAGACACAAACAAGGACACACGAGGAGAAGATGGCCGTGTCACAACAATGGCAGAGCCTGGGGGGATGTGTCTGCAAACCGAGAAGTGCCGGCGGCAGCGGAGTCCAAGAGAAAAGCAGGGAGCAGGTTCTTCCCTAGAGCCTCCGAGAGAGCACAGCCCTGCAGACCCTCTGACTTCTGACTTCCAGTCTTCTGAGCAGTGAGAGAACATCATTCTGTTGTCTGAAGCCACCTACTCAGCGATACTTTGTAGCAACAGCCTGCAAACTGATGCTGTGCCCAAGCGGACACTGGAGTGACGTCCCTGCAGCTTTGCAGGCAGGAGCCAGAGCTCAGAGGTGCGAGTGGTTCAGCCACTGCCAACTGTCCACCTTCATCTCACTCACTCACCGCCCTCCAGCCGCACTGGGCCCTTTTCTCCTCCCAAACACACCAGGGGCAGGGCGCTTGTTTGTCCTGCTGAGAACACTCCCCCCAGGACTGTAAAGGGGTTGCCTCCCCGCACCTACCCAGGTCTCCATCCAAACAACCTCCTCGTTTCACCCTCCCTGGACCACACGCCCCAGTCTCTCTCGGTATATAGTCTATTCCTCCCCCTCCACCACTTCCACGGGCACCTGGAATGATCTTGGTTTTTGTTTGTTCACAAGCTTAGAAGAGACTTAGAAGAGAAGAGACACATGCTTAGTGTCTCTCTCCTGCCAGGAGCATTTCCTTCTTGAGGAGCCAGAACTCCATCAGCCATGTCCCTTGCTATCTTCTCAGATGGGGACACATTATCAGAGCTCAATAAATACCCATCAATAGGCTGGAAAGAGCAGAAGCTTTGAGACCGAACCTGCCTTCACAGTTCAGCTCTGCCTTTGTCAGTTCGATGACCTTATTCATGTCACCAAGCCTCCCCGGTGCTCAGTCTCCTCGTCTGTCCAAGGGGAACAATAAGAGCCCAAATGGACTGAGCTTTTCTTTGTAGCCAGTGCTGTTCTCAGCGCCGTAGAGGTACCAACTCATTCAAACCTTGCAAAAACCCCATGCTGGAGGGATGGTCATTATGCCCATTGTCGCGCAGAGGACACAGACAGAGTGACCTGCTGGCATTCGCACGATCGCCTGGCCTTTCACTTGTCTCTGATCGACCGGGGCGCCGGCACTTAAGCATTGTGCTCTGCTCTTGTAATGAGGCCCCCAAAGGTTTTTATCTTGTCAGGTGGTGCTGAGGGCTGGAAGCCACACGTGTCAGGTGCTCAGACTGGCTCCTAGCCTATAATTAGTGCTCAAGGAGTAGACGTTGCCTCGGTTTGGTTGTAACTCTTCTTAGAACACCCAAGTGCAATGTTTTTGTTCCTATTTGCTACCTCTTTATTCAATGACCCATCCTTTATTATGCTCTGTGCTCTGGCCACAGAAGCCAGCAGGTAGTTTGTCAGCTCCATAATTTGGCCCAGGTGGTGGTGGGGCAGGTGGGGGGAAGCTAGGAGGGCTTAATCTATGCTGGATTCAACAGAGCTCAGCTCTCTTCAGGAAACTCCTTCTGAGCACCCAGTCACGCCCCAAGCACCACGGTCCCCAGGACACAGGGAATAGGGCTGCAACCCCCAGCCCAACCCAGGTCAGTGGGGGAAAAGGGAGAAGCCCAGTTATAAAAGCACTGGCTGACACACACCCCCACACACACCCCACACCCCTGGGGACAACTCACATCATGGTAAAGGGACAAGCTGCGGACTGGAAGCCAGAAGACTTGGACTCCAACCCCCGGGAGAAACTGGGATCATTTCCCAGTTTCTGGGAAGAGGTCGGTTACACGTCTATGGCTTCTTACTGGCCAGTGACTTAATAAGTTCCTTGCCCTCTCTGAGCCTGTCTCCTAATTGTAAAATGAGAGCCATAATAATGCCTGTTTTTCGAGACTCTCTAAAAGGTTGCATTTAACATACATGTAATAAGCTCAATACCCATGGCTATTATCACAACTCTTATTAATAGTGTAATCTAGAGTAGGATACTTATCTCCTTGAGCTCTGGTCCTCATCTGTATAAAAAATGATAACAATTCCTAATGTTGACAGAGAGTTTGGGAGAATCTAATGAGACACACCTGGTTTAAAGCCACATGCACCATGGAGGTGGTGGCTGCATGACATTATGAATGTCCTTAATGCCATTGAATTATGCACTAAAAAAATGATGAAAATGGTGAATTATGCATTATGTTTATTTTACCACAGTTTTTTAAAGATTTTATTTATTTATTTTTAGAGAGGTAAGGGAAGGAGAAAGAGAGAGGGAGAGAGAAACATCAATGTGCGGTTGCTGGGGGCTGTGGCCTGCAACCCAGGCATGTACCCTGACTGGGAATCGAACCTGTGACACTTTGGTTCGCAGTCCACACTCAATCCACTGAGCTATGCCAGCCAGGGCTATTTTACCACAGTTTTTAAAATTTTCCATTTGAAAAAAGCCAATCCAGCTGGGGCTCCTGGCTGTGGACAACAGAGCCCACTTGAGCTGGTAAAGCAGAAAACGCATTTATTAAAGAATGTTGGGACCCCCCTCCTCAGGTGGGCCAGAGATGCCCTCTCAGGGGCCGTGCAGCCAGGAACAACAGCCCCATCTCAGGACGGACTCTTACAGCAAAGACCCCACAGTGTCACTTGGGCATGAGCTGCAGACTCCTCCCCACTAGACCCTCCGCCTGGCTGCACACGTTTGCCATCACCCGCCCCTGAGTGGGTCCACGAGCCCCCATTCTTTCATTCCACCTGCTTGAAAACCCAGGCTTTGCACACACACGTCTGACTGGCAGCATCAAGGTCACATGCCAGGGCCACGGCTGCCAGGTAGGCTGGGACAGCAAGCCTCCAGGCTGGACCTTGGGGAGGCACAGACCTGCCACTGTGAGAAACCCCCAAGTGCAGGAAAGGTATGCAAAGATACTGGCCACCCACATTCCCCTTAAAAATTGACCTCGGGTGCTTTGAACCCCAAGCAAACCTGAGTTTTAACACCAGCTGTAGCCATTGCAAGCCGTGTGATGGTGGCGAGTAACCCGTGATTCTGTTTCCCCACCACTAGAGGAGTATTAATATCAGCTTGCAGAGTTTTTTTTTAGATATTGGAAATAATATTTCTTAAAGTCCAGCCTATAATGGGTCCTGCCTCCCAACACCCGACACGCCCAGTGAAGCACGTGGACTAGAAAGCTTTTTGGCAATGTGCCACCACCGATGGGCAAAATACAGGCGATCCCCGCCAAGGGGTACTGTCCCCTCAGCAACACCGCAGGCACCCTCTTCACAAAGGGAAGGGCAGCCATGAGGCCCTGCAGAGGGATACCCAGCTACCGGAGGCTTAGCAGACCCAAGAGAGCACCAGCTCCAGGATGGAGGAGAAGGCCGAGGGGCGGGCGGGGCTGAGCGGGTAGGAGGCGCTTCCGCCGCAGCACCCAGAAGCAGAGCGAGGTCCCAGGCATGCCTCCGCAGGGACAGAGCAGGGCCGTGAGCTCCAGGAAGCGCCCGAGCTCACACAGTGCGGTCCCAGAGGCTTTTGTGTTGGGTCCTACAGCGGGGAGGATTTCCACTCCACATGTGAACCTCCTGGAGAAGTGACGCAGGACCCGCACCCTAATCCACAGCCACGCTCGGGAAAATTCCTTCCTTACTCCCCAGTGTGCAGGTCTCTCCCACTCGGCAGTTGCCCCAAAGACTGTCTTCCACCTGTCACTCCTCCCGAAGTCACCAGCGAGGGCACGCCCCTCTTCCCACTCTTTCTCCCACTCATTTTCCTTTCCTTCCCCCAGGAGCCAGCCCCAGACCTTCCCTAACTAAATCTCCCCAGCCCAGCGCCTCTGTTTTCTCCAGACGGCCAAGCAGAACAGTCTGTGCAATGTGTCTGTGTGTGTCTGTGTGGCCGCCTGTGTGTTTGTGTGTGTGTTTTCATACGTCTCTGTGTGTTCGTGCATCTGGGTCTCTGTGAGTGTGTGTGTCTGTGTGTCTGTCGGTGTCTCTATCTCTGTGTGCATCCGTGTGTGTGTGTTTTGTCTGTGTGTGCATATGTGTGTGGAGAGAACAGGGCAGCGTTGGAAAACAGCCCATCCGACCATGCTAGACGTCCCCTGGGTGTGCCAAGAGGAGGAGGGCATGCCGACGCATGCATTCACGGTTCTGCTGTACACGTTACACGTCGTACCGATGATAATCAAACCCCTGAGCGAAGTTTTTCAAGGACCAGGGTCTGACATGCGCCTTGAATTCAGGTTTGCATCTCAGAATTCTCCATGGGAGACTGAGAAAATGGCCACCATGCTTTCTAGCTTC
This sequence comes from Phyllostomus discolor, assembly GCF_004126475.2. Classification (NCBI taxonomy): domain Eukaryota; kingdom Metazoa; phylum Chordata; class Mammalia; order Chiroptera; family Phyllostomidae; genus Phyllostomus; species Phyllostomus discolor. The sequence continues at coordinate 207,508,343 of NC_040904.2, forward strand.
TCCCATGAAGAAGAGGCATCTAGCCCTGGCTAGTGTAGCTCAGTGGATTGAGTGTGGGCTGCAAACCAAAGTGTCGCAGGTTCGATTCCCAGTCAGGGCACATGCCTGGGTTGCAGGCCATGACCCCCAGCAACCGCACATTGATGTTTCTCTCTCTCTCTCTCTCTCTCTCTCTCCCTCCCTTCCCTCTCTAAAAATAAATAAATAAATAAAATTTAAAAAAAAAAAAAGAAGAGGCATCTGTTCCTCACCTTCTGGTCGGGAATGGCCTTGTGCCTCGCTCGGGCCTACAGAATATGGCCGATGTGGCGTCGTGGGAGTCCTGAGCCCAGGTGTCCCTGGGCCTGGCAGCTTCTGCTTTTGTGGTTCAGGCAACCTGGCAACACACGTGAACAAGTCCAGGAGAGGATTGTGGGAGAGGAGGGGCGGTGCTGCAGTCACCCCCAGTGCCCAGGCGACAGCCAGCCAACCCCCCGAAACAGAGCCACCCTGCTGGCCAACAGCTGGCCACAGGCACATGAATGAGACCAGCCAGGATCGGAAGAAATTAAACAACCCCCGGAGCCCAGCCCCACGTGCCACCCACAGAGAAAAATGCTCTGGCATTGACACACGGACAGTCTGTATAACAAAGCCAGAATAAACAAAGCTAAAAGGCAATTTACTGGGAGGTGCTTGCAAAGCACATGACAGGCGAAAGATTAGTGTGCAGAATATATAAAGAATTTCTGCAAGCCAATCACAAAAAGACCAACGGCTCAGAACAATGATGGAGAAAGGCCATCAAGAGACCATTCACGTATGAGTTCACCTGAATGGCCAATAAATGTGTGGCAAGGAGCTCGGTCTCCCCGGGAGTCAGAGAGAGGTGAGCAAGAAGCAATGTTAAGATAGCAACTCAGTCCCCTACCAGGTAGGCAAAAGTCATTACAGGGGAGCTTGAATTGATACAGCCACTTTGGTGAGAAATTTGAAGATGCGCATTCCCTAAGACCCCCCCATTCCACACCCCAGATCGCAAACAAAATATCTCTTTACGCACGTGTACAGACAACACGCCCAGGGTACTCACTGCAACTCTGTTTGTGAGAGCAAAAATTGGAAACAACCTAGGTATCTATTTAGAGGGGAAACAATAAATAAATTATAGCATATTCATACGGTGGCATTCTATACCAACCTTAAAATGAATCAATTAAATTTGCATGTGTTATCATGAATAAAATATGTTGGTATAAAAAGCAAATTGTAGAAGGTTAGGTAAAGTATTCAGTTTATGTAAAATTTTAAAATTCTAGAACAATCTTGGATACATGAATAACAACAAAAAAATACCTGCAAAGTCACAGACTATCCACCAACATAAGAATACGGTCACCTCTCAGGAGGTAGGAAAGGGACAGGAAGTAGGGAAATCACCAAGGGGGCCTCCAACAATATCTAGAGCATTTAATTTACCTATTTTTTTAAGATTTTACTTATTTATTTTTACAGAGGGAAAGGAGGGAGAAAGAGAGAGAGAGAGAAACATCAATGTGTGGTTGCTGGAGGTCATGGCCTGCAACCCAGGCATGTGCCCTGACTGGGAATCGAACCTGCGACACTTTGGTTTGCAGCCCGAGCTCAATCCACTGAGCTATGCCAGCCAGGGCTTAACTTACCTATTAAATTGGGTGATACAGCACAGCTCCTTGTAATTTTGTTCTCAATGCTATTCATTCATTCATTCATTCATTCCACACACATTCCCTGAGCACCTGCCGTGCAGCGGATGCTATTCTAAGTGCCGAGGACGTGACTGCAAACCAGACAAAAGCCTTGATCTGGAGCTGGCATGATCGGGGACAGGAAGACAATTAGTAAATTAGCAAAATATATTAAATTGTTAGGTGATACGATTAGAGAGAAAAATAACGAGTAGAGACATAAAACATCCAACCGGCGACCAGAAGAGGGTGAGCTGGGGCTGACGGGGAAGACCCTTCCAGGCAGAAGAACAGCAGGTGCGAAGGCTCCAAGGTGGGCGAGGGCCTGGTGGTCCACAGCGTGGAGGGAGAGGCAGGAGATGAGGCCCAAAGGTAACACAGCAATGGGGCATCTTTTAACTGTCTCAATGTTCTTCACAGAGAGAGGAAGGGAGGGACAGAGAGAAAGAGAGGGTCCTGAATTATGTCTGGTTAAGTTCAAACAAAAGAAAACTACTATTTAAAAGTCGATGAATTCTTCAAAGCCTTGAAGGTGCCACTGAGGCCACTGAAGTTGCGAAATGAGGACAGAGCCCACGCTCCCACTCTGCTGCGCATTGGGATGACCCGGAGCACTTGCAACATCCGCGGGCCCAGGCAGCACTCTGACTGCTTCAGCCAGAATAGCTGGATCTGGAGGCCAGCGTGGGCACACACTGAAGACCCCTGGGTGGTCCCGGGGGGACCACGGGGTAGGGTATGCCGGCAGTCTCTCCCCTCCCTGACTGTGGAGCGGTCTTCTTTGTATTTTCCTTGTCACGGGTCAAAGCAGAGGACTAGATTTCCCCACAGCACATCGGTTTGTAAAGTGTGACTCATTTGTCTTGTTTTCGTTTATTTAAAAGCCTTGCCTTTAAAAACAAGGTCGCATAGTAATAAGAGCTCATAAATAAACACTACTATTATTATTTATACCTTAGCGTGAAGGAGTTGACCAGCCCTGTCCCAGAGCATAGGCCTTGATTAGGACAGCAAAATATTTGTTAAGCACACTGAGTACCATCTCAGAATACGGCAGGAACTTTATATGTTTGCCGTTCAAAACGCCTGTTTTTGAAGATGAGGAAACACCGGCTCAGAGAGGCGAAGCAACCAGTCCCAGGTCACACAGCTAGTTAGTGGCAGAACCGAGGCTGCGTACATGGCCCTCGCCTGCCACTAAAGTCCGTCCTGACTTTGTAAGATCTTTGTCCTTCCCTGACATGTCAAGATCGTTTTGAATTTCATTCTTGTGTAAAGAAACACAAAAATGAGGGAGCCAGAGGCTTTGCTGGGCTCCCCAGGCAGAACTAATCGCTCCCTCTCTGGGCTTCCACGAGACTCGGCGCCTCCCTCCACTGGAGCTCTGAGCACGCGCGTTACAGCCGGAGTGAGCGCGCGGGTCAGACAGGAGTGAGGCGGCAGCCCCTGGACACGTCCGGAGGCCGGGGCACTGAACCGTGCTGTGTGCACGCGCTACGACGTAGGGACAGTGGGTGTGCTGGGGCTGCTGCACGTAGGGACTGTGGGTGTGCTGGGGCTGCTGCACGTAGGGACTGTGGGTGTGCTGGGGCTGCTGCACGTAGGGACTGTGGGTGTGCTGGGGCTGCTGCACGCCCTCGTGAAAGGGATGAGAAGGCGGGAAGGCAGGGAGTGCGCCACAGTGGTTAAGAGGGGAATCTGAAGGCAGACTCCCAGGGTCCCCATCCAAGGGCTAGCTCTCGGTTTTTGTGGGATTTGGGATGACCTTCTGGACCTCTCCGTGCCTCCATTTTCTTATCTGTAAATCAGGTAAAACAGTACCCTTCACACAGGGTAGAAAGGCTGAAATAAATTAATATAGGCAAGTTCCGAGAATGGTGCCCAGCATACAGTAAGCACTAAATAAATCTTAGCTATTAGTGTCTTAGTGTGGTTAAAAACTCATCAGCCTGAATCCATGGAGACAGCACAGATTTGCGGTTGCCAGGGGCTGGCGGGAGGGGGAAGAATGAGGAGTAACTGCTTAATGGGTACAGGGTTTCCTTTTGAGATGATAAAATGTTTTGGAATGAAATAGAGATGGTAGTTTTACAACGCTGTGAATGCATTAAATGTCACTGAAATGTTCTCCGTAAAATGGCTAATTTTATGTTATGTGAATTTCACCTCAATTAAAAAATAAGAAAAACTGGCCAACCTACATTCCCGTCCCGATTTCGCCACCTCTCAGCCAAATCTCCATGTCCTGGTCTGCCGAGAGTAATGGTAACACCTTGCCCACAGGTCACACGTGAGCGCTCAATTAGGTGATTATGTAAATTAGCCCATGCATAGAAAGCTCCGGCACACAGGAAATGCTGAAGAAATGGCACCGATTATTCTTTCGGTTTAAGGGCTGAAGTCATGAGCTGGGTGGAAGGGGCCGTGTCTGCCTTTTCGAGGACTGTCAGGACCCGCACCACCCCGTAGGACTGGACTGCCAAGCGCACGCGGGTCCTGGGGAAGTTGAGTGTGCGGTGTTCCCTCTCCTGGATCAGCCTGCTGAGACACATCTGGGAAATCGCTTCCTTGCAAATCAAAAATGCTGGCCCTTCGCTCTTTTAGAACGAGCAGGAAGTTACTCAGCACCTGTTTGGCATGCACTCATCAATGACAATCAGGCACATTTCTAAACAAAGGGAGTTCTGTCCACTGTCATTCAGATATCGGGAACCTTCTCCCCTCCGACACTGAAGTCCCTCCCCCTACAACACCTTCCCTGGAAGCCATTGGCACAACGGAGTTTCTCGGACACTGTCTGTGCGCCGTGCTCGGTTTCATTGGAAACAGATTCACCCAGGAATTGCTGTTAACACCTGTTCTGGGCAGGAAAGGGGGAGCTTTAATTAAAGGGACAAATGTCTACCCTGCCCTTCTATCATCTGGTCAAATTGCAACAGAAGGAGGGGAAGGAAAAAACGCACAGAGAGATTTGTGAGATATAAACATAAAACCAACCAAAAAAGACGGCAATGGTGGAAATGGAAGACCAGGTGCACTCGTTCCAAATGACGCTGAATTGAGTCTAAATCCCTAAGGCCTCAGTTTGTAGCGGCTCTCCAAACAGATGCCTTAGCCCTCAGGAAAGCACTGAAAATGGAGGCACAAATCCTCATTGTGTCCCTGCACCCAAACGTCCTGCCCCCACGTTGATACCAGGTGGCTTTGAAACGGGCAGTGGTGAAAGAAGCGAGGCGAAGGGGAACGCCAGAGAGTGAAACTTTTCTTGTTCACCCACGACGTACCAGAGGACATGCTAGAAAAGTCGGCATCTATTAGTTCACTTCATCCTTATAGAACCCTGTAAGTTAGAACTTATTAGCCAGTTTTTTTAACAGATGGGGGTTGGCAAAAGTAAGTTTACAGTGGTGTGTGGAACCCAGAGTTTAATCTTGTATTTATTTAATAGTTACTGTATTATTTATTAGTATTAACCTACTTCTGCCCACACCTGTCCAAGAAAACAAGCTCAAAGCTGACCGCCAAGGCCACGTGGACATGGGAGCTGGGCCGTCACCCAGGGCCTGGGCTTGGCTTCATGACCTGATGTTGCTCTTTGGAAAAGCTTAACTCTTGAACAAGAATCCTGCATTTTCCCGGCTGGCGTAGCTCAGTGGATTGAGCACGGGCTGTGAACCAAAGTGTCGCAAGTTCAATTCCCAGTCAGGGTACATGCCTGGGTTGCAGGCCACAGCCCTAGCAACCGCACATTGATGTTTATCTTTCTCTCTCCCTCTCTCTCTCTCTCTCTCTCTCTCTCTCTCTCTCTCTCCCCCCCCTCCCTTCCATCTCTAAAAATAAATAAATCTTTAAAAAAAATAATCCTGCATTTTTCTTCTGCACCGGGTCTTGCAAATCATGTGCCAAGACCTGCCCATAGCCCCGGTGACAACCCCACAGGTCCGCTCCCTCCCTGTGCATCTCCAGAGGCCGTAGAAGGATCCCTGGGCCGCTGCTCCTTCTCCTGTACCAGATGAGGCTGGCAGTGAGGATGAAGGGAGAGGACGCAGGGACATCAACTGTCGGACAGCTCTCAGCGTGGCAGGCGCTCAGGAGGGACTCGAGTGCCAGTGTAGGCCCCTCGGGCCAGATCGGGCTCGCTGTCTGAGCTTTCCAACCCTCAAGCTAAGCATGGTTTTACCACTTTAAATAATGGAAGAAAAAAATGTTAATCCTATTGCATGGCACAGGAACATTATATGCAATTTGAATCTCAGTGTTCGCAAAGTTTTCCTGGAACGCAGCCAGGCCCGTTGGCTTGCGTATCACCTGCGGCTGCCTTCGCTGCAACGGCACGCTCGGTAGTTGCGGCAGAGACCAAATAGCCCCAAAGCCTGAAATGTTCACTAGCTTACCCTTACCGAAACGGCTCGTCAGCCCCTGCTCCAGATGTCTGATGACTGAATGAACGTACAAATGAATGAATGAACAAATCGTTTTAGAATACCATGGTGAGTATTACATGTATACAATGTCAACAGAACTTAAAAAAGTCTGAAATCAGTAATAATGCCCAATCCTTCAGGACTAGCCAAATGTTTTAGAGAGCCTAACATTTAAATTCCAGGTCTCTTTCGTTTCCCATCTGTGGTTGATTGATTACAAATACCACTCAAATGTTTCCCCTCTCCACATCCCTGCCCCTGTAATGTGGCTTTGCGCCTCCTCCCACTGAGAGGTGGGGTCTGTTTCCCTCCCCTCAGAATCTTGCGACCGCCTTTAGCCAAAAGAAGTGGCAGAAGTGATTGGATGCCAGTCTTGAGCTCAAGCTGCAAGAAGCCTCATGGACTTCCACCTGCTGTCTTGGAACCCGTTGGAAAGGGGCCCCCTGAGGACAAGTTTGGGCTAGCCTGCCGCAGAACGAGAGGCCAGGCGGGGCGGAGACGAGGCAGCTCGGCTGTCCCAGGTGAGGCCCCACACGGCGAGAGAGCCCACCGGCGTCCGCAAAGCCACCCCGCTGGCCTGTACTTGACCACAGACGTGGAAGTGAGCCCCACCAAGCCCAGCCCAGATCCGCAGCACCGCCGAGTCCAACCATAGTCTTGTGAGCAAAATTAGTGTAAGGTATGGCAGAATGCCACGGTGGTTTGGGGACTGTGTGTTCTGTGGCATTATCGTGGCCATAAGTAACTGATACGCCATTCTGTTTGTGTCCACTCACATGCATTTCCCTTCCCCATGATCATCTGCAGAAGCGCCCGAACAATGGCCACTTATCAAATCATCATCGTAACGGCAACAAGGACAAACCGCCTCAGACGTTACTGTGCCCCAGGCAACGCGCTGAAAGTCCTTCCTGAATCCCCTCATTGCATCCTCACATCAGCCTCAGCAGGTTACGTACAGCGGGCAGCTTCCCAAACAACCGACGACAGTGCCTGCTCCCCGGCATTCACGCCTCGTAGGAACCCCTCCCCTGGAGAGTGGGCCCGACCTGGTGACCCCCTTCCAGTGCAGAGAGCCTGCAGAGGTGGTGGCGGCCACTGGTGAGATTAGCTGGCAAAGAGTGAGCCTTCCATCGTGCTCACCTTTCCCCGCTCTCTCTGGCTCCCTGGGACGGCAGCTGCCACGTTGTGAGCCACCCCCTGGAGCATCCCCCATGGGAAGGAGCTGAAGGAGGCCTCGGACCAACAGCCAGTGGGAAACGGAGGCTGTCAGTCCAACAACCCGAGAGAAACTGAACTCTACCAACAACCACTTGAGTGCGCCATGTTTACAGAGGAGAGAGCTAAAGCTTGGAGAAGGTGCACCAATCTGCCTACGCTACACAGCCGACCCCCAGAGGCCACGGTCATACCCACAACTGGCCGCCCGCTGCTCACAGGGACATGAACTTGATGTGTCCCTCCCCTCAGCAGCATCTGCACCTCCCACCCTCACTTCCCGTTCTACGGGCTCACGGCCTCCCTGCTCTTCCCAGTCTCGTTTCTTCTCTGCCCCTTGTCTATCGTTTGTCCGTCTGTCTGCTGTTTGTCATCCATGGGGTCCTCGCCACAACTTTTCCCTTCTCTCACCCTGTCTCCCACTCCCGTCCCTTTTCCAGAGTCCTGGAACTGGAAGCGCGGGGGTGATGGGTTACAACAACCTCCGCTCATGCTTTTCCTTCTCAGTGTTCGAAAACCTCAACCTAGAATGACAAGAAGCGGCGGCTCAGAAATAACCTGGTCGAACACCCCCATCTCCACAGTGCCTGCCCATGGGGGAGGTCCTCGCTACCTGAGGTTACATTGCCCAACAGTCATATGCTAATATATTCCCCTTTGTCCCCAGTGTCCCCAGGCTCCAGGAAGGCAAAGACCCCGGCTTGTTCGCCACTCCTTTTTCCAGGCCTAAAATACAGCTCACCCCAGAGTAGGCGGGAAAAACTTATCCTCTGAATGAATACAAATGGAACGAGGAGGAGAAGGAGAGAGAAAGTGGGGGAAGAAGGATCGTGATTGAATGAATTCCACCTCTGTGCCAGGCATTTAACCAATACGACCTTCTGTATGAATCATCATAAATACTTTCTGAGCTTTCCTGTTTGGTAGGTGAGAAAAACTGAGGCTCAGAGAAGTAAATGTATCACTTCTAGCAACACAAAGTACCACAGCTAGCAACAGGGCAAGGATTCACACCCAGGTCCCCCTGGGCTCAGAGCCTGCTCCCTCTGTCCCCCTGCCGCCACCCCACGGGTTCCCAGAATGGCACCGCAAATCCGCAGACTAGGACCCACGTCTCCTATGACCTGGCTTCTCAGCAAGTAGCCTGAGTGGCCAGGAATCGCACCTTGCACGCCACCCTTAGAGACAGGGGTCAGAAATCTGTGTCGCTTAGCAGCAGCCCTCACCGGAACAAACAAGATAATCTTACAGACACACGGGAGAGTGGCTAAGGGAGTAACAAGAGCTGGGCCATAATCCAGCTCTCCCACTCAGTAACCACATGACCTTGAGCACGTTACCAACTTTCTGGGCCTCAGTTTCCTCATATGGAAAATGGGGGTAATACACATGTTTAAACTCATAGGGTTGCTATGAGAATTCAGGGAGTAAATACCCGTGAAGTGCCCCAAAGCCGCTGACACATAGTAAGTGCTCAATAAAAGTAGGCCACAAGAATTAGTCTCATTTATCTTTGAACACCAGCCTCACAATCCACGTAAGTCTGCCCCCCTTTTAAGCATCGACAAACCGCCTTGGAAAATATAAGTGGATTGCCCCGATTACACAACAAAGCCAGGAGAAATGAAAGCCCGCTCCCCACCACCACTGCATTCTGTCCGCCTCTCCCCAGACCCCGCCTGGCCCCTCCACTGGCCCTTGCCCTCCCGCTCCCGCCCTCACTCCCGCATCCTTGACCCAATCATTTAGCTTCATGTTCCTGAGCTACACAGCCATCCTCAAGGTCACACCAAGAGCCTTCATGGGTTGTTCAGGCTTCCCTTCTGCAAGGAGCCTTTCTCTGAGAGAGGAGAGTGGAAGCCAGAAGGCGAAGCCCCAGACGAGGGGGCAAACCGGGCGGGAGACGAAAGAAAAGCAATAGCAGGGTTTCCAGCAGGGCCCCGTGCACCTCCACCGCGCTTGGCACGCCCGTTTCCCCAGCAAAAGACTTACGAGTCTTGCAGAACGGAATGGGGGGCCCACAGTAACGAGTCTTTAATTACGAAACTCCTTTACCTTATTGCTTTTGTGTGGCCCCGATGAAAATGAGAAGTGGCAGTTTCTATTAGAAATGTTAATTACTTTCCCGGGTAATTAGACTCACTGGGTACCGTGAGCACCTGACCTCACTTCATAACAGCAGAGAGGGGAGGAAGGGGGGAAAACGGTTGAAGGGGGAGGGGCGGGGGTAGAAGAAAAGGAGCGTGTTTATAAACACTGAGGAAAGCAGCAGCATCCAAATGGGCTGGATGGCAAATGAAGCCAGAGGCCCCGGAGGAAGGCTGGGGGAAGAGGAGAGCTCCCCAGGAGGGGGCTCTTGAACACCGGGGACCTGTCGTGATGATGATGAAACCAGTGACAAATTCCTCTGGAAATGACGGGCCCCTGGAGAGGCTCCCCGAGGCCTTCTCTCACCAATGAGGCCACCTCGGCACCAAGCTGCTCAGAGACGCCCTGAGGCCGCACAGCAGTGGAGGCGGGGCTGGGACCGCAGCCCACTGGGCATTTCCTCCTCCGTTTCTCCTTCAGGGAGCACTCGAGGCTCAAGGTGACCTGGGCACCAGAAGGACAGAAGTGACACAGTTCCAGTCCTTGAAATGTTCAGGCTCTGGGGTGCAGACCTATAAGGGAGCTGTTGCTGGGAGGGAAGCGTGCAGGAGACTTGATAGAGAATAGTTGAGTGCCCTGGCTGGCGTAGCTCAGTGGATTGAGTGCGGGCTGCGAACCAAAGCATCGCAGGTTCGATTCCCAGTCAGGGCGCATGCCTGGGTTGCAGGCCATGGCCCCCAGCAACCGCACATTGATGTTTCTCTCTCTCTCTCTTTCTCCCTCTCTTCCCTCTCTAAAAATAAATATATACACTCTTTAAAAAAAAGAATAGTTGAGCAAGAGGCCCAGGGTGTAGGTGGAGTGGTCAGGGAGGGCTTCTCTGGGGGGGGAGGTGACTTCTTCCCTGGGACACGGAGGTTGGGAAGAGTCCTGCTGTTTGGAGAGATGAGGTGAAAGAGTGTACTACCCGGTGCTGGGGGGGTGAATAGAGTGCCCCCAAAACTCATGTCCACCCAGACCCTCAGAATGTGACCTTCTTTGGAAATAACGCTCTTTCCGGACTGGCTGTCATTCATTAAGCTGAGGTCATACGGGAACAGGGTGGGCCTTGAATCCTGCATGGTTCGTCTCCCTGTAAGAAGAGAAGAGACACACAGGTGCAGACACACAGGGAGAAAGGACAGGGGACAACAGAGGCAGAGACTAGAGCGACGCCGCCACCAGCCACGGAACGCCAGGGACAGCCGGCCGGGGCCACCAGAAGCTGGAAGAGGCAGGAAGGATTCTCCCCCAGGGGCTCCAGAGGAAGTGCAGTCCTGCTGAGACCTCAAGGTGGAACTGCCACCCTCCGGAAGGGGGAGAATAAACTTCTGTTCAGCCCCCCAGTTTGCGTGCGGGGTTTTGTTCCAGCAGCTGCGGGACACTCACCTACCGGCCTGGCTACCATCATCCCTTATTCCCAAAGGAAGATAGAACGAGGTCCCAGCGAGAGCCCAGGACGACGAGTCCGGCTTTCCTGCAAGCCTGCCTTATGAATTTGGGCAAGGCACTCCCCGCTTTGGGCCTCACCTAAGTCAGGAAGAGCTTGGGGCCCCCAAAGACATGGTCAGGCACAAGCTGAGCCAGAATCACCTTGGGGCGGCCTGTTTAGTAGGCAGCTGCCTGGACACCTCCCCCCCACCGCAAGGTATACAGAACCAGCCTCTCTGAGTGGAGCCCCCCCCAGGAGAGGGATCCTGACATGTCACCCAGTTTTTAGAGTCTCTGGGCTTGAACACACACCCTCAGGGCCCTGCTAGAGTGACATGTGTGTATCACTCTAAGGGCTGTCCACTCTGGCCTTGGCCCTGGGCCACACCTGCCCTTCCGCACTGACTGCTCTTTGAAAAACCCAGACATCCGAGACGCTGGGAGATGCTCGTGCCGAGGGGGAGGGGCGGGCTTGTCCTCAGCGTCGTGAAAGAAGCTGTTTACAGAGCCCAGCTCTTCTTTTAATTCGTTTGTCCTTTCGATCGTGGAATTGAACCCCAGCCACGGCCTTGCCAGGGAAGACAGAAAGCCATCCATACCCGGGAGGGACCAACAGTCGTTTCCGAGGTGACAGGCTGTGCAGGAGGCAGAAAGGCTTGAGTCCTTCCATGCTTCTGAGGCCAGGCAGCGCGGTGCAGGGGAGGGCGCCTGGACTTGGCCAATCAGACGAACCGGGGATCAGATCCCAGATCTGTCCTCAGCCAGCTGTGTGACTTGGAGCAAATTTCTAAACCTCTCTGTTCCTCAAATTCTTCGACTGTGAACCTAAGGGTAACACACCCACCTGGCTGCTGGGAGGACGACAAGAACGAGGCCGGTGGAGGGCCCCAGTCACCGTGGTGCCTGGTAAACTGTAGAGTATTAGTATGACTGTTGACGGCAGAAGGCTTGCCCTGGAGCATGCTGGTCCCTTGGCAGGGGATGGCACCAAACACAAGAGCTGGAAGAGGCTGCGGAGAGGGCTGCCTGATGACGTGGAACCAGCCCTTCTGTTTGAGAACCCCAGTGCCTTGTCCCCCCCACGTGGCCGTGGGCACGTCACGTAAACTCCCTAAGCCCCAGTGTCCTCATCTCCCAAGTGGCGTCCAGAATCCCTATCCCACCCACCTCTCCTTGTGACAATCCAGTAAGATGACATGTGTGACATTGGGTCAATCCCCAAACTTTTTACAGCCCCCCCCAAAAGTTGCTCTGACCTATCCCCCCGGTCCATAAGCCTGGCTGCACATTGGAACCACCCTCCACCTCCCAGGGAGCTTCTAGAAACTACCAGTGCTCACACCTCAGGCCAGGCCGAACGGGTGGCATCTCCAGGGCTGGGGGCTCGGCACAAGCGGCAGCCACTAGAGAGCCACTGAGCTGGCCCAGGGCTCGGGTTCTGCGGGAGCAGAGGGCAAGGCCTACGGCGGGGAGGAGCCTCGCCTCCGTTCACACAGCGGGTTGTCCCCCTCTGAGTGACTCCACCCTGCGTCTGCCCCAGCCCAGCACGGGCCTGTCCTCGGGGGCTGGTCAGCAAGGTTTCCCTGGGTCGGGTGGCCCACCTAGGAAACCAGGGAGAACGTAGTAGGTGTTTGCCAGGAGGGCTCTTCCCTGACGAGCCAGCAGAGGAGTCCCGGGCCCTGGGCCCTTTTTACAGGGGGCAGGGGACACAGACACAGGGGTGAAGACACCGTGGAGAGGAGTCTGCTGGAGGAAGTGCCTGGCAGAGACAAGAAACAGGCCTCAGAGTCAGCCCACCTGGTTCCGAGCCCCCCTCTGCCACCGACTAGCTGCGCACCATTAAGCAGAGAGAATAAATGAGCGTTTTGCTATTAAACACAGTGTTTCCCTGCCAGGCTGGCTCTGGCTCCTGCCTCTTGCAAATTCATCTTTCAGCCCTGGTGTTTGGCCCACTCCTTTGTGGGCGAGAGCAATGGCAGGCGGCTCCTTCACCTGCGACGACGGCTGGGTCCCCAGGAGAGACCAGGGGGTGGAAGCAGTGGGGCCTGAGACTCCGAAAGTCCCCTACAGTGGGGCTAGGACCCTAGGGGGAAGGCCCGGGGAGGGAGATTCAGCCCAACGGACAGACCCTTCGCAGGGTAAGTTGTGTAACAAAGGAGTCCACTGCCTGGCGAGGTAGAGAGCTCCCCGTCACACCGGAACGACAGCGGGAGTGGCTGTGTGTGCACTGGGAAGAGGGTGTCAGTGGGACTCCTGTGTTCAGTGGACACATGGACTGAATGAACCCCGCGGGCCCCTCGCATGCTCAGATTCTATGTTGTGATGACCCTGAAGCCCCAGTGATCAGATTTGCAAAAGAAGAGCCAGGCCGACTCTCAAGTCCGAACGTCATCACTCGGCCGTAAGTGACGTGACCTTGAGCAAGTTGCTGAGTCCCTCAGAGGCTGCTCCTCGTCTGTGATACGATGATCAACCCATTTCCAGTAGCGGGGGAGCGTTCACCAGCGTGCCGTGCATGGAGGACTCGGGCAGGCCTTGCACGAAGTCAAGTCTGAAACAGCACAGCGCCCCCCGCCGCCCTCCCCGTCTCCTGCAGGAGCCACCCGGGGGCCCCAGGTTTTCCAGGAGGCGCACTCATTAAGCAGATTAGTGCACAAAACCAACCGCCGCTCCGGGTCTTGGATGCCCGGGATCAAATGCTGGTCGCTTCGCCTCCTCCCGTTCAGCTCCTGCCTCGCAGGGCCCAGGCTATTTACTGCACAGGCAGGGAGGTCTTCAGAGCCACGTCTAAGGGGAAGCGGCTGTCGAGAGGAGGGGGAAATAACTCGGCCTAGAGGACCACGGAGAATGCAGGCGGGGGTTCGAGTCGAAAGTGCACCTCACAGGGTGCTGGTCTGCAGCGCGAGGGCAGAAGGCAAACTCCTCCCCAGGCCTGGGAGCAGATGGCCAAGCACTCTCACCCACAGGGCGCCTGCGGGCTGTCTCCTCTCAGCCTCCCAGGACGCCCCCTACAGGTGGCACCTGAGCAGTGGTCGCTGGGCAAAGGCCAGTCGAATGCAGAGTGACACCACACATGCCTGCCTTGCTGCTGGGACTCGAGGGGCCCAGAGCCTACCCCCACCTTGGTTCCAAAAGCATCTCCCCTGTTAACTTACCACCCATGCTTGGAACTCAGGGCGTTACCATTTTTAAAGGGCTGTACTTGTTTCCTGAAACTGTGCCTCCTCACAAAGCCAAAATGGTCAAAACCAGTGTCTGCAGCGAGTCAGCTTGGAAATCACCTCCGGGTTAACCCAGCTACCGTGAGAAGCTGGGAAGGGGATAAGCTTTCTCCCTGGAAACTGAGAAGAAAATCCATAGTGTGCAGAAGCCCTTTTCTCCCTTCCCTCCCCATCTCTCTCTCTCACACACACATGCACACATGTGTGTACACACCCACAAATCACCAGGATCCCTACGGGAGCTTCCAAGGCCCAGCTGGCCCATTCATTTGAGATGATGGCAGCCAACACTCTCATTTTGCACATAAGGGAGGGACACTGGCTGAGCGGCCAGGCCCCCTACTGCCTGACCCATAAATATTCTCACTGTGCTTTAACCTCTAAAGAAGTTCGTGACAGGTCTTCCAACCAACACCCAAGAACCAATGGTTCCTTGGATGGACTGAGTAAGGGCCGGTGAAGGTGAGGGTTCACTGGGCATCACCACGCCCATTTTACAGATGAGGAAGCTGAGGCGGTGAGCAGCGACTTGCTCGTTACCACACCAACAGGTGGCGGAGCCGGCGTCAAATTCAAGGCAGCCAAGCACTGAAAGGTGTGTGATTTTTGTTATGTCCCATGTGTCCTCACCCGAGAGCCTGCCTTTGCTCACTCCAGTGTTGAAAGAGCTGGCCTGGGCCCGTGGGAAGCCAGGCTGCTCCCCAAGGCTTGCGGCTGTCAAAATTCAATGACTGCAGGAGTCACCGGGGAGCTCATTAACCGTGCCTGTTAAAACACAAGCTCCGGTGGGGTCTCCATCAGTCCCTCTCAAACTTCCCGGGGCGCACACGTCTCCTGGGCATCTTATTAAAATGCAGATTCTGACGCAGCGGCCCCGGTCTGCGGGTGAGATTCTGCGTTGGTAACAGGAGATGTGGATGCTGCTGGTCCATGGACCACACCTCTGAGCTGGAAGGGACTACAGTGAAACTGCCAGCGCTTGAGCCGCTGCATCTCCACCTACTAGCTGCCTAACACCTGGCAACATGCTGAGCCGCCCCGTGCCTCAGTGTCTCTGTTTGTAAGAAAACCTGTATCCCTACAGAGCTACCTCATGGAGCTGCTCTTTTAGGATTAAAGGAAACAATCCATCTAACTCACTTAGCATAATGCCTGCATTAAAAAAATCTCAATAAGTGATTGTCATTATTGGAGCTGCTATTATTATTATTATTAGTGAGTTTTGTGGTACATTAGTATAAGCTTTCAAAAAATAAATGAAAATTGTTAGTGTTAAAAGTTCCCACCAGCTTACATTTACTCGGCTCTCCCGAGTCCTGTAGCTTCCCCGAGCTCTGGATTGTAGAGCGATAGCATGGCAGCTGACGTTCCTGTAATGCATCGTCACGTATGTTTATTTCTGTCTCAGTTATTGGAGTTAACTCGGTGATCGAAACCACCAGGACTGACGACTTCTGCAGTGCTGCGGCTGACTGCGTTTGACTGGGCACTTCTGCCCCACATGGAATAGCTGAGGTCTCACTGCACACACGCGGGAGCTCAGCCGGGAGCAACGTGGAGGCTGCGACATCCAGGGCTCCGCCCACGTGGCCCAAGCTGAGCTTCTCCTACAGCACTACGCTGGCTTCCCGGAGAAGCCCCGACGTGCAAGAGTGTATCAATCCTTTACCTGAATTTGCTTGCTAATGTCCCATGTCACGTGGGCACAGACGACACAGGGCATGAACCCCAGGAGTGTGGTTCGTGGGAAGCCACCAATGTGAAGTCCATCACAACTAACTCACTGGGTGACAAGCCCCTGGAGCACAGCTCATTTGCAGCCTGCTTCATTCTATCCCTGGACCTAGAAGGTTGTTGACTACCTCTGACCCTGCAACCACCCTGAGATGCAGTTAAAGCAGAAGGATGACCTCCGATGGGGACGGTGGTGACAACTTGGTGTCACACAGCTAATTAGGGTCTGGAGCCCAGGCAGCAGGCTCCGGTTCATCACTCTCTCCTCTCCATTGTCCTGCTAGCTTTATAGCATCCAGTGGTTCTGCCAGCCCCTCCTTACCCTGGGTGTCTCTCCAAGCTTCCTGGTGAACGGTTATTTATAAAGGAATGTTTAAATGCATCAGAACAAGTGCTATTTAAAGGGATCCTGTGGCGACTCATCGAGTAATTAAAATAATCATTTATTCCATAAGTGCCTACCAGTTTCTCGGTTTGCATCAGGCACTGCAGGGTGAAGGTGGGGTACAAGGGTGGGGTGTACATTTAGGAGATGTGGCTCTTGCCCTTAGGGAGCTAAAGCACTTATCCTTACACAACAGGTGCTTGTCACACGCCTACTATGTGCCGACTTAGCGCCGGGCATCAGAGGTGAACCCAGCACCCACAGATTGGCCAACAAGCCCACACCACATGGTCTGTCTGTGACAACGCTGTTTGGGACGGGTCCTCTGCAAACGGAGGTGGCCAGAACGCTGTCTGGTGTGGAGACAGGGGTCAAAGGAAGCCCTCCAGGGACAGTGACGCACACACTGTCCCTGGACACAGAAGAAGTTGACCCACTAGGTGAGACTCTGCGAGGGCCTTCGGGCCAAGACAAGAAAGCGCGAGAGACAACACAAGTCACTGGGTGAAGGGAGGGGCCCCGCACGCTGTGTGCAGAGCTGGGATTCTAAGGCACGCGGCCCGCGGCTGCTCCAGGCACAGGCACCAGCAGCACCGCTGGGCCGGAGGGGCTTCCCTCCTCGTCCTTCAAGACTCCGGTCACCGGTGCGTGCTTGCACAGTCCTCCCCTGAGGACCAGAGTGGGTCCCTCCTTTGCCATCACATCTGCGTCGATTACCAGCACGGTACTTATCGCCATCTTGGCCCACTTGCTTATTACGTGTCACCTCCATCTGAATTAAACTCCGTGAAGGCGGGGATTTTGCTGCGCTCTGCCTCCCTATCCAAATGTAAGCTGCACAAAGACAAGGACTTTGGTTGCACCCCCAGCACCGAAAGGAGTCCCTGGCACCTGGGAGGTGCATAGAGAATGGATGAAGGGGAGGGTCCCTGGCAGGAGGAAGGGTGCTGGGATGCAGTGCCTGGGCTGACAGGACATTGATGGGGGCCCCTGGCCTAAAACACACGGGCGTCTGCCACCCTGCAGGGGTGTCTGAGAGACAGAGGGAGGGACGAGAGGGATTTCTCAGCGGCCTCAGTTTTCATACATGCTCCCTCTTCAGGAAAGATCTTCTTGCCCTTCCCACGATGAATCCCTATGCACCCTTCAAAACCCCACTGACACGCCCACTTCTCTGGAAACTGTTCTGCTCTCCCACATGAAGGTAGCCGCTCCATCTCTGTGTATCATCTCAAATGATAGCTGGCACCTGCTCCTACAAATGCTTTATCTTCCCCGTCCAATCAAGAGCTTTCCTGGAGTACAGACTTGGCCTGATCTCTCTACAGCTCCAATGTCCCCCACAGCGCCTCCTACTGGCTCCCCCTAGGAACTACCATTTATTAGGCACACACTCTGTTTTCAGACTTGGTGCTAAAAGCTTCATGAACATTATTACCCTTACAACAGCCCAGGGAGCTCCACTCTCATAGGACACCCCTGTTACCGTTGAGAAAACCACGTGATGGGAGTAGAATTTACTCCATGTCCAATGAGTATGAGTTAAATAAACGAGCAAATGAGGAAACCACCGAGTGAAACAATCCAGAAGTCAATCATTTTCACATGCTGGCTGCCGGTGCCTCCTGGAGAGCGGATGATCACAGGGCCCCCCTGGGAGACTGAAGTGCCAACATCCCATCCTCAGATCCCTGGGTGCCCGTCACGGAAGGGAGGTTGAATAAAGAGGGTAGGATTAAAATCCTTGATTACAGGATGTTTCCCAGCCCCACTGAAATGACAGACAGGCTTAGAAATCTCAGCCGGTGGGCAGGTTGATATCTCTTGGGGACCGCTCACTCTGGAGTGTATGTCCTTCTGTAATACACCCCACTGGACCGCCTGCTCCATCTTCCACCCCAGCAGCCCCTGGGGGAAGGATTTGTCTGCAACTCGCATTTCTCCCGGCCTGAGTGACACGCGTGTGTGTGCGGGTTAAAGCACACACGTTTCCACTCTGACACTGTCCTCAGGGACTGAAATGGGTTTCCTCCTATGTCACTCCTCTCTGAAGACTTGGGCCGGAAAACGTCTGGCGCTTGTGATTGCTGCAGATTCGTGTGCTGGGGTCTGAGCGTAAGCGCTTCTGGACTCAGGCCCCGAGCCACGGTGAGGCGCTGTCGAGCTAGGTACGGGGCAGAGGGGCAAGGTGTGAGGGGGAGCGCTCTGGGGCCTTGCACGGCCCTGACCCTGAAGAGACGGCCCCTGTTCAGGTCTACCATCCAAACGCACTGAAAGCCCTTTCCCCAAAGCTGCGTGTTAACTACCCCGGGAAGGCAGAAGAGACGCTTCCTCACAGGTGTCAGCTGGAGCCACGGAATGAGCTCCGGCAGGAAGAGGCGAGAAGGCGGAGGATGCCCGTTGAGCCCTTCAGCCGATTTCTGCACTCATTTCAGATCAAGAGTGTCCCTTGATAGCAACCCGTTTTCGGCACATTGTGAAGTGGTACCAATTAAATCACCCCCAATAATAGCCATTCATTGGGGCACTCGTTGGGGTTAGACTCCATGCTAAGCACCTTACAGGTGCGATCTGATCTCCTCTTTCCACATCCCAGAGAAGAGACAACCGTTGGTAGGACTCAAATGGCCCGCGCGGGGTTTCACAACCGGTAACAGTGAACCGCCGGTCCAACCCCAGCCTGTGCGACTCCCCAGGGTCCGTGCTGTCCACAAGAGTCCGAGTCCAGCCCAGCTTCGGTTGGCCAGGCCACTCAACTTGTTGAAAAGCCAGGAAGCTCAGAGCCGTGGAATGATGTCAGGGCTGCTCAGCAAGCCCTAAGAATGCGGGTGGCAGCCCGCACCATGAGCGGAGCCACTCCCAAGCAGGACTCTGAGCCAACAAGTGGGGCCCAGCCTCGCCCAAGCAGCAGCCCCTCCCTCCGCTCTCTGCACCCATCTGACTCTCTGAGGTCTCAGCAGGAGGGGACTCCCTTCTCTTCCAGAAACAGCCTGAGCTGCTGGCGCCAGCCCCCAGAGCATTCACTGGTAATACTTAAGTCACCGCCTGAGCCCTTTCAGCACACCGGACTCCAACCCAGTTGCACGCCTCTGGGCCTCAGTTCCTTCCTCGGTAGAACTGAGAGTCAGATGAGGTGGATTCCGATACATGGTCGGCTTTGGCGTCACCGGACCCTGTGGGACCAACAACACTATTCCACAGGGGTTTCTGCAAGGATGGGAATGTCCTCGGTCTGTGCCATCCATCCAGCGGCCAACAGCCGCCTGTGGCTGCTGACGCCAAGTGCAGCCTAGTGTGACTAAGCAATTGTATAGTTTATACAAGTGCAAATGATTTCCATTTAAATAGCCACATGTGTGTATTCACAACATATTGGGCACTGCAATTCTAGAATTAATATCAAGATAACCCCTGGGTCCCCAAAGATATGGAAACCCATTCTGTATTACCAGCGATATAACGACAATAACCAGTAGGACACCACGGGTCACTTGAGGGGCTATTAACTCCCCCATGGCTTCCATCAGCCACCCAGCAAAGCCACCAGGGAAACACTGTAAATTTTCTTTTAAAAAATGCTTTCTCTTACAAACAAGCTTTAAAACCATTCCCCTACATAACTGTACTATGCTCCTAACTCTCCCTGTATAGGCATTTTCTGGCTCCACAGCCTCTCATGTTGCCTCAACATTTCTTTTTTTTAAGATGTTATTTATTTATATTTAGAGAGAGGGGAAGGGAGGGAGAAAGAGAGGGAGAGAAACAGCAATGTGTGGTTGCCTCTCGTGCGCCCCTTACTAGGGACCTGGCCCACAACCCAGGCATGTGCCCTGACTGGGAATTGAACCCGTATCCCTTTGGTTTGCAGGCCAACATTCAATCCACTGAGCCACACCAGCCAGGGCTCAACATTTCTTAAAGTATTCAGTCTTTTTTAAATTTTTAACATAAAGTTTATTTTCATCTGGGATTCTGAGGGTTTGGCATAGTATGGGTTTTCGGGATTGTATTTTAGACCTAAAAGCATTAGAAGAATTGTATTTACCTGTCTTTTGCCCACAAGCAGCATTAATGCAAATCTCATTAGCATTCTAAGCGTGCCCATTTACTTTTGTTACATTCTTCGGGAGACTTAAGTGTCACCAAAGGCAACTGTTGACCCATTAAAGTATTCAGTCTTAGCAAAGCCATTATCTCCTTGATTTGTACAATGACTCTCTGAAGCAAGTATCCTTCCTCCCATTTCATCCACTGAAACACTGAAGCTCAGGAGACTTCAATGACTCCTTCTGCACCAGAGAAAGGCTCCATTTCTGCTGGGGAGACTCAGTCAATCAGCCTCTCTCCTGCACTTGGAGGTCACATGACCTCTCGGAACCTTCCTAGGTGTTAGAGACACAGCCACGCACCTCACAGGTTATGTGAGGACCGCCTGAGACAGCACACGCCAAGCAGCACCCACCTGTGACACTTGTGCCGCTGGAAAGAATACCAGCTGTCTGCCAAGAAGCCCAAACCTCTGGTCTGCATTCCCTGCGGCTCCCCACCCACCCCACTCTCCATCCCTAGCCTGTGCTTCCGAGCCCTGCTGTATGCCCAGAATGTCCCAACCCTGCCCAGCGAGGCAGGAAGCAGAGACGAGAAGAGAAACATAGGTCACAAGGATGGGAAGCCAGGGCTCCCTCCCCAGGATGGATCCTGGCCCAAATCTTCCCCAGTATGGGCCCAGACAGGCTGGGGAGCTGCTCCCCTGAACGTTCTACCCAGAGATCCTGCTCACACACCACCCTCCAGACAGAAGTATCTCCCACAGCCACGGGAGTGGCATCTGCGCCTCTCCTTCCCCCCAGCCCCCAGAACAAGCCGAATTAGACTGTGCCTTCCTCCAGCTGCCAAGAGGACCAGGGCCACGGACGGGCAGCCACAGGGCGGCCCCAGGCACAAGGCCTGGAACCTTGGCAGGGCTGGGGAGCCTGGAGTTAAACCAAGGACGCCTGCAGAGGGCAAAATGAGACGAGGCCAGGGTGGGAACTCTTTTTCTGGAAGAAAGTGAACATTTTCTCCAAATGGGCTCAGAGCCAAGCTAATTTCTGAAATCTTATTCCCAAATTTTGGATCCCTAATGACCAATTGTATCCGTCAGGGTCTCAGCAGGAAGCAGAAGCTCACTCAGATGGAATTTTTTAAGAGTTTCGTAATGAGGGTACTCTGGTGGCCACACAGGGGCGGGCAGGGTTGAAAAAGCCCCCCAGGGGTGTGGAGGCGCCCAGGCACTGGCAACGGCAGGAAGCTGGGACCAGCCCCAGGTCTGAAGGGCAAGGTGAGGGAAGTTACTCTCAGAGCCTGTCTGAGGGAGGGGGTCCTCCAAAGAGGCCACCCACATCCACCGCCGAAATCGCAGCAAAGCAGAGAGTGGGGTGTTTTTAGACCCCAGAGTCCTCTCCTCCCAGCCTCTGACTCCCCCACTGGCTGAACCCACCCAGAAGTCAAAGGTCAAGAGCCCTCCAGGTGCAGTTCAGGAAAGCAGGCTCCTAGGGCAGGGAGCTGGGCGGAGCAGGGAGGAAGTTGGATATGGGCAGGTAACAAGTGCCCGGCTTGGAGGAAAGGCTCTTGCTTTTGGTGATACTGACCTAGGATCAGAGCTCAATCCTTGCACATGTGATCTAAGTGGCACTGAGCAAATTCCTCACCTTTTCTGAACCTCAGTATCCTTGTCTATCCATGGCACATCGCCCAATTTGGAAAATGAGAGATTGTGATTGTAAAGGGCTTTTAGAGTGGCTGGCACAGAAGAGGGAGACAATCAATGACATGGAGGTGGCTGGAAAAGACACCAGACACGTGGGTCTCCTACCCTGGCTCCATCACTCCCCAGTTGTGTGACTTTTGACCAGCCACTTAACCTGTCCGAACCCAAGCATGCCACCTGCTGAAGGAGTGTCATAAGAACACGTGCTTCAGAGGGTGATGTTAGCCGTACTATAAATGTAAAGTGTTGAGCACAGTACCTAGCACAGAAAGCACCAATAAATTGTTGCCATCGCTGAACTAACTGAAAACTCTAGAACTTGAAACTTCAGTGTCTGAAATGAGGAATTCGGTGAATGGACTTAACAACAAACAGGGCTCAGGAGAAGATAGAACCGGTGAACTCAAAGAGCAGCCAGTTGTGAAATGCCCACACTGCAGCAAAGAGAAAATAAAATATGGAGAGGGGGACAGGGAGAGAGAAAAAGAAAGGAAGGAAGGGGTGGGGCTGTAAGGTAACACCTAGTAACCCAACGTATGTATGATTGAGAAGGTGAGGTGGGATCACTACAGGAGCACGTGACCACCCTCATGTTCCCATGTCAGGTCTGTAACAGGGCTGTTTCCTGAATCTGGAAGTCAGAGGGGCACAGGACCCTTCCTTCACGGCCTTCGGGGGTCTGCTCTGATGCCTTCATCCCAGGGAGGCCTCCCCTGCCCCCCCCCATATAAAATGTACATTCATCTTCTCCCTCTATTTGCTTTAGTTATTCTTTAGCCTTTATCACCATTAAAAACTACATATCTTATTATTGACCTTGTGGGTTACTACTCTCCTCTGCTAGGAAATATGGGCTCTGATGGTAAGAATTCTTATCTGTTCAGTTCACCATTACAGCTCCAGCACCTAGAATGTGACATACTCAGAAAATATCAATGATCAAAGAAGAGGGAAAATTACGCCTACTCTATAGCAAAAGAAGGTGTGGAGAAAGCTGTCACCGGAAACCTGAGTGTATTAGTCATGTCCTTCTTGAATGCAAGTGACAGAGATCTCACTCAAATGGCCTAAGCGAAACAGACAATGCATTGGTGCGTGTAACTGAAAAGTGTAGAGAATTTGTGCTTCCGAAATGACTAGATTCGGGTCCTGAAATGATATTGGAAGGAATGGTCTCTCTTTGTCTCCAGGTTCTACTTTCCTCTGTGTGAGCCTTATTCCCGAGCGGGATTTCTCCAGGGAGCCATAAAGAAGGGCCCAGAAGCTCAAGGTTTGTGTTTTTAGCTTAAGCACTCCAAGAGGAGAAGCCTTCTTTCCCAACAGTTCCAGGGAAAATCCAAATGCTAGGTTCACTGGCCACGCTTGAACCATGGTTCCTTCCTGAATGGATTCACTGTGGCCAGGGACATAGAGAGCACTGATTAGTCAGGCCTGAGTCATGTGATCAGGAATTGGGATGTGGGTTCACTCCTACCAAACCACAGGGTCTGAGAGCAGGGCTTCCTCAAAGGAAAATCCAGCTGTAATTTCTGGAAGAGGGAAAAACTGCTGGGCAGATAAAAACGTCATTTATGTGCTCATCATCTGGAATGCAGAGATAAAGCAAGAGTGTCCCAAGCGAATGCTGGAGGCCAGGGAGAGCATGAAGCAGTTTAGCATGAGAAAGTTCCGTTCAGTTGGAAAGGGCAAGAATGGAGTAATGAGAAATGGGGAGGAAGGTAAAGGTTTACCTTTGTGGAACCTTATACACCATGCCTAGAAGTCTGGATGCAGTACTAAAAGCAAAGGGAAGCCCTTGAAGCGTGCAAGCAGGAGATTTAAATGATTCATTTGTTTTGAAGAGGTCCCATTAACGACCCTCCACTGATGGATCCGACAGGAATAAACCGAGAGCTGGGCACCCGTCAGGTGTTACAGTTGTCCATAGGAGAGGGATGAGATAGATCTGCGAAGGTGACAGCGGCGAGAGAAAAAGTAAAAAAGATTTGAGAGAGGCAATTTGGAGATACAATTCAAGCATTCTCTAAACAGATCAGGATTTATCAATAGCTTTCAAAGCCTTGCCTGGAAGACCTCCAAGCTGCCTTCCACTTCTCTGCTCTTCCTTCCATGAGTGGTACAAATGCTACCTCCTCCCTTTGCTCTCTCCTCTTCCAGCCTCACTCTGGGCATATCCAGCCCGGCAGTGGGCCCATGCTGTGAGATCCAAATGTAGATGAGCCACATAAATCGGTGTGGATAATAAAGGTAAGTGAAGAGAGCTCAGGCCGGCACCACCTTGAGCAAGCATATCGCCCTAGAGTCAAACAGAGCCAAGTTTCGTTCCTGCCTTTGCCGTGTATTAGCTGTGTGCCCTTGAGCAAGTTACTTAACCTCTCTGAACCTCAGCTTGCTCGGTTGAAGAGTGAATGTATTGCATTAGCTCCCAGAGCACTTAGGAGGTTCAAATGACTTTGTGCGTCTGCAGGCTTAAGAACAGCGCCTGGCACAAGGAGCAAGCGCTAGGGGAATGGCTTCCATTTCCCTCCCAATCCTTTTCGCTTAGGAGCCCGAGGACCTGTTTACACCTAGTTTCCTTTTTGATGGCAATCTTTCATCGTGCCCCAGTTTCGTGATATAATTTTGATAAATTAGATGTAAATAGTCAAGAGTCATCTAATTCATTATGTTCAGCTTCAATGACAATTGCTCACTGCTCCACGCCTCCTGGCGGGTCACTGCAGCTGTTCCGTAGCCTGGAGCTATTGCTGGGCCCTGCTGGGCTTCCAGTTCCCATATTTGAGCTAATAAGGAGAAAACACATTTGTAAAACAGAAGGTGAGACATACCTCTCTAACTAGTGGGGCCTTGGTTAGACCCCCTGGACATTAGGAAAGTATTGTCCTGTTCAGAAACAAGCACTCCCTACTACCCACTTATGCTCACACGCAAGACTCACTCCGTGCTAGGTATCCATGCTACAGCTGCTGGTGGCCAAGTAGGGGGTAAATGAGAAAAAAATAACTCACAACCCTTGAGTGGGGGTGTGACCTGTGACTTGGCCATGGCCAATAGAATCCAGCAAAAGCAATGGGATAGATGTGATTCAACACAAGTGATTACGTGAGTGTTACACTGGAGTGCCCGTCTTGGTGGAACCTCTCGCTCTCGCTGGTCTGGAGCAAGCACACGGCCCTAGTAGGACGTTCCCTATGTCAAGGCACCACAGACAGACTCTAGGAGCTCAGGGCGGCCTTCACGAACAGCCGTCAGGAAATGGAAGCCCCCAGTCCCAGAGCTTACAACACTGGTATCCACCAAGAGATGTGTGACTTTGGAAGTGGATCCTTCTCCAATCCAGCATCCAGATGAGAACCCAGCCCTTGCCACGACCTCAGTTTCAACCATGTAAAAGAGCCCCCTAAGCCGTGTCCAGACTCCTAACCCACAGAAACTGTGAGATAATAAACGTGAGTTGTTTTAAGCCACGAGTTTATAGTAATATTGTTACACAGCAGTAGAGAGCTGATATATATGCTAAGTGCTAACTGAATGAATTAATGACTTAATGAATCAAAATTAGAAAAAAAAATTCTAATCGGCAAAGGGGCGGACCAAGAGTTTGATTCAACACACACACACCTATATCTATTTTAAAGCTCTATTTATGCAGAGGATCAGCTAATTAGGCTGAGAGCTGGCGAGGATGGTTCGTTACTCCGGGGAGGACAACCACTGTATATAAAACAAACAACCCTAAAACCGTAATGAGGGTTCACACAATAGAGGTTTACTTTTCCCTTATATCAGAACCCAATGTGGGTCCTAGGGCGTAAGAAGGGACTGACCTCTGCACCATGCAGTTGTTAGGGGACCCAGGCTCCTTCCTGCCCTCTGTGGCTCCCCACTCCCCTAGGCCCCGGAGTCTTCCTCTGGGTCCTCTGCACCCAGCTGGCAGGCGGAGGAAGAGAGACAGCGTGGAGAACCCTAGAGGGGCTGTTGAATTCGGGGCGAGGCCAGGAAGTGGGAAGGTGACTTCCGTCCTCTTTCCTGGACCACAGCTCCATCACATCAGTTCCCTTGGCTGCCAGAAAGGCTGGCGATGTAGCCCAGCTCATGCCCCCAAAGGACAGGAGAGGGATTGGCGAACCCATACTCATCTCTGCTCCAGAAAGAGAATCCATAAAGATAAAAGAATAATTAAGCACAGCCTTGACCTCAAGGAGTGGCTGACGTACTGGGAAAAACAGGTGGTAGAACTGATTAGAACACGTGGTACAATGTGACGTATTCTCAAAAGAGGCGGAGAGACAGAGGTCACTTGATGCAGTGGCGTTTGGCACTAAGACTCAGCTCAGCCTTTTGTTGACATTATGACCTCGATTTATTTACTTACCTTCTCTGAGCTTCCGTTTTTTAAACTCAAGAAAACAACCTTATCTCTCAGTGCCTAGTTTCCTCATCTGTTAAATGGAAATACTATCGCCTCCCTCAAAAGTTTGCTGTGAAGATGAGATAATCCAGGTTAAAAAAAAACAGTGTCTAACACATAGCAAATATGTATGTTTGCTATTAATGCTAATTATTATAATTATCACTATCATAAATTGTTGGGGCCCAGAAGGATTCACCAGTACTTCGCAAAGTGTAACATTTTTTCCTCCATGCAGCAGATGGTTGTTATATTGCCTGAGTGCTTTGGAAGCTCAGAACAAAAAGAGATGAATTCTTACCCTTGGGGATTAGAGTGGGCTTCCTGGAGGAGGTGGCATTTCATCCCAGCTTTGAAGGATCAGAGCTATCTTCACTCCATGGCTTGTTTCCTGACAACCAGACCATCCTCTTCATCCCCAAGTGCTACAGGCTGAGAGGCGAGGAGATGAAATCCACAGACAGGTGACAGTGGCCACATTTGTCAGCTCCCATTTAGAGGCAGAGACCCTCCCCCATCCATCTTTTCTGTAGCATGAATAATTTAAACACAAATTTTAAAAGAAACACCAAGTGATGCGCCCAGCAATAAACTTAGGAATTCACTTCCCCCAAGAAGCTGCTGAGGCGGAAATTTTAAGTTATTTCCCAAAAAGCTTAGGTAAATTCACAAGTGATTGACTCCTAATGGATCATCAAGGCCTGTTATGAAGCAAGTTGTTAAACTTTGAGGTTGAAGCTCTAGGAAACAGGTATATTCTCCTATGATGCCTCTCTCTGCACCCCTGTCATAGACAAAATATTAGGCTGCACGTATCCCTGGGTTGACCCACTATGACAATTCAGTTAGAGAATCACTGCAAGGAGGTACCTGAAATAGCACTTTGGACCAGGAAGGACCAATATCAGGCAGCTATGCCATCACTGCCAAGTTCATGACAAGTTCATGGCAGACATCACTAGTCGATCACCGCACCGTTCCCCTCTGAGTACCATTATAGCTCCAGACTGTTTCCCAGCATAGCCACTCCTTGGCTGTCCCCAGTAGACCCCACCCCATTACATAAGATGAAAATGACACCCCTGGAGTAGAGGCGATTAGTCCCCGGGGTTTGTTCCAGGGTTATCCCTTTAAAATCTCTAGATAGGCCGTCTAGTGTGAGATTCAAAGAAAAAAAAATCTAAATGTCCAGGCTGGTGTCCGTGCCTCTACGCCATGTGACTGAGACCCAGGCCATCCTACAGGCCCGCCCTTCCTTTCATAAACCTGCTGTTTGCTGTATACAGTGGACATGTGGGCTTGGGAGATGATAGTACATTAGAGTCGGAAAGAAGAGGAGGTGGGAGAGGAGAAAAATCTCTCATGTGTGCATCGCGTTTGACCTGGCCTGGGAGCTGGTGGACATCTGGTACCCGAGTGCTGCTCTCGGTTGCCACAGAGCGGCATTCTTGGCTAGGGCATCAACAAATACATCTTCATTCTATGGGCAGCCGGAGAGCCAGGGACGAAAGCGCATGGGCCAAGGGGATAAGTCATGTTATCAGGAGACCCGCAGTGGATTCTGGTCTGGTCGGCTTGCTCTCTCGGTCCACACGGAAGCTTGGGTGTGGACCCAAGCCAGACTGGCTTTGACAGCCAGACAAAGAGAGGGGGTTGTGTCCGAACGAACTCATCTGCAGAAGTGCAGAATGAGCTCAAGCGGTGCAGGGGGCCTGGTTTGGGTCCTTGCTCTGCCATGCAGGAGCCGCGTGACCCTCCGCAGGGACTCCACTTATTGAGCCTCATTTCCCCCTCCTTTATGAAGCTGGGACATAGTGAGTTGGGAGATGATAGTACATTAGAATCGGAAAGAGGAGGAGGTGGGAGAGGAGAAAAATCTCTCATGTGTGCATCGCATTTGACCTGGCCTGGGAGCTGGTGGACATCTGGTACCCGAGTGATGGGTCCCTCTCTAGTGATGATATCTGTGCCCTAATGATGATATCTGTGCCACTAGAAATAACCTCACTTACCGACTGCCTATCATTGATCCACCCAGCAAATATTTATCGTTTCCTATGTTCTGGGGACTGGGCCAGGCTCTGGGGGCCCAGCAGTAAAAAAACAGTTCATGGAGCTTATGTTGTATTATAGGGGGGGAAGATAAATAACAAATGTGTTTATAAGTGAATGAGGGAAATCATTTCAGAAGTGATATGATAATCAGGGTCCTCCGATGTGATATAACTGGGGGATTGAGTAGGGCAGGTCTACTTTAGACAGGCCTCTCTGAGGAGGTGACTTTTTTTAGATTTTATTTATTTATTTTTAGAGAGGGAAGGGAGGGAGAGAGAGAAACATCAATGTGCAGTTGCTGGGGGTCATGGCCTGCAACCCAGGCATGTGCCCTGACTGGGAATCGAACCTGTGACACTTTGGTTTGCAGCCCGCGCTCAATCCACCTAGCTAGGGCTAGGAGGTGACTTTTAAGCCGAGGCCTTAAGGATGAAGAGCAGCCATCCACACAAAGAGGAGAGAGAAGAGCATGGCGGGCGTGTGGCATGTCAGCCAAAGGCTCCAAGGCAGGACAGCTTGTGTTCGAAGAGTGGCAGGCGGGCAGGAAGCTAGGGCAAGAGCTGTCACCCCATTGGAAAGAGGAGCAAACCGAGGGCGGAGAGTGAGAGCAACTTCTAGACCTCACAGGAAGTTCGAGTGGCCTAAAGCAGACAGACACGCACACCTGGGCTGTGATGCTGTAAACGGTGTCCCGAGCTCCTTGTCAGGAAGCAGCCTCTCAGAAATGGGTTCCGTGCCTAGAACCCGGCCTCTCCCTGGAGCACACGGGCCAAGGAGGGCTCACCTCTAGGTCCCAGGACCACGTTTATTGTAGTGTCCCTCACGCTGGCGTGGAGCATGGGCACCATGGAAACGGGGTGGGGCTGGGCACTGTGGCCAGGCAGCCTGGACACCAGAGAGCATGAGAAAACCAGGGTAGAAAACAATGGGGTGAGTTCAGACAACTGGAAGTGAAAAACTGGAAGGCATGGCCTCACCTGTGAAGGTGTATGAGATGGGGGAAGTAGGCGGAGCAATGACGGCGGGGGGCGGGAGGGGGCAGAATCCATGGGCCATCCTAAGGACCTGCCCTTTCCCACCAGGTTCCTCACCTATAGTGGAGTGTCAAGTCTGTTCACCCCTGCATTTCTCAGGAGGAGGCTGGGGTGGGCATTGCGAATTGTCTACCCAAAGGCTACTTAGAGCCAACTTCTCCTTGTCTCCTTCTACGACAGAAGTTGAAAAGCTAGAACAACCTATATGCCACCTGCCTGAAGAGTTATATAGACACCTGCCTGTGGCCCGTGAGAGGTAGCGGAAACCCCCAGGGACCCTCTCCATTCTAGGAGAAGTTGTGTGTGCATGTGCTTCTGTGTGTCTCCTCGGGGACGCAGCAGCCACGGTGCAGCTGTGGTGACAGCGTGAGGGTGTGGGTCTGTAAGGGAAGGAAGGTGGAGCCCTCATTTTATTTGACAAATAATCCTTGTTTAAACCACGGTGGAGGGTTTTCTAGCCATCCTAGGATATGCAAGGACTTGCTAGCCGTCTTATACAGGTAGGCCTGCTCCAGACCGACCTTTGCCGACATCCCTGCCCTCTTCCTCTCCTTAGACCAATCCTCTAGACGTCCCCGACTGCAGTGGCTGAGACGCTCCCGGGCCTTGCCCACAGGACAGTGGGACTTCTCTTCCAAACCCTGATCCTGGCCTCCTGATCAAGGTATTTCCTTTGGCCTTCTGACTGGGGCGCAGGGAGTCATCTCCTTATCAGGGTGGGACGCAAACAGACAGACTCCCACCCGGACGTGGCCTCCTCCGTGCTTTCCCATAACGCCGTTTCCGGTCCCCAGCCCCAGACAGCTCTGCCCCCCTCTCTGAAGACACCGCAACTCCAGGGACTTCGGGCTTCAGAGGGGCCTTTCCAGGAACCACGCCATAGCAAGAGCAAACCACAGCGTGTTTATCCTTAGGCGTCGTCTTTTCTGCGTCGCCGTGAGGATAATGAGGATTATGGTGGTGTTGGTACCAGAGTCCTTTTTACTTCTCCAGTGAGCTTTTTAGAACCCAAGGCACAGACCCAAGGGAAGCGGGACATGGAGCTTGTACCATAACAACGGGCCAGAAAAAGAACAGAGAGACCAGAGCGTCCCGTCACCAGGGAGACCAGAGGAAGGCTCCCTGCTGTCAGGAGGAATTTACGAAGACTTGGCAATGAGCAAAACCAAGGGCCTGGTGTCCTTTCGGGGGAGTTCTCAGCATCCTCTAGTCGATCTGGAGGGATTATCTGCTCCTAGGAGGGTGAGCATCTTGCACCGATTTTCATCAATGAGGCTATTCTACAGTTCTGTAGAGTGCAGTTGTAGGAAACTCCGGGTAATGCAAATGACTGTTGTCCGTGGCAATGAATGCGAATTGTATCTGGGAGAGATATCACTGATTTCCACCCAGGGGGAGAGAGACAACCCCAGGTGCTGCATTTTATCACCCAGTAGCAATGGTGCTCAGCATCTGCTGCGTCCGTCTGGGAACTGCCCAAGATGCTTCCAGGGGTCCGTCAGGTCAAAACTCTTTTCAAAGTAATTCTAAGGTATCCTTTGCCCATTTTCCTCTCACTCACAAGCATCCAGTAGAGTTTCCCAGAGATTGCGTGACTTGCAATGCTGCCATCATGGCTTGAACAGCTAGTAAACTGTGTGTTTGTGTGTGCTTGACTCTAGATTTTCCCAGTTTTCATTTCTAACGTAGCAAATATTGCTAGACATAACCCACAAAACAAAAGCTCTTCGAAGTCCTCAATGATTTCAAAGAGCGTAAAGCATCCTGAGACCAAAAATTTTGAGAACTACTGTCCTGTAGAATATTAACTAATTTTGCACCTGTTGGCAAATTTATATTAACATCCCTAATTAGGGCCGGGGTGCAGGCACTGGTTTTAATATCTTACTCATCCCTCCACTAATTAGTGAGTTAAATAAAATCTTTGTTCATTTTATTATAGACAAGAGCTATGTTTTTAACTCTTAAAAAATTATACTTTAGCCCTGGCTGGCATAGCTTGGTGAATTGAGCACAGGCTGTGAACCAAAGGGTCACAGGTTCAATTCCCAGTCAGGGTAAATGCCTGGGTTGCAGGCCAGGTCCCCAGTGGGGGCCACATGAGAGGCAACCACACATTGATGTTTCTCTCTCTCTTTCTCCCTCCCTCTCCCTCTCTAAAAATAAATAAATAAAATCTTTAAAAAAAAATTGCCCTGGCTGGCATAGCTCAGTGGATTGAGCGTGGGCTGCCAACCAAAGTGTCGCAGGTTCGATTCCCAGTCAGGGTACATACCTGGGTTGCAGGACATGACCCCCAGCACATTGATGTTTCTCTCTCTCTCTTTCTCCCTCCCTTCCCTCTCTAAAAATAAATAAATAAAATCTTTTAAAAAATTAAAAAATTATACTTTAACACTGGACTTGGGATAGAAGAGGGAGAGGCGAGGTGTGGCCAAGACAAGGTCAAGCATCTCAGACCACGTGGAGGACACCGAGTCAGCACTGAGATGCCTGCTGTGCCCTCCCCGTGCCCTCCCCGTGCCCAGCAGCCCAGAGCTGAGGGGGAGCCAGGTCCACACCCCAATCACCACTCATCATTCGAACAAGGACGGCACGGGAAGGCTGACAGGGCACAGGTCCCCGGGGACTGTCCAGCAGCAGGACTGCAGCCAGTGCCCAGGGGCTCAGCCGACCTGACCCAGAGTTTCCGGCATGAAGATCCCTCTTTTCCATGGCCCCACATTTCTGTAAGCCCCCCCCCCCAAAGCAAAAGCCAAGATTCTTGACACCCAGCAGGGCGGTGAGGGTGTCGGAGAGAAAGTCCTACTCCCAGCACTGAGATGAGACTGGACAAAGTCAGATCTCCCAGTTTCGTGGCCCAAATCCCCGGAGAAGCCAAGAGGTGGGCCCAAGGTGGCGCTGGCTCTTACAGGAAGGGACAGAAACCGAGTGTGGGACCCCATCTGCCAGTTCAGGGCTCTTGTTACTGCTTTCTACTGTGTCGTTATGTGGACGAACCCTATTCATTCCTGCGCTCAGCTCTCCGGGGAGCAGACAGCTTTGTGATGGCTTTCAGAGGTCCCGAGAGCAGAGTGGGCGTGGGTTTTGTGACCTCTGTCACTGGCCCTGATCTCTTAGACTGGCTGCTTATCGTCACTGGGCCTCAGTCTCCTCGCCTGACTATGGAGATAGTAAGAGGGATAAAATAAGTGAGCCAGGCGCTGGACCCACTGGGGATGCTGAACAACTATTTGCTGACTCAGAACTCCTTCTTTTCCAATCCATCCCTGCGTGTTGCTCTCCCACCTAAATGGCGTCCCAGCGCTGGCCAGGGGCGAGGCACTCGGCTAGGCAAGGAGAGGCGTGGGAGTGGGGGAAGAGGAGAAATGGGGGGTGGTTGTGTAGAAGAACCTCTTAAAGTGTGTGTGTTAGTGCATGTGTGTGTTAGTGCCTCTGTGTGTGGGTCGTGCTTCTGTGTGCGTTAATGCGTGTGTACATGTACACCGTGCTCTTGGTGCAGCGGAGACAATATTCTAAATGTCTGGTATTCCCACAAGCCCCCCCTTCCCAGCAATGCTGAGAGGGGAGGGTCCTTGCCCGCCATCTCAGCCGACATCTCTCCTTTACTGGGCACAACTTGGGATCATGGGTAAGGCAGAAAGAACACTAGTAACATCTGAGAAGCTCAAAATAACCTGCATCAGGAGTCACCAAACTAGGGCCCGCAGGCCAGATTCCGCTCTCCACATGTTCTTGTGCAGTCTGTGAGCTAAGAAGCTTTCTAAATGTTTAAATGATTGAAGCAAAATCAGAAAAGAATGGTATCTCCTGACCCAGGAAACGTATATGAAATTCAGACTCCAGTGCCCGTAAACAAACTTGTACTGGAACCCAGCCACGCTTACCGATTCACATCCAGTCCAGGACTGCGCGGGAGCCACAGCGGCGGACTCCTGGGGAAGAGCCACGTGCTGGTGGTGGAGAACGTACAGTGTGTGAAGACTGAAGCACCTTGTCGCTAGCCCTTCACAGGAGAAGCCTGCTGATCCTATGCTACATAAGAAGCTGAGAGAGAAAATAGAGAATGTGGGCGGGTTGGATGTCTGCAAGAAGGTAGGGCACGTGGAGTGAAGGGGGAGGCAAAGCAGCTGCCCGTTGGCCATCTCTGTTAAGGTCCTGCAGTGTGCAAGGGGGTCTTCAGGATGTCTTTGTGTTATAAGAACATTCCTCCCCGTGGGCATGGACAACAGTGTGGGGGTTGACCTTGGGAGTGGGAGTGGGGCTGGGCAGAGAAGGGCCAAGGGGGGAATATTGGGACAACTGTAATGGAATCACAAGAATGATTAAAAACTATTCCTCACCAAAAGTCACTAACATCTTTTGTTATGGATACAAACATACATAGTAGAAATACAAAAAACATATACGAGAAAGCAATACGCACGAAATCAAGGCAGCGATTCCCTCTGAGGAGGAAAAGGGAAGGTTCGAGGGGAGGGGAGTGAAGCTCTCTGGATAACCTGTGATTTGTTACAATTTTTAAAATGTATATATCTGAAGAAAAGAAGCTGATAAGCAGTAACAAATAAAAGACATTTAGTGATAGAGATGAAACCATAAAATTGATTTATTTATTAAGCTGTCTCTGGTATGTAGGACCGGAGCTACGGAAGACTGAACAAGAGATCCTCGGTGATCCGTCATATGCTCTTCCATACTTATTTTTGTTGCTGGAATATGTACTACTATCTGGCCCTGAATCTAAGACGTGCATTTCTTTCACATCGTAACAACGCTGAAACAAGGATGCATTTTACAATTGCTTGTGGAGCATCATTAAATTGGAAGACTTATGTCTTTCTTGATGCTACAGAAAGCAGTGATTTCTCTTATCACTTATAATCAACGGTATCTTAGATCTACTTCACGGGGACAAATACATAGAGTGGATTCTCTTCATGGGCATCCCGCCGGGAGATCAAGAGACAAACGAAGTACTGTTCATTTCGTTAGGTTGTGTTAAAAAATAAACTGAGGCCTATTTAAGTTTTTTAAGTGTTTATTTGAGCCAAGAAAATTTAATTGAGTCGAGCAACACCAAGCAGGAAGTGGTTAGGAGCTAAGGGAGAGACTTTTGCAGAGGAAAGGCAGAAGCAAGGCAGGAAAATGATTGATTGGCTATGGCCAGCGTTTATGACTGGAAGAAGGCAGGGCATGTGGAGTAAGGGGGGAGGCAAAGCCCCCTGAGGTTTTGCTTGTGTAACCTTGAGGTAGTTACAGGCTCGGATTTTGGGTTGCTTACCGAGACCAGCGAGGCATTGAAGCCACCTCGGTCTAAC
The DNA here is from genome assembly GCF_004126475.2 of Phyllostomus discolor. Lineage (NCBI taxonomy): Eukaryota > Metazoa > Chordata > Mammalia > Chiroptera > Phyllostomidae > Phyllostomus > Phyllostomus discolor. Next base: position 207,543,159 of record NC_040904.2, read on the forward strand.
GGCCTCCTTGTTTAATTAATTTCACCATGGACTGGGGGTGTGCCTGGTGAGACGCTGCATTGAGGCTGGGCCACGGGGGTGGCCCCAAGACTTGGTCTAATTACCTGATGGGAGGAGGAGAGCAGGACAGCCTGCATCACACACATTGGTTATGACTTTCTCTTCTAAGAAAAAGGAGGAAGTAAAACCCACATTGGGTCCTTTTGATTTAGAAGATGTGATGAATCAGAGAAAACTTAGTGCTGGTCAGCAGAGCCTGACCTAGAAAAAAAAATTGTCCTAATTTCTACGTGTTATTAAACTTTGCCTCTCACAGTAGCATGAAGTACAGAGCCAGTAATAATCAAGTCCTCTTTCCTCTGGTTTTAGAATTAAGGGATTCTATTGGAATCAAGCCCCTACTTCCTCGTAGAACCACCTCATGGGAGACAAGGGCAGAGAGAGCAAGCCATGCTTTGCTGAATGGAGCTGGCTGGGGGGGTGGGGGGGGTCAGTCCAAGCATGGAGGAAGGTGTGAAGGATCTGAGCTTTTAATCCGAGACTGGGACTGCAGAAGGTTAGTATGCAAAACCCACCCTGTTTGATGGAACCCTGTGACTCCACCCAGCCCTTCAGCAGTCCTTCCCGCCACGCACAAAGCTGAGCAAACAGGAGGCAGGCAGCTCCTGAGGCAGGTGAGGAGAGGCCATTCCCTTTAGTTAAGTGCTCAGTTTAAGAATATTGAATGTAGTAAAGCTACATGGGTAATGTATTGATTCTTTCATTCAACAGACGTGTTTTTCAGCAGGTGCTCGGCACTGTTCTAGGTACACCGGCGAGAGCTCACTCACGGCCTGCATCAACTATCTCCCTTAGTTCTCTCAAGAACTATGTGACAAAGGCCCTGTTATCACCGTCCCTGTGTTACAGAGGATGAAAGCGAAGCTCGCAGAGGCTAAGGAACACGGCCAAGGCCACCCAGCTAGTGAATAACAGAATTGGGACTTGGACCCACAGTGCCGAGGCTCAGGGCCCGTGCTCTTAACCACCAGGCTGCATTGCTCTTCCAGCTAGAAGTGAAAATGGAATAGTACGCCTGAAAATTGCTCTGTTCTCTTAGAAGCCATTCTGAAACAGGGGATAAAAGCGTGGGTTTTGGAAATCAGACAGCAGCCAGAATTCCTTCCCAGCTGCTGACCTCTGTCTCTGTGAAAGCAGGGACCGTGGCTAGCTTAGCACCGTTGGGCACCCCAGCATCACAGACCTAGCATCAAGCCTAAATATTTGCTGACTGAATGAATAAGTGAATTGATTTACCAGTGAAAAGACCTTGGAGGAATCTCCTGATCTGGTACCCTCTGGTTCCCCCCTGCCAAGCCCCACGTGTCTGGGGCACAGGCAGGTGCTCCTAAGGCGCATGGAGCCTGGCATCCAAAGACAAGTCGGCACACACAGGGGACATTTGTTACTTGGGGCTGGGAACTGGGGAGCAATGAGGATGGTTCGGAATGCAACTCTCCGTAATAGCACCCCCCTGTCCATGCCAGGCACGCACCCTGGTGGAGAGTGTTGGTGGGCATTAGCACCCACCTGCCCCTGTGGGAGGCTGCAGCACCTGTCCTCACGCTCCCAGCCCCTCAGTCCTTAGGGGGCCCAGACATGTGACCCAGGTTCAGTGAGTCACATGCTCTTTCAGGAGACCGGGGCCAGCCAGGGATCAGGACCACCCCAGGGCCAGGACTGCAAGCTCCCCAGGCTGTCCCCGTGGTCCAGCTGGTGCTGTGCATCCCACCGATACTGTGCATCCAACCACCTATTGCTCATCTAACACGTGCCCTGATGTCTTTCCAACAATAAATGCCCTTTGTGCTTCAGGCAGCTATTAGGGGCTTAATGGTGCCCCTCCCCAAATCCGTATATTGAAATCCTAACCCCCAGTATCTCAGGATGTGACTCATTTGGAAATAAGATCTTTAAAGAGGTAATTCATTCAAAGGAGCTCACTGGGGTCAGCCCTAGTCCAACATGACCAGTGTCCAACTCTACTGAACTCTGAACTCTGTTAGCACATGTGGCCGGTTCCACTCTTTGCAATCCTTCCATGATGCAGCTCATGACTTCCCAATTTGAGATGGGGCGGGCACACTACACTGAAGAGCCCAGACCTTGTGGCCAGGCCGCCCAAGCTCAGATGCTGGCCCTGCCACTTCCGCCTACAGGACCCTGGGCAACACCCTTGACCTCTCCGTGAGACTCAGGTCCCTCCTAGGGGCTAATAGTTGTGTTTCCCTCTTAGGGTCGCCGTGAGTAGAATTAATATATGAAGAACACTCAGAACAGTGCTTGGCACAAAGTAAGGGCTATGTGGATGTTATTTATTATCTCTATTGTCCTGTTGGAGGAAAGACACAAGTGGTAAGAGAACCAGAGAATTCCCATCTTAGAGATGAACTTGGAGCCTCTACCCAGCCTTCCACGGGGATGTTCTTTCTCTTCCAGGGTTCTGCCCAAGTGAAGCGTTTTTCCTCCCCGCATCCAATAAATCGGGGAGGAGGGGGCAGTCAGGAGCATCTGTGATGACAGGCTGTCTCTACACAGAGGGAGAGCTGGAAGTTTCTATGTTTTAAACCGTGAAACCATATAAAAGGAGAACTCTACCTCCCTAGCCCTTCCTCCCTTCTCCCACCCCCACCCACCATGGAGCATGGTATGAAAATGACCATTTCTAGTCACACCCACCCCTTGTACACAGGAGAGAACTGAGGCTCAGAGATGGGATGGGCTGTTCCCAAGAACCCACAGCCGGCTCGAGGCAGGGCTGGGAGCAGGCATCTGGCATCTGCTCTTGATGCTGGGAATGAAAGAGTCACCGAAAGCACTTGTAACCTCCATAAGCCAGGGAGGGAAATGATGTGAAGAGAAGAGGAAATGGAATCTGCTGCTGCCTGGAGCAGCCCTGGGACACTGGCCCTGGGAGGAAGCCGAACGAATGACGGACAGAGTTGCCAGCTGGGCTTCTGGCCCTCAAGTGGTGTCCTCCACCCTCCTCTCCACCCACTCCCTGCGGGTAGCCCAGCCCTGGGGCTGGCCCTGAGCACACTGCGCTCTCCCTGGCCTTTCCAGCTAATGTTTTCCGTGGTATTTTCTCCCCTGTCACCATGATGTGGTGCATTGTGGCTTCTCCAACGGGACACGACCAAACAGAGGGAGCTGGGTCCAGGGGAACATTTAAACTCATCAACAGTGGGCCTAGCACTGACCTGACCCGGAATTAAATTAGTAAATACACGAAACCACTTGACTGCTGCTGAATCTAAAAACCCCGGGCCCTGGGAAGGGATGAGGCGCTGCCCTGTACGCAGCCTGGGAAGGGGAATTATTACGGGAAGGGGATGTTAGGGCTGCAGGGGCTGGGGCAGGATGAACTGGGGGAGGGGTGTGAATGGAGCGTCATATATCGGAAGGGTCTGGGGCTCTGCGACTTTGAGTAAAAGCTGATTCCCTACAGCAATGGCAAAATAATTGATTTGTTACTTAAGACCCCCCGGGTCCCCCAAAGAGGTGACTCCTGGTGACTCTGGGGGTCCTCTGTCCCTGAACAGGCCAGGGTGTGCCTCCTAGGAGGAACCCAGGCTGAGCTTAACACCTTTGCCAAGAAAAGGGACGGAGATGGCGAGGTCCCAGGAGGAATTCTGGGGGAGTAGACACCGGGTCTGGAGCCGGACTTCGCTCTCCCAGGGCAAGTCCCTGCCCGTTTCTGTGCCTCGGTTTCCTCCTCAGTAAGCGGGGATGCTGATCGTCCCTTGCCTCCTCAGGTTGTGGTGGAGATGAAGTGGGTTCATACACACAGGGTACCAGGAACGGTGCCTCGTCCATAGCAAGGATGCCCGAGGGTCCGGAACCCCTAGGGGGTACCACCTCCACGGAGTGCCCCTTTCAAAGGCTACACAGCCTTCAACAGCGCTCCACGTGACAACCCCCCCCAGCCCAGAGGCCTCCCTCCCCACGTTCCTCTGGTGCCAGAGATACGGGGTGACAGGAGAGGAGAACAATGTCCTGGAGAGAAGCACCCACACAGAATGCAGCCCCCAATTCCTGCAGCCCATTCGAATGCCAGAGCCTCTTTTCTAACTTAACGGGGGACAATGGGCCTGCACCAGAACCAGGGAAAAAAATTAAATGAGACAAAATGGCCCATAATTAGAATGGCAATAAAAGCAGGGGGGAGGAGGAAGGCAGTGAACTCTATTAATAGTGCTAATAAATGTTCCGGGAGAATACCGCTGTGTTCTGAACCTGCCCGTGGGAGGTGTTGCTTATGCTCATTTGCATATTAATTTGGAAGGAAAATGCCAGGCTCTTTCTGCTGGGATAAATCAATTCCACTGGAAGTTCTCAGATGAGAAGCTGCTAATTCTTCTTCCCTTTGCCTACCAGCAGGGAGACGCCCATTGGCTGCCAGGAAAGTATTTTTAAGAGCCACCATGGTGGGGGGAAAAGTAGGCCAGAAAACCACAGGTAAAGTGCAGAACCTGCAGATGGCTGGAGCCCTGATGAGCTAGGGATGGCCCAGCTGAGTGGGGATGGAGGGGCCCGGCTTCTCTCAAAAACAGCCCTGGAGCAAGGATGGCAGGTAGGTTGCCAGTGTGCACCCATTGGTACTGGCTGTTAATGGAACGTGGATTTGAAATCCTGGACCAGACTCAGAGAGGAGAGAGTGCCGTGGTCGATTAGTGATGTCTGCCATGAGAGAGTGCACAGTAGGATTAGTGATGTCTGCCACGCTGTCCTAAGCAGAGCCATGCTTCATATCAGGGAGCAGGGCTTTATAAATGGGTTGTTTGAGGGACAGTGAGGCAGACAGGGCCAAGAATGGGAACAAAAGTCCGGGGTGGCCCACCGGATAAGGGACTGCCCGGATAATGTGCCGAGAGAGGGCGTGACTGAATCCCGATGTTTTCTGAGCAGCTCCTGTGTTTTGGGTCTGATCTGGGGAGCAGAGACGACCGAGGTGCTTTGTCCTGAACAACTAAATCTAATAAGGGAGACAGGCATGGAAACAGCACTTTTGCTGTGGTGAGCTAGCCCTCCTCTGCTTCTTCCTGTAACTACAGGGCTGCCCCTCCCCACACCACCCATACATCCCGTTTCCCCACTTCTCCTCTTGTTCACTAATATTCCCGGGTTCCCTGCCCTCCTCACTGCACACACTCACAGGGGGATCTCTTTGGCCCCTCAAGCTCGAACTTCCTCCTCTGCACCAACGGCCAGCAGGCATCTGCACCCTTACCACCCCCACTTCACAAGGGGGGAAACCAAGGCACAGAGGGGTTCATACCTTCTCCAAGGTCACACAGCTAGCAGGTGGTAAAGTGAGGATTAGGCCCCAGGTCTGGGGGACCCAGAACCTGTGCCCTCAATCCCCCCACGTGGTTTCGGCCGGCTGACACCACCTACACGACGTCACAATGGACCCTGGGGGGAATCCTGCCCACAGGACAAGCACAGGACACATAGTCCTCGCACTTCCATCAAAGCCTAGGCCGCTGACTATGGATGTGAGTTGCTATGGCTACTGGGTGGGACAGGACGCACCGGGAGAGGGTTGTGAATGTGGGAAGGGGTCAGGGCTCTGTGACTTCTTTTTATTGTTATTCTGTCACACTTGTTTCAATTTCCCCCCTTTGCCCACCTCCGCCCAGCCCACCTCCCTTCTCCCACGGTCAGTCCCCTCACCGTTGTCCATGTCTGTGGGTCATTCATACAAGTTCTTTGACTTGTCCCTTACCCTTCTTTTCACCATTTATTTGCTTCCCCCCTCCTCTCTGGCCACTGTCAGTGTGTTCCATGTTTGCGTGTCTCTGGTTCTATTTTGTTCATTAGTTTGTTTTGTTCATTAGACGTTTTAAAGGCAGGTTTTTATCAGTTGTACATCCTTAAAATGTGGCATTGCTTACTGTCATGTAACATGAGGTCAGTGAAGTCACCAGACTTCTCAGGTGAACCAGATGCTGAGAGGAAAATGTACATCCTAAGGAGGTAATGTGATCCTCACCTTGTTGCAGAGGAGCCGAGGCTTAAAGGGGTGCACAGGTTTCCCATGCATGCACAGCCAGCCCCACAGCAGGGCAGGGGTCTGACCCAGGGCTTCCGGCTTCTGGCAACTCCGCACCCAAATCCTTCTGCTAGAACAGGCCAGAAGTAATGTGGGGCAACATTTATGAAGTATGGAAGTAGAAAAAAGGAGACATTAGCAAGAAAAGCTTGCATTGAAAAAGATGAATTTTTTAAAGGATCTAGTTGTTAAAAGCCTTAGTGCTTTGTGTTCACTGTCATTGGGTAGACAGGGAGTAGACACTGGGCATCTGGGGTCAGGGATCATGGTTCACGCTCAGCCACTCTGGCCTCGAACACTCGGACACCCCTGCAGGGAAGGGAGAACCTTGTCCAGTATCACCCCCCGGAGAGGTCCTCCCTGACCCAGCCCATAATAACGGGTCCATCCCTCTAGCTGCCCACCTGCTCCATCCACTGCAGGGGCATTGGCGCAGGGGCCAAGGGCAGGAGTTTCAGGGCCAGAGGACCCACATTCCAATCCCAGCTAATTCCCCGTGGCTGGGTGGTCGTGGGCTACGTGCCTCCCTCTCCCCTAATTTGAATAAAACCTCAGCACCTGCCCCGAGAGGTTGTGATGAGGATTACGTGAGTCAGAAGATGCAAAGGCAGAGTACACCCTGGCACACAGAGTCGGCTCTCCTTAGATTCTTCCTTGCCACTTTCTGTCTTCCCCACCGGCACGGAAATGCCCAGGCCTGGGCTCTGGGGTTGCTCGCCGTGGGATCCCGGCACTGACCAGAGGTCAGTCTGCAGACTATGCTTTCAACACAAGCTCTGCTGGGCCCCACGCATGGCAGTGGGGTGAGGTCCTTCCTACCAGGAAGCAATGCGAGCGGACAGTCAGTATGTGAAGGGCAGAGATCCATGACTCCAAAAGCCCCGGCTTTGTGGTCAAACAAACCCTCTTGGGGACACTGGCTCACCGTGGGCCACTGAGCTGGCCGTCACCCCTGGGAGTCTCCTGCTTCCTCGCCGAAGACCTGGGAGTTTTCACCCCGCACCTAAGGGTGTAGGGAGGCAACAGAGACCACCAATTCCGTGTGCCTGCGGGTGCTCAGCAAATGCTAGCCTCTCCGCCCTCAGGGTCCCCACAGCGCGCACTCTGGCCGCCATCTCCCCCACCCTCCCAACCCCACAGGGCTGCCCGTGCCAGCGGGGCCCACGTCTATGCTGCAGACCGGGCGACCCCTCCGCCGTGGGAGGGACGTGCTGCTTCAGTTACACTCTTAGCAGGAGGAGAGAGGGGGTTGAGCTCTTGTTTTTGTTTTTACAATGCAAAATTTGTCAACTTGGCACAGTTGACAGACTGCCTCTGTGTCACCGCGCTGGTTCCTTTAATTGCCTTCCCTGCGTGTGCGCATCTGTGTGTGTGTGTGTGTGTGTGTGTTCCCGAGAAAGGCTGGCTGGCTTGGGCAGAAAAGTGGATTCCAAGAGCTGGGCCTGTCCCCTGGACCGTCTGACGTGACCCCAAACTTGAGGGACAGGGTTTGGGGAAGGAGACATCTCTGGGAGTCAGGAAGCAGGGCTCGAGGCCACAGCCTGCCCCTTACATGTTAGTAATGGCGACAAAATCCGTTAATAGTGAAACAGATGCTAGAATGGGGCCTTTTCCGGATCAATTTCAATGTCAAGTCTCAAGGCCTTCTGCATTTCGAGCTGACCTCCCCTCCAGGGTGTATCAGGAGGTACCTGAACACCTGTTTTGCAGTCCTTGGCTGACCAACAACGCCCACCCCCCGCAACCCTATTAAATGCTGGAGTAGCCTCAGGAGGATTGGGCATTGAGGGGCATGTATTTGGAGCGTTGTCAGGGAGCTGTGAGCCCACCCTTGCTTCTCTCCTCAAGCCCAGTGAGATGGGCTTCCAGGAGGCCGCTGGGAGACCTCCCTCTGGATTTGGGTGGTTTCACACCACAGGCTGCTGTGTGACACGTGCCTGAAGAGTCGACGGCCAAGAGGCTGTGGCGATCGGCCCGAGGCAGTGAGGCAGGAGGAGGAAGACGCTACGTCAGGACCTAGCTGTGTGGCCAGGAAGCCTTGGCAAGGCGGGGCCAGGCATGGGCCACAGCGAATGAGCTGGTGGGGAGCCTCCCTGAGGCAGCCTGAAGAAGGGGGCGGAGCTCTGGGTGGGGGGGACCACAGTCTAAGCAGGCAGAAGGTCATCTTGCAACGCTGGAGGATGTGGGACAAGCTAAAGGTGGGTGATGAGATGGAAGAACCCCGAGTCCCCGGTGAGACCCTCCGACCTCGGACTCCTTGTTCAGTGAGGCACCGCGTTTTCCCTCATCGCTTACGCCGTTCAAGGTGTCTGTCTGTCTCCAGAATCCAAGCCGTCATGAGCGATCTACCCCTCAGTGTCAAGAGCAAGTGGGAGAGTTAAAACTTAGTGACAGACGTGTGAATCCAGTGCTTGTCGCGAGTCACAGTGCTGAGGTGTCCGGACGAAAAGTGCCCCGTGAGCCTGAGTCCCCCGAGATGAGCAGCATGGGAGACGGAGGGAAGAAAACGCCACGAGGCTTTAAGACAGCAAAGGCAGAAGCTCCAAGCACACGTCAGGGTGTAGTAAGTGCCCCATTGCAGGGTATTCTGAGGAGCTGCTGTAGGACCAGAAGGAGCCGGGGAGACGTGACCACTAAACGCAATGTGGTGGCTCGGACTGGATCCTGGAGCAGAAAAGGGATGTTTGTAGGAAACTGATGAACCCCAAATAAAGTCTGCAGTTTGGTTAATGGCAAGGGACCAACGTCAGTTTCTTAGTTTTGACAAGTGGACCAATGTCAGTGTGAGGGGTGTCAACGGGGAAAACCGGGTGAAGGGGACCAGGGCACTCGACTCTCTTTCCAACTTCTCTGTAAATCTAAATTTACTCTCAGGGAAAAAAGGTTATTTTTTAAAAGCTTAGTGAATGAATGACAGACGTTGAAAAAGCCGAGGTCCAGGGGTGGCCAGAACACCTCTTCCATTACAATTGCTTAAGTAACTCCACCTACGAACAGCCCCTCTCACATCTCTCTCAGCCCTGTGAGGCGAGCATCACACGTGCTCGCACAGAGCCGGTGCTCAGTAAGTGTTCATTGACTGGGTGAGTTAATGCTGTCTGCACATAAGGAGGCTGAAGCTCAGAGACGCCAAGTCCCTGCACTGGAGTTCATTTGCCTCCAAGCCCCAAGCTCCTTGGGCTCCACCGCCCCCCCCCCCCCCCCCGCCCCTGGCGTGAGGGTTAGAGGCTTCTCGGAGCCCCGGAGGCCCCTGGCTTCCCTCCACCACCACGCCAACCTCCAGCCGCTCCACCTCATCGTTTATGCTTGGAAAACCTAAATGCAAGGCACTGCAGCCTCTCCATGCCCCTGAAATCAGCACCATAAATCTCAATTCTAAAATTTAATAGTATTTGCTTTTGCATTTATGGCATCATTAGTACAGAGCAGTCTGTTCGGGCTCAAGGTGGCCGTAGGAAATGATTCGTTTGATGGATCCCCTCAGCCCGCCCCCCACACTGTGGTCTGGCCTCCTCTCACAGACAGACGGCAGGGCCTGGAGGTGGGACACTGCGGAGGGAAAGGGCGGACAGGGAGGGGGACAGCATCGCTCTCTCCTGTAGCATCAGTTCAGCCCGCAGTTGCCTGTCCTCGTGATATCACGGTAACTACCTGCACCAGGTACGGAGCAAGCTCCTCCTTACTCACCTCACTGCCCACCCCCAGGCCCTTGCTCACACCCCACAGTCCGCACCTTTGTGGCTGCAGAACGCTGGAGCAAGATTAACAGCAGGCAAATGGGGCGGGGAGCATTTCAGAGGTCTGCAAGGCATGGAGGGTGCCCCTCGGGCCAACCTGGGGCCAGCTAAGATGGGTGTGAGGGTGATCATAGCCTGTCTTATGTCCCCCAAAGATAAGGGCCAGAAGGCATTTGTCCAACAAACCATCTGGGACTGATTCTCCTTGGATTCTCTCCTCCCTACAGTTCAAACTCTGTTTCCCCCCAAGGAGCAGGGGGGCTTTTGATTTAGCCCTTTTGACCTATGTTTCGGATCCGAGGAGACTTTGACTGAGAGTGGGGATGTCAGCCTGGGATGGGCACTTCTGCTGCTGGAGTGCCCTCTGCGTACAAGTGGCCGTTTGGGGACCTGGAATGAGAGAAAGGTCCTGCCTCAGGGGATCTAAGGAGATGTTCTAGTATCTGATGGCCTATTGGCACGATGGGAGCAAGGCTCTGGATGTTTCTCGTGAGCCACGGTGGACCATGCTTATCCACAATGGACCACAGTGAACCACGGTGGACCACAGTGAGTCACAGTGAACCACAGTGAAACAGTGAATCATAGTGAACCACGATGAACCACAGTGGACCACGGTGGACCACAATGGACCACGTGAACCACAGTGAGTCATAGTGAACCACAATGTACCACGGTGAACCACGATGACCCACAATGAACCACAGTGAACAATGATGGACCATGGTGGACCAAAGTTTATACAGCATTTAAAATAAAACGTCTTTAAAAACCCTCATTGCAACATTTCATAGTCTTTGCCTAGTTCCAGCCCCTTTTGCTTCCACCCCCAAACAAGCGGCATCCCATACGTGACGAGGGGGGCATCAGGTAGGAAGGACCTGCCCCTGAGGCATCCTTTCAGGATTCGTATCCTACAAGGGAGTTCCCAGCCTTTGACGCTGCCACCGTGTGCCCTGAAGAGCTTCTACATGTGTAAACTTGACATAGAGGAGACTGCTTGCCCCGCCCCCGGCTCTCACCCCTGTGGATCAGATGAGCCCCTGAATTATATGATTTCCGAACATCGTCAGGGCACGGCCTCCAGGTCACCTGCCACAGGACCCACTGGGGTTCTTATCAAAACTGCTTTACCTGCCCTTCAGACCTGCATAACAGGGATCTGGGGTGATGCTGACCGTCTGCATTTTACACGTCCCCAGGTGAGTCTGAGAACCGTGGGAACCATGGAAAAACGTGATACCCAAAGATGAATAGAAATGTGTGTTCACCCTGGAGAACAGAGGGACAGAAATCCCAGCCACGGGCAATGGGGCCCTCACCACCCACCATTACACGAGAGGCCCTCCGTCTGGGCCCTTCTCATGGTCAACTCCCGACTGCCCTGGAGGAAGCCCCATAAGCTCCTGCCTGTGGCCACTGCGGTGGCTGCACTAGCCTCCTGCCTGGTCTCCCTGCTTTGTCCCTCGCCCTCTATGACCCTCTCCACACAGGGGGCCCATTTGGTAACTTATGTTGGATCACGGCACTTCCCCGTTCTCCCCTCCCGTGGCTTCCCAGCGCACTTGCAGCCCACCGCCCCATCCTCACAGTCCTCCACTGGGCCCCACATGATCGGCCACCACCTGCTCCCCAGAAGGGTGTCGGCCACTCTCTTCTCACCCCTGTGCCCCAGACACACCGACACCTGCCATTCCCGAGCACACGGGCTACCTGCTGACCTTGGGTTCTTGGCAGTTACGGGTCCCTCTGCCTGGAAAGCTCTCCCTGCTCGTACCCATTGGATTCAGCGCCTTGCTTCCTCCAGCTCACTCCCTGTGCACTCCAGCTACAATATCCCCCCGTCACGTTCTGTCCTTCTGTCTTACCTCATGTTTCCCCGCAATGCCTGATAGGATGCTAAACACTTACCATTGGTTGTCTCTCTTCTCCACTAGAATAGCATCTTTGTGAGAATGGGGTGTCATTCGGGATAAGCAAGGCTGTGTGCCTCAGTGAAAAACAGCTCCAGGTGCTCAGTGGCTGAGAAGCCCAAGAGCGGATTTCTCACACCCCATCCAACAGGGGCCAGCTGCAGGTTCTGCTCCCCTGTCACCTCCATCCTCACTCTGAGACCAGGCCGATGGAGAGCCGCCATCTGGAACCCTGCAGGTGACCTGCCAGATGGAAAAGAGGATGAGGCAAAGCGTGAACTGGCTGGTGCACATAATTCCACTCAGATCTCGTCGGCCAGGCCAGAATCCAATGGGACGGGGAGGTGTGGTCCTCCAGGAAGAGGAGTGGAGTCTGGCAAACAGCAGCCAGGCTGAAGAGGCTGGGAACTTCTATTTCCCTACCCCGAGTGTCTAAAACAGTGCCTGGCTCGAGTAGGTGCTCAGCTTGTGAATGTCATGTGGACAGAGGGCTGGACCCCAAGCTGGGAAGGCGCTTGACTTCATGCCGAGGCCCTGTGTGCTGGGCTGATGATGCTGCCCCAGACTCAGGAGACCCCGAGGTTCCCCACCCACCTGCAGATCCAGCTGCAGGGCCACGAGCCGGAGGGAGCACGGAGACCACGCCCCGGTGCCCCTCCCAGTGAAGGACCCTCTGCCCTCTGCCCTCTGCCCTCTGCCCTCTGTGCAGAGTCCCCCTGGCTGTGGGGCTGGGGTTCTGGGATTTGGCAGGACAGACCCCGGGGCAGACCGGCAGCATGAACACGCAGTGTCCCGGGGGCCCAGAGGTCAGCACTCAGACAACCAGGCCAGGCGGCATCTCTTGGGAGACCTGGGTCAGAAGGCAACTGGGTCACCAGGACATCAGAGCTTCAAAAGGGACATTTTCGGGGAGCAGATGGTGATTCGGGGACAGAGAGGGACACTGACCCACGCCAGGTCACACAGCCAGTACGTGGCACCGCACCAGGATCTCCGTCCCCTCGCCCCGTGGGAACAGCACCCTGGGACCAGCAGCGATGATGGCGACAGTCGTGATGCACTCCTACTGTGTGCCTGGCACCCTTGTCCGTGCTTTTCATGAGTTTCCTCACGTAACTCCTGGAACAACCCTCTGAAGTGAATATTGTGATCCATTTCCACTTTACAGATGAGGAAACTGAGGTTCAGAAAGGTGAAGGAATGGGTCCCAAATCACACAGCTGCTAAGTGGCAGAGCGAGGATTTGATCCCGGGTCTCCCAGACTCCAGACTCCGTGTTCTCAACTGATAATAAACTAACACTGTATTACACTAGTGACCAGCCCACAACGATCCAGCAAGAGAAACCAAACTAAGCCACAACTGGAGTGGGATACCCACACCTGAGAAGCTAAAATACCTGCAGCCAAGGACCAAGCTCTAGAACCCAGGGCCAAAGGGCAGAGCAAGGCTGGCGGCAGGGCCGAGGACGGAGGGCCAGAAGGAGAGAGCTCCAAATGGACACGGAGATAACAGTGACGGCGTGCAGGCAGTGCGTGCCTGGCAGTCCCGGCTCTCACGGCGTACTCACCCGTCCGATCCTCACAGCAGCCCTGGGGGCAGGGGCGGTGTTAATCTGTCTTAGTCACAAGGAAACTAAGACACAGAGAGGTTAACCAACTTGCCCCAGGTTGCAGAGCAAGTCCATGGGGAGCCAGGGTTTGACCTTGGGTCTGACCCCATTTTTCACCGCTGCAGGGAACAGTGACGGCCTGGGCACGGAGCTGTGTGGACGCAGGGACAGCTGGGCCCTGGGGCCCTGCTCGGACACCGCTGGGGACAACAGCGTTCTGCACCCTTACGTAGCCCAGCCCGCCAGGAAGTGAGCTGGAGCCTGGAAGGTTCCCGTGTGTCTCCGATGGACACCCGCTTCTCCGAGTAAGTCCCCCTCATTGGTCCCAGCTCTGTCCCCAGGGTCAACAGCGATCAAGTCCCCCCATCCACACTTTGATCGCTCTCTCGTCCCCTTTCAGCGCCCTGTCCTGACCTTGGGGGGGACAGCAGGCCCTTCGCCGTCCCTCTCTCACCCTCTGGTGAAGGCTGGCATGCCAGCACCCCTTCCAATGGAGCAGGCCCTGGTCCCCCGGGTACCGCTGTCCTGGCACACACAGGCTGGTCAGTGCCTTCTAACCACACGCCCTGAGTTTTCATGGAACCGCTGCCAGGCTTCTATCAGGCCAGGCAAATTAGGCTAGAGCCTGTTTTCCCAGCTCCTCCAAAGAATCCCCCTGGGCATTCACTGCTGGCTCTTTCCAAGCCTCATAAAGTGTAATATTTGCACAGGTGCGCGGGAGGCGTCGCCCGGCTGAGCCTCGCCTCCCGGCGGGCCCGCGTCCAGGCTCCAGACCGGGTGCCTGCCCATCTGGGCCAGGCCCGGTGCCTGTGTCCCCACAGGGCTGTCCTGGTGGCAGGTCTGTCCCCACAACTTCATCCCAAGGCTCCCCGACCGTGCTGCTCAGAATCTTTGCCCTCAGACAGCCCCAGGAGGGGACTGGGGCAGAAGTGCGAGTGTGCGCGTGAGTCTTGCAGGGTGGGCATGGTTGATGGAGGATGGAGGGAGGGAGGGAGCAGGCTCCGTGGTCCAGAAAACTGAGAAACCCTGGGGGAGACGGTGACACTGGTTTCTTTGCTGTCGGGCTTCTCAGGGCCGTGTGTGTGTGTGTGTGTGTGTGTGTGTGTGTGTGTGTTAGGTGCCATGGGCCAGCTCTGACTCCTGACCACCCTATGAATGAGTGACATCCACCCTGTCCTGTTCCCAGCAGCTCTGCCCAACTCCCGTAGACCCGTCCCTGTGGTTTCTTGGATGGAGTCCCTCCACACCCTGTTGGGTCTCCTCTCATCCCGCTGCCTTCCGTTTCCCCACCATCACTATCTTTTCCAAAGAGCCCTGCCTTCTTGTGATGTGCCAGAAGTAGGGCAGCTTCAGGCTTGTCCTTTTGGCCTCCAGCGACGTTTCAGGCTTAATTTACATTAGGATCCGCGGTTCACATTCCAGGCCGTCCAGGGTGTTCACAGAGATCCCCTCCAGCACCGTGTTTCACATGAATCAGTTTCTTTCCTATCGTCCTTCTTCACTCGAGTGCACAAGAAATCCACTTAGGGGGCATCCTTTCATTCAATAAATATTTATTGGGCATCTATTGCACGGGTGCAAACACAAGGCCCATGGTCCGAATCCGACCCTCCACCGTTTTTTTTATCGGGCCCGGCACCTTGTTTCTGGCCCACGGCAGTGCTGAGCTCTCCCCTAACTGTTAAGGAGTAGCTACATGTATACGGTCCTAACATCACATTCGGCCCTTGGAAGACAACCGCGAGGCTGAGGCGGCCCCTGGCGAAAATGAGTTTGACATCCCTGCTCTATTGTCTGCCAAGTACTATTAGGGCACTAAGAATACACCAGCTAAATATGATAAACCAAGAAAATTAAAAAAGAGTGCCTTGTTGGAGAGAGACAGTAAACAAGAAACAAAGGACATAAATAACATACGTGGGGTATTTGAAGGTTGTTTGTGCTGTGGATTTATTTTTAAAAGCAAGGTGAGTGGAACTAGGAAGGCCACGGAAGAGGGTCAGGGCTGCAATTTTTTAAAAGATTTTATTATTAATTTTTAGAGAAGGGAAGGGAGGGAGAAAGAGGGAGGGAAACAACGCGTGGTTGCCTGTCAAGCGCCCCCTACTGGGGACCTGGCCCACAACCCAGGCATGTGCCCTGACTAGGAATTGAACCAGCAACCCTTTGGTTCACAGGTCATGCTCAGCCCGCCAAGCCATGCCAGCCAGGGCTGCAGTTTTAAATAAGATGGTCAAAATAGGTCTCGTAGAAAAAGTAGCACTTGAGCAAAGACACAAAGCAGGTGGAATGAGTGGGCCTGACAGGTATCTATCTGCAGGACCAAAGAGCCAAGGAGCGCACCTGGCATGTCGGAGAGCAGGGGACATGGGCAGTAGAGGCCACGGCCCTGTTGGCATGTGGGCCAGATCACTCTCTGTGTGGGCCTGCCCCAAGCTTCATAGGATGTGTAGCATCCACTCACCAGATGCCAGTAGACCCCTCTCACCCAGCTGTGACAACCAAAAATGTCCCCTGGCATTGCCAAGTGTCCCCTGGGTGCAAAAGCGCCCCTGGTGAAAACGGAGGCACTGAGGGCTGAAGTCACTGGCCCCAGGTCCCTTTGCCATCACAACATGCCAGTGTCGTCCCCCATGAACCCGTAAGCGGGCAGCAGCCCCAGGGCAGAGCCCTGAAGTTCTGCACATGGGACCAGCCTGCACCGGGCTGTGCTCCCTCCCCCGGAACAAGTCCCGACACCAGCACCACCCCTGGCCCACCGGCAGATTAGTAAGTCCTGGGTCTCGTTGCTCTCAAGGTGAGATCGCGGGAGACGGCCAGGCTGGAGGCACAAAGGCAGGTAAACTGCTAGCTTGCCAGGTATGGATTCCGGCTGCCCTGGCCTGGGGCTCGGTTCTGCCACTTGCCAGCTGTGAGACCCTGCAAAGTGGGGCTGACCTGCAGCAGGAGACAGGAGTTCGCTTTCCCGGCATTTTTAATTCTGGATTAGTCCAGGGGGTCCCTGGAAACTTCTAGGGCATGGTGGGAGCCAATGTGGGAGAAGGCAAGGTAGATGGAGGGGGGCGTGTGCCCATCTTAACCAGGTTCCTTGTGCCAGCATCAGCCCTAAAATGAGGCCGCCTGTCCCAATGAAACCTGAGACCACAGCGCCCCCTGGCGGTCTCTCTGAGCCCGCACCGCGGCTCCCCGGTGCTCACGCAGCCATGCGCGGCGGAGGTGGCTGTAAATGAATTTAGCATCAGCACAGTTATTTAAATTGTTTTAATTAATCACAGATTGAGCAGTAAATGAACCACTAAGTGGAGAGAGAGTGCTCAGAGAGAGCGGGAGAGAGGTGAGGGGAGGAAGACAGCGCCGAGGTGAGAGTTTAAAGAAGCACAAAGAGCTGACGAGAGGGCATGGGGCATGGGGCAATGGGGCATGGGGAGGGGCCGGAGGCACAGATTACTGAGCTTTTCCTTCCACTTCTGACACGTCGCCTGCCCAGTCCCTAGCGCTCTGCGTGGGGCAGGGGACGGCCCAGCGCAGGCTTCAGGCGGGGTTGGGAGGCGTGCAGCCTTACCCCTGGGAGGGGTAGCGGTGCCTCCGCCCCCACAAAAATGATGGGAGGTTGGCAAAAGGGGAGAGCTAGAAGAAGGGAAGTGTAGCGCTTGGTAAGAATGTAATCCGCTCCCTGCACTGCGCTCAGCCCTTTCGTACCCGATGTCATGTCTGAAAAACACGATACAAAAACGAGCACCCGTGACCCAGCGATGCCAGCGGCTCACTGTGGGGCCTTAAACCGTGCCTAACGCGCCTGGATCCGCACAATGAGAAGGGGCAGACGGACTCGAGGGAGACTGTGCTTGAAAGCTCCCGGTTCCAGGAGTCTTCTCCCTGAGCAAGACATTTGCAGCGAGGCCCTGGGCCTGGCCGCCCCATCTGATCTGCAAACAGGTCTACCCCCCTTTCCCTGGACGCAATCCGGGTTCGACAAACTGCAGCCCGTGAGCCAAGAGTGTCCTCTTACATTTTTCCGTGACTGAAAAAAAATGTCAAAAGAATAATATTTCATGACACGTGCAAATTACATGAAATCTAAATTCCATCAATAAAGTTTTAGTGGATTGCACCACACTCATTCATTTAAGAACGGGCTGTGGCCGATGGCACCACAGTGGTGGTGAAGCTGAGACCAGATGGCCTAGGAAGCTGAAAATATTGACTGCCTGACCCCTTGCCGACCCCTGATTTAAACACGCCATCGTGTGTAAGGTGCACGATTTCTGTGGACCACCGGCAGGAAATACACCGCCAAGTTAAACTAGACCACAGTGCTTTTGTATGACACAGGGTTTTCATTTTACTTTATCAGAAGTTATATGAGACTATTTACATATACCTTGTGAACACATGCAAGGGAAATGTGTGCAAATAAATTGATTAAGGTGCTCCTAAAACTCCTCCACACCCAGAGACGGGCTCTTCCGAGCCATGTTGGGACACAAAGCCATTTTGGCCCCTTGCACATGCTGCGTGGTCCTCGGGGCCTCCACATGGCGAATGCAGCATCTGCTAAAAGCCTGCCTCGCCACCGTCTCAGGGTTTTCTTCCCACCTGCTGCCCCCTGACCCGGAAGTTCTAACTAGGACGCACTTGCTGTGACAGCTACATTGCGACTGCTGCCAGGACAGCAGGGTCCTTAAGGAATATCCCAATTTTGGGAGATGTTCGAATGTTTGGGGAGGGGTGCAGGGAGATCAATATCAATAATAAACTTTTCAAGCATAAGCATTGCCTGCTGGCCAGAGGTGGTCACAACATGGGTGTATTTTGAAAGTAGCGTCAACAGGACTGCAGATGGCTGAGGAGTTGGCGTGAGAGCAAGGGACCACCCGAGCTCTGGGGGTCCCACAGGAAGAGCTCAAAGGGCTGAGAAGACTCCAGCAAAACAGACAGAAGCCCCCCCCCGCCCCCATGAACAGGCGGCCACATCACTCACAGGCCCCAGCACACAGTGAAAATGCAGGGCCTGGTGCTCAGAATCAGGAAGCACTTCAAGATGGCAGCAACAGAGGCTTAAACAACCACACTGGGCTCTTCTGGGCATTAATTCCCGGGCAGATACCCAGGCCACGGGGCCTTGAGCCTGGCCCTGCGCACAAGGCAGGATCCCTGGGGACTATGGAGTGCCAGAGCCGACATAAAAAAAAGCCTTTCAGAGAGAAGAGGAAGGCTGGATCAAGGACGTGAGGGCTGAGGGCTGGCCCGAGGATGTGGCAACATGGACATCACCGGTGGCCAGGCTCAGAGCAGCTCCTGGGGAGGGGCGGGGACAAGAGCCTGGTGGGGTGGGGCCGGCAGAGAGAGACAGAGGAAATAGCATCCACGGGTAGACAGCTTTGGAGGGGGGTTGCTATAAAAAGGATCAGAAACAGGGAGCCCTTCCCAGCCCCCACTGTGGAATCAGGGCAGGCACGTTTGTGCCGTGGTCCCCGGGTGAGGTGATTCTAGAGGACAGTTGAGAAGCAGGGACGACCGGGGGAGCATTCACAGGAGACGAGTCCCTGAGCAGCAGGAGGGTCGGAGGAGGCAGCTTCTCTGCGAAGCCAGTTCGTGGGTGGTGTTAGGGGAGAAGGCTCGTCTGTGGTGGAAATTCCCATCATTGCAACTAGTTCCTCAGGGACATAGGGCCCCGGGCGTCCCTGAGACGCCAGAGGAAGGGGGGCTTTTTCGAGGTTGAAGAGAGGGGAGCGAGGATGAAACAGTCCTCCAGGAAAGTGTGCAGGGCCCAGCCCAGTCCCGTACCCAGACGTCGTGGGGTAGCCTCCCCGCAGCAAGAATCGCTCTCTGCCTCCAGCCCCAGGGCCACAGCGCATCCCGCAAAAGGGTATGTGGCCCTGACTCAACCCCCTGAGCTCTGGCCTTTTCTCCTCCACTTCAGCTCATTTCTTAATGCTCGTTGGGCCCACTCAATTGATTTCCTGACCCGGAAATGAATCTCAACCTGTGGCTTGAAAACCACTGGGCTGGGAGTGCAGAGTTGACTTCCAGACACGCGGGGGGCTGGACGGAATTACTGGTCATCCAGGTAAAGGAATACCTGCGTGTCGGTGTGGCGTGGAGAGGAAGTTGGATTCATCCAAGACCAGGGTGTGCCAGGCGGGTACCACCCACTGAGAGCCAATGGGTCAGTCATGGCTCCCGGGAAGGAGCGGAGGGCGTGACGGGTGAAAAGCGGTGAGAGGCTGAGGTCTGGGTGAGTTCACAGGGCCGTGGAGCCCGGGAACCACAAGGAGTCACAGGGAAGTCGGGAGGCGCTGGCACAGGGTGGAACTGGGCGGGCCGTGGGGAGAGGCAGCTGTTGGACGCTGGTAAAACCGAGTATAACCGTATAACCATGCAGACTGGCTAAGGCAGGGTGAGGACAAGTTCCTGGGAGGGGAAGAGCCTAAGGAACCAAGAGGCTGAGTGGCTGGAGGGATCCTTCCTGCAGATACCAAAATCCCCCAGATCAGGACCCAGAGTTCATGTTGGAGACACGGCAGGCACCCGGGGGCTAGAAGCTTCATCCTCAGACACAAATTCAGCGTCTGGAGATGACGGCGAGGCAGAGGGGTGGCTGGAGGCTTCCATCTCATAGCCTGTGGTTGCCCTGGGCAGCCAGGACAGGCCAGGAGTCCCCGGGGTGCAAGGGGGATGGGAAGGGAAAAACTTCCTTGAAAGGCTGCCAGGTACGGGTGCTCAGGGAGCTCCTGCTGTCCTCCAGAGCCAGAGGGTGAAGTGTCATCTGCTGACGGCACACTGAGTCCTGAGGGCGCAGCCGAGGGTCCAGTGGTGGCATCTCTGGGGCAGGAGCATGGGACCGGCTCCCCCAGCGGGGAGGCATGTGTTATCGCCGATGCTGTCTGGAATCACGGTGTCACGGCGACCCTGAAAAACAGGCTGACGTTTCATGGCGTTTTCTGGTGTTTTAATTCTCTACAGCCCCTTGTGCCTGAACGGGGGCCAGCCACGTCTCCGACCCCCTCGGGAAGTGCCCCTGGGCTGGGGAGTCAGGGAGGCGTGAAACCGAGCTCTGTGATTAGCCCCACAGTACGGGAGAGGAAGACTGAGGCACTGAGAGGTACAATACGTGACGTGCTGGAGGGGCCACAGCTTCCAAGCAGGAGGGATGAGGCTCCCACCAAGGCCACCGCTCAAGTCTGTGCTGTGGCCCCCTGGGTGGCCCTGCGTGTTAGATTTCACTGCAATGACCGGGGTCGTTGTATGTTTGTGGCGGCGGCTGCACCAGGGCTGTGAGCGTGGTGGGTCCTCTTGGGTCTCTGGGGCTGGGAGGGCTGGGAAGCAGGCTGTTCCCTGGGTGCGTGAATCTCTGCGATCCCCCTGAATCTCTCCAACGGCGTGTCCTTGAGCAGAGAGAACCTCGCAGCAGCCTCGGCGGCTTCCCTCTCCAAGAGGCTGGAGACGGACAGGCTCCCGCCTGCAGCAAATAGCTGCGGGAGGCAGAGTGGGTGCAGGATCCCACGTCCACTCCTGAAGGCGATGAAGTTCCCTGTATGCGGCGGGTTGAGCTGGGGTCCTCCCCCACTTGCAGCCAGAAGCATCGTAATTAGGTTTACAGAGAGGGTCTGCCAGCTCTGGAACAGCCCAGAATCTAGGGAACAATTCGGAGAGTCTGAGCATCAGAGAGGCCCAGAGGCCAGGCTGGAACAGCCAGGAAGACCTGCGTGATCCCTAAGGCAGCTGGGAGAGCAGGTGGGGCCCGGCGTGGGAGAACTGGATGCAGAGCAAGGACTCAGGATGCACCCTCCGGCCATTCATTTCCTGGTGCGCACAGGACAGCAGAGGTAAGTACACCTGCCCAAGCCGGACTTAGAGCCTGATCTCCACCGCCTTTTAGCTGCATTCCCTCCCAAACAACTCAAGTTCTCTCTGCGTGTCAGTTCCTTTCTCTGCCACACGGGGATGGTAAAGCACCTGCCTCTGGGGTCGCCAGGTGCTTTGTACAACACATGCCAATGTTGAGAGAAGGGCCACCTGTGAGTGTTACTCTGCTTCTCCAGGCTACTGCCTGGTGGCCAAGTCCCTCACACACTCTATGCACCTCATCGCTTCCTCTCGGACTTAGGCACATCCTTGAAGATATAACTTAGACGTCACCTCCTCCAGGAAGCCCTCTCTGCTTCCTCCCACTCCTGGTCTAGGTAGATGTCTTCCCTGTGCTTGTCCCTACGGAGCCTTGGAATCTGCCTCTTCGTCACCTGGCACAGCGCAGGTGCTCAGTGGTGGTCGAATGAATGAGGAAGTGGAAGAACAAGCTGAGGAAGCAGGGCCTGGGTTTTGGAACAAGGCAGAGGTTATTGCCCAAAGCTGGGGACCAGGGAATGAATGGTGAGAAGGGCCGCATTCCCTGCTGCCTCCTCCCACACACGTTCCAGCCCCATCGGCCGCCACAGCTGCTTCTCATCCCTCCACTAATCTCACTGAGCTCCTATTCTATCCCGGGCCCTGCTCTTGGCACGAAAGATACAGGAGTGAACACATTCACAATTTCTCATCTCTTTACGCCAGTTGTGTTCTAGTAGCAGACACAGGCGCACCAGGGAAGCCTTAAATACGAGCTAAGTTCAGAACTGTTAAGTATTAGGAAGAAAATGAAAAAGTGCCAAAGTGAGGGTGGGGGCAGGGTGGGCACTGGGGCAGGGAGCTCCTTCACATGGGCTTGTCAGAAAGGACACTTGGGGAAAAATAGGCGTGAGTGGTGAGAGGGAGGAAGCCAGGGCAAGACCTGAGGAAGGACTTTGCAGACCCAGGGAACAGACAGCAAGTGCAAAGGTCCTGCGGCAGCACCAGGTTCGGTGCGTTGGTGGGACTGAAGGAAACAGGGAGGTCGTGCTTGGGGAGCAAGGGGAAGGATGGCAGGGAGGCCGGTCCTGGAGGAGCACGTGGGCCAAGGTCAACCAAGTGCAATGAGAGGCCTTCACAGGTTTTGAATGTGGCCTGATGTGTGTCACTAAAAGAGCCATCTGACCTCTGTGTCACAAAACAGCTGGAGGCGGGGAGCCAATGGGAGGAGTGACCGGGGGCGGGGGGGAGGGAGCGTGGAGGCTTTCACTGTTGTCCTTGTAAGAAGCAACAGTGGCTGGAACAAGGGTGGCATCAGTGTAGGGAGAAGGAAGGGTGATTTGGGGTATTTTGGAGGTAGAGACAACAGGACTTTGGGGGCATGCAGGGTACCCAGGTGGTCCAGCTGTGACGATGCAGGCCCCAGAGGTGGCCATGTGTGTTCTCCAGTTGCCCGGGTTGGCCCGGCCTGAGCTGCCTCTGCCCTGAGCCTGCTCCTGGTGTGTCTGCCCTCCGTCCCACAGCCAGCCACCAGCTGCGGGCGGCCCGCCCCTGCCATGGCACGCTTCCCCTTTGCCACCCTTCCTCCCCGCCCAGCCGTGTGTCACTAACACTGGCACACAGTCAGTCCTCATCCCCACTGAGCTCTTCCCTGAGGCCTCGGCAGCTTCCGCCTCTGTCCAAAGGCACCTCTTTATTCGTACGAGTAAAGAAAACACCGATGGCCAGCCGTAACTCTGCCCGCTGTGTTACCTTTGCAAAGGGACTTTGTGTGCCTGGCCTTCTTTGAGCCTCAGAAGGAAGTCGTCTCAACTGCTGATGTTTATTGAATAACTGAGAGGCTTACTCCCTGTTCTGGGCTGAATTGTGTCCCCACAAAAAAAATGGTCTGCTGACGTCCTCACCTGTGACTGAGACCTTACTTGGAAGTCGGGTCTTTGCAAATGTGATCGAGTGAAGCTGAGGTCACGGGGGCAGGTCCTCATCCAGTGTGTGACCGTGACCTTATCAGAGTAGAAGAGACACCGAGGCAGACACACGGGGGGGGGGGGGGGGGGGGGTTGGGAGCCCTGTGCCTGTGCCTCAGGGATAAGGTCACCCCGACGACCCGGAGCTGGAGCCTGAGCCAGGATGGCCGCTCCCAGACCTGCGGCTCCTGACGCCCTCCCCTGCACGAGCTCACCTCTCTCGTGTTCTTGGACAGAAATGCTTCCCGTCTGAGCAGCGATCACCGTTTATCAAGTCTTTAACTCTCTTCTGGGTTCACTGCTCCCGGCCTGTGCGGGAAGCGGGAAGACCTGCCTTGCTTTCACAAAGAGGAAACTCAGTCCCAGGGAAGCCAGGTGGGCTGGCCCTGAGGCTTTAGGCCTTCCTGGTCTCTCTGACCCCCTGTGACCCCCTCCCGAACTGGCCCTGCGTGTGTGCCACCAGAGAGGTGGATTCCTGAGACAGGAAGGACCCCGCAGGGCCTTAGCACCAGACAAACAGAGCCAGAAGGGGTGGCAGAGCTCACCTCGTGCAAACCACTCATTTCATGCAAAGCCCCATCCCCAGGGAGGGTGGCCAGCGCCCTCTACTGACAAGGCCTAGTAACTGCACCTGCTGCTGAACAAGGAGAAAAATGTCCAGGGTCCAGCTCCACTGTCAAGAAGCAGGGCCAAGAAGGGGCAGCCTAGAGCTGAGAAGCCATCAACCAGTGACTGGCACACCCCCTGCGCAGAGGAACCAGAGCGTTCCTCAGCATGATATTCTAAGCCCTTCGTGGTGTCGCCCCTCTTCATTCCCACCTCCCACCACACTCCTCTTCACTTGCTGTCTCATGCGCAGCTTACAATTCCAGTGAGACCAGCTGCTCCATGCCTTCCCCCTGCCCGGCTGCACCCACTGCCTAGAGCACCTTGCCCCCCCCTCGTGGCCAGCCCATCACATCCAAGGGCACGTTTGGAATACCTACTGTGCCCCGGCCACGAGACTGAGCCCCCTTCATACACAGCCTCATTTAATCTTGGCAGTGAGCCTGTTGAGGAAGTACAAGTATCCCCATTTCACAGGCAAAAACACTGAGGCTCTGAGGGGTAACGTAAAGGGCACAAGGTCCCTCAGCGAGTAAAGAGCAGAGCTGGAATTCAGACACTGTCTCTCGCACCCCCACCCGACCCCCCACCCCGCCCCCGCAACCCCCACCAAGCTCTGCTGCTCCCACGTCCAGCTCCTGAGCATCTAGGGAAGCCCAGGGAGAGGCTGATGGGGAGATATGTGTGGCCCTCTCTCCAGGGACACACAGATGTGCCAGAAATATCATCCACTTCCTCGGCCTCCCCGGGGCCGTGCCGGGAGGCGGCCAGCCAGCCCGGGCTGAGCGACCAGAGGCCTGCGTGGGCTCGACGGGGACAGATGCTCCTCCGGTTATTTCCTATTAGCCCGGTGATGTAACACACTGTGTGTAATTGGCACAGGAACCCAGAGACACACTCCCTGCGTGCTCCTCGGGCTCCCCGTGTCCTCCTGCCTGGCTCCCGCACGTCTCCAGCTGGTCAACCTGACATTTCAGGAGCTGTTAGAGAAGAGACCTGTGGCGGCCCCTAAACTGGGAAGGGACGTCTTCTCAGGCTTTGGTAAGCGGCAGCGATCGAATCATCGGACAGCCATCTTCCCTTTTGTTCCTGGAGCACGAGTCTGTCTCCAGATACGAGGACCCAGAGAGGCCGGACACAGCCAACGGCAGCAGATTGCCGGCCAGCCCGGCCAGCCACGGTCACTGGGGTCATCTCACTTCCTGCCGGCCCAGCTGCCCACTTCCTGCCACCGCCCCCCGCCCTGGCCGCCTCTCAGCCCCGCCTGGCCCAGCCAGCCCAAGGTGCCCTCAGCTAACCTTTCTGCGCCAGCAGGAAGGCAGTGAGTGCAGTGGGAGCGGGTAATGGGTGTGGGAGACAGGCAAACCCGATCTTAATCCAGATCTGAGTGCCCAGGCCAGGCAACTTCACCTCCGCGTGCCTCAGTGTCTCCATCTGTAACACGGGCGTGCCATGCCTTTCTCTCTGGCTCGTGGTAAAGGTTAATTAAATCTCCCAGAAGATCGGGCTCAGAGGTGGGGTCCAACAATACACTGTGACTGTGCCCCGTGTCACCCCCCTGGTCCCAACCCATCAGACTGCCTAAGCGGTCGTGACTGGCTTTTTCATTCGGTCAAAGATCCAGGAAACCACCTGAGGGGAGGCCTGTGCTCTTCTCTCAAAACTCCCAGCTGTGCGTTTGCTCGTCTCCAGAGCACTTCTCACGCCATCCTCCCAGACGTAAAAATCATCAATGAACCAGCCCCCTATTGAAGGTGGCTGGAATGCCCCAGCCTATTTCTCGCCAGCATCTGTCACCGCTCAGGACTCCACGGGTCGATCATCAGTCAACCCCACGGACTGCAGGACCGTCGCACCCCACGATGCTCTGCAGGGGAAGTGCGATCTGATTTCATGTGAAAATGCGGATCTCACAACGAGGCCGGAGTCGTGAGCTGCAGGGCAGGGACATTGGAGCGCGGTTCGAATCGCACACTGTGTGTTGGACAAAGGAGTAGTCGAGTCCCAACTTCTCCACGAACTAGGTGCGCATGTGCAAGTTCCTGAACCTCCGCATGCCTCAGTCTCCCTGTAACACGCGCACAGTGTGTCCACGCAGCACTGCGGCAAAAATAATCCTATGGGCATACACAAAGAGCCTGGCGTGTGGTGAGCCCTCAGAAAATACTAGCTCTCAGGACTACGTAAAGGGTAAGACCTGCTAATAATCAACAAAGAGGAAATCAATGAGGATGATGAAAAAGTACCTCAAAAGAGAATCATTTAAATATCAAAGTGCTCAGACAAGCCCTTAGGAAAACTTATGAAGCCCTCCAGCATTTTTGCAGAAATGACCCTTTTTGTAGTTGTGCCGTGCAATCTAGTAAGTGAAGGTGGTCCAAAAATCCCATTATATCACGTCAGAAAAATTTCACCCGAAGGAGAACAATGTGATGCTTTCTTTGCTCCTTTTAAAAATCGGCACATTATTTTGATTATGGTACAATAGCGCTAAGCACAAGATCAACTTGCAGATTTAATCACACTTAGCTTTGTGCTTCGGTGATGGGCTGGTCTCCCCCAGGGGCCGACACGAGGGGCTGACCTTGGGCGGAGAGGGAGCTGGCGTCCACGGGGGTGATACAGAGCTCGCCCTTGCACCACGTGAATACTTGTGTGGCTGGGGAGGAGACCCAGGTCAGGGGACCCTGGAAGGAGGAGGCTCTCTCCTCTTTTTTGATTAATAAATATTTATTGTGCCAGATACGCTTCTGGATGACTGTGATACAGCCATGAACAAACGCACACAAAAAAACCCACTCTTGTAGACTTGCAATCTAACTGGCAGGACGGATAGGTGGTGGGTGCTTAGCCGCAGACACACTAAATAAGTAATCACACGTGAGCAGGGGCTAAGTGCTGCGCTGGCTGGTGTGGCTCGGTTGGTTGGAGTGTCGTAGGTAAACCAAAGGGTTGCAGGTTCGGTTCCCGCTCAAGGCACATGCCTAGGGTGTGTGTTCAGTTGGGGTGCACACGAGAGACAACCCATCGATGTTTCTCTCTTGTTTGCAGCTCTTGCAGAGTCCACAGGTACGTGAGACCATGCAGTTTTTCTTTCTGTGTTGGCTGGCGGTCACTTTCAGCTTTGGTTTGTAGATCAGCGCTGGACAGTGACGTGGTGTCTAAGCGTGGAGGCTCTAGAGCAAGATGCGCCAGAGTTGCAATCCCACCCCTGTGTTGTTTCTTTGCTGGGCAGCCTTGGGCAAGAGACTCTCCGGGTCCCCATTTCCTCGTGAGGCTTTTGGGAGACGTCAAGGACAGGGTGGATTTTAGGTCCAGTGCTGACAGCAGCATGTGCTGCTTCCTGAGCGCCCTCTGCAGGCCAGTACCACTTGCAGCCCATTCTGTTCAGCTCTCACAGCAGTCCTGGGACATGGGTTCTGCCAACAAACCCGCTGTATAAAAGGAGAGACTGAAGCGGAGTGCTGACGGGACGTGCCCAGAGTTCCCTGGCTCCCTCCCTTGCTGTGTGGCTTTGGTCAAGTCAACTAACCTCTCTGACCCTAGAGAAGTTATTTTACTGCTTGTGGGCTCCAGCTTCCTTTTCTGGAAAATCTGGCGTGTACTCAAAAACATAAAAGCCTTGTTCTTTTTTCATCCTTGTCACCATTATCATACCACTGATACAATTACAGACTTACCCAAAGAAATGAGAGGTACTCAGTGCACATTCGCCAAGGATGGGCAGAAGGTGGGCAAGAAAGAAGGAAGGAGTGAGTGAGTGAATGAGGGACTGAATGAATGACCCACCCAGGGAAAGCTCTAGAATGCAGAAGGTGAGCAAGGGCAGGTGAAGCAATTTTAGTAATACCCCTGAGAAGAAACAGAGTCTGTAGCTGTAGAAGAAAAATGAAGACCCACATCACTGTAGCTACGCAACCCTCCACGGCTTGGCTCCTGTCTCCCTGCCTCCCTCAGAGCACCAGGGCAAGAACCACTTGCACCCTGACGCACAGCAACACAGATGGAAATGTCAACTAGTCATAATTGGTCCATCGGTGCACCCCCTGTCACAGGTTACCAGTTTAAAATCCGGGGACACCTTAATATTCCTAATTCACGGGCTTATGTGAGAAGTCAGCGGGGACGACAAACCTAATAAACTGAGGGTTAAAGGGATTCCAGATAGCAGCACACAGGCACTTCTGAGAAGCCGGTGGTAGCCCTTGAACTTTGGAGACAATCATAGCAACTGTCACCAAGGAGACGGGCTGCAAGAGGGATCTGGAGTTAGCTACCATGACAGCTGGGAGCGGATTATCAAGACAGGACAGGGTTCCTGGTCCCGCAGGGCTCACAGGGGAAGAAACCACTCCCTGTCACACACCTAATCAATGCTGGCACTTTCTTTGCACTGCCTCATTAGAGCCACCTCAAGACGCACCTGTGCGGTGGCTGCCCCCATCCCCATTTTACAGATGAGGCAACTGAGGTTCAGGGGGATTAAGGCACTTGCTTAGTGAACAGTCCAGCTGGGATTCAAAGGTGCAAGGGACCCACTCGACCATCCATGCTGTTCTTCCCTGCCCTCTTCTGGCCACCAGTCAGTCTATTGCCCTGTTCCTCGGAGGTGGACGCTGGGACCCATGACATAGCCACACATGTAAGTCAATAGCAGAGCTGGGGTGAGGACTCCGGCTTCCCAATGTCTATTCTCTCGTCCTTTCTGAGACACTTCCCTGACTCTCTCTCACCTTCCCTCCGTTCTCCTCTTCTTATTCTGCTTTTTTTTCCCTTTAGAGCATTGCCCACCATGTGGTGTGTTTACTTGTTTGACTCCCAGCCTGCTCACACGGATGAGCTGAGGGTCCGAGCTCTTTAATTACATAGCAACCTGTACCCCAAGATGGTGACCTAGACTCAGGCTCAGATGCAGCTGGTTACACACACTCATCTCAGGGTGCAGTCTTCCCAGTGGTGCCAAAATAAAGTCCACTTACGAAACTTCTCCCCACAGCCCGCCCCCCCCCACCCCAGTGGTCAGAAGGAGGCATTTGCACCTGTGCGGGTCTTCTCTCTGCCCCAGGGGCTGACCCACCTTTACACACTGATACATCCTTGACCGGGGACGGGCTTTGGGTCTTGTTAAGTTCCTTGGCACATCTCTGCTTCAGCGTGTTACGTGTTCATTATTAAGTGTGTCACCAAAAAGGCCATCCCACTTCCTCTCTCCAGGTGTTTTAGGGGACTTGCTCATTACAGCTCCCAACTCAAGCCATAGTGAAGGCTACTGGAGTTTCTATTCATCCAATATTCATATTTCCTTCTTGTTACGAACTGGTTGCGAGTGACTGTGCGCCCAGGTTAAAGACTGCATTTCCCAGCCCGCTCTCAGCCAGAGAGGTTTGAGACAAAAGAAGTCTTTAGGTGGTTCCCTGCAGGAAGCTCTTGAGAAAGGGCTGAGGGAGCTGAGAGAGTTCAAACCAATGCCCGGAGCCCCAGCAGCCAGCTTGAACCATGAGGCAACCCTGAGGACGGAGCTGGTACTAAGGTAGGTAGATCCTATGATAGCGAATCACCAACACAGCTTCAGCCTGATAATCCCAGAGCTCCGTGTATATGACAGAAAAAAAATACATTTATATTTTTACGACTTTTATTTCTATATTCTGACATACAGTAAAACAAAAATGCCAACTCATGTGCTAACATACATGTTTGTTCAGCCAACCCTCACTGAGTGCCTGCTCCGTGCAAACGGAGCTGTGTTGGGGGCGAGCTGCGGAAAATGCCTTACCAGGGGGGAATTCCACAAGCAGGCTGTGAGAGTGGTGTCAAGAGAAGAATGCAGAGAGCTTTGTTTGACATGAATATTTCATTGAGCAAAGGCACAAACCACTCGCAAACATAGAGACTTCAAACCTGCAGCTGGCACGAGGTTCAGAGAGAGGCATGCTGTTAACAGGACGGCTTATAAAGTGAAAGTGAGGACGTCGTCTAACCTTCACAGGGCTGGGTTATTGTGGGGGGGGGGGGGGGCACGGGTTCCAGATGGCAGGGGATTGGTTAAAAGTGATTATCTACACCATCCTAGGAGCTGCAAATACCTTTCATGATGATCAGAGGCAGTCACATGGAATAATCTCAGTCAAGTTTCACTTGTGTTCATAAAATAAGCTAGATTTCGTTGCGCTTCCGTGGCTTAAACGGTTTTTGTCTGCTTGAGGGATTTTCGAGCCTGATCTCCATTTTATTTTGTTTTGTTTAACAGTGGGAAGTGGGGAGAGCGGAGGGACACAGAGGAGAGGGCCCGGCCCAGCCGGGGAGGGCAGGGAAGGCCACCCTCCCAGAGGACGTGGTGCACGTTCAAGAACGAGGACTCACCCGCGTGGACTTGGGGCAGAGACAGAAGGAAGATAAGGAAGAGTTTATTTGTCGGGCTGAAAGGTCTGGACCTGGGCCCCACATCCAAGCATGCTCCAACATACATACACTACATGCATACACACATGGACATGTATGCATGCACACACATGCATGAGCATGCACACATGAATGCCCACAGCACACGCAGCGATCTCGAACCTCTTGCCCTTTCTGAGGCTTCCAGGCTCCCTCCTGCCTCCACACCTTTGCCCAGGCTGTCCCCTCCACCTGAAACCCTCCGGCCCCTCCCCTTGGCCAGTTTCCAGGTGAGTGTGTTTGGAGGTATGCCTTCTCCTCTGGGCCAGGCTGCCCCCCCCCATCCCTGGCGACGGCATCCTCACGGAGCTCAGTTCACGGTGTTTTGCTAAGAGCTCGCCTTCAGCTGCTGTTTGTGCTCCTGGGCAGCGGAAGTGCCCGCGGCGATTTCCTCCCTGCCGCTCTCTGCTGCGGGCCCTCGGGTTTCAGCAGCTCAGGCGTGACGTTCGCCAGCGTGCCCAAGAGTCTGTGGTTACCTTTCCTTCAGGATTCCTGCCTGTTGGAGCGCAGCACAAGGATGTCGCCTCCACAACAGTGAGCATCTTCTTGTTAAACTCATGGGCCTTGCTCATGGTCTCAGGGGAAAACACCAGCTACGGTGTCAGGAGACCTGGCTTCCGGCCCTTCTCCATACTCATCAGTTGTTTTAGGGTGGTGTTTTTGGATGGTGGATGGATTGTCCTATTCTTTGTTCTGGAGTTATTCCCATCTCTGCCTCACCCCCAAAAGGTTTGTGGAGGCTTAGGTGAACACAGACAATCCAGCACATACTTCAAAGGAACAAGTGGATCCAGAACTGAGGGTGAGGAAAAAAGGAAGCCCAACTAAGTCCAGGATCCCAGGGGCCAAATGAGTTGTTGTGTTTTTTTAACAGAGCTTCCCAGGAGCCATGGAGAAACCAGAAACACAACCACCTACAAGTGGTCAGGATGACAGTGATTCTGAAACTTAGAAAACTGCCCATAGCCCTGGCTGGCATAGCTCAGTGGACTGAGCGTGGGCTTCGAACCAAGTGTCGCAGGTTCGATTCCCAGTCAGGGCACATGCCTGGATTGCAGGCCATGACCCCCAGCAACTACACATTGATGTTTCTTTCTCTCTCTCTATCTCCCTCCCTTCCCTCTCTGAAAATAAATAAATAAAATCTTAAAAAAAGAAAAAGAAAATTGCCCAGAGAACTGGGCCTCTCCCGGCTTGGCAGTTCTCCTAAGAGGAACACTGCGGGAGCCCAGGGAGACCCCCACGCCCTTCCGCAGGTGGTTCTGGAGAATGCGTTTCTCTCCATCTCTTCGGGGCCATCGTGTAGACAGCAGACGGTCTGAAGTTGCAGCCTCTGGGAAGAACCAGCCCAACACACGCACATTCTGTGTTACCGCCTGAGGGAAGACGACGTGCATTATCAGTCCAACGGGTCGGCCTCTGCAGAAAGAGAAGCCAAGAAGACGTGTGAGAACACCTGTGGGAGAGCCCAGGTGAACGCCTCTGAGAACACCTGTGGAAGTACCTGTGCGAAGCCGTTTTCCTGCTCCCACCCCAGGAAACAGCGTTCTGGTCCATCAAGCTAAGCCTCGATCGCTTTTGCTTAAAATAATTTTCTTCAAAGTACATTGTACAAATCCCCCCAAGAAGGCTTTAGGAAATCCTAACGCTGCACCCACAGACACTAACGTGAAGCAAATATCACCTCCCGACGAGTCCCCCGCGTGGCTTAGTAGGAAAACGTAGCCCTGTGAGAGCGAAAGCAGGAATGCAGTTCGCAGGCTGTTGAATAAAAGCCAATTCCACGTGGGGGACATCTGCCAAGAGTGACAGGCTCTGGAGCCGTTGTCCCCAGCCACTTTGTTCTGAGAGTAATGAGGGCCGTCCCGGTGGGTGACAATAAAACCACGTCATCTGCATAGAAAAGACTTTCACGTTTCTGTCCCTCGTAACAAAGGGCAGTTCATTCAACTCATCCAAACATTCTTTCAAGTCATAAAATACACATTAAGGGGAGCAGGGACCGAAAAGCCCATGATTCTTGTGCTCTGCTTGAAAGCGGGGTCCGCTTCATTGGGGCAGTTTCCCCTGGCTTGGGTCCCCACCCTGCGCTGGGGGCAGGCTCTGTCTAAGCACCTGTGACGGGGGGTGGCGGGGGCCGGGGGGGAGTCCTGAGCGCCTGTCGTCTAGCCCGTAACTGGCTTCTCTCCACATAATTAGCTCCCCTCCACTGAGTCAAAGGCCAAAATCAGCCCTTGCTGTTGCAGTTCTGATATTGTTCCCGAGAAATTTTTGCACAAGTGGCATAAAAAGGTTAATAGCATAAAATAAATATGCTGAAAGCCCAAGGGCCTCTTCGCCCTAAATATCAGCCTTAGACTCTCAGCCTTGCACATTATAAAGGAGGAAAGTAGATGGTTTTGTTGGACTGTCGAGTAAACGACAGGTCCATCACGGGGTGGAGGGGGCAGTGGAGAATGAGCCTTTCAAAGCAGGACAGTCTGCCCTTTGGTCCATATGGACAAGACCCCATCTGTAGAATGAACTGGAACTTTTTGAAATACTTGCACGCACACTGTGGTATTCATCTCCAAGATGACTCCCAGTGATTTCCCACCATCCAGGTAATCACAGCCACATGGAGCAACCCCCCCGGGGGGTGTCAGGTTGGTCTGTGTGACCAGTGTACCATGTCAGAAGTCATGGACTGTCACTCCAAGGTTAGGTTACAAAAGACACTGAAGCCTCTGCCATGGTCTCTTTCTTATTAATACTTCTCTCTCTCTCTCTCCCCCCTCTCTCATCTCTTATTCCAGGAGAATCTAGCTTCTGTGTTGTCAACAGCCCTGTGGAGAGGCCCCCATAGTGAGGAACTGAGGCCTCCAGCCAACACACACACAGGTGAACCGTCTCAGAAGCAGGCCCTCCAGCCGCAGCGTGACTGACGTTCTGACTACAACGTCAGGAGACCCTGGGTCAGTGCCGCCCAGCGAAGCCACTACCAGGTTCCCGATCATCAGAAACCGTGTAACATAATTTGGTTTTGCTGCCTGACCGCCTTTATCGCACCAAGAACTACAATGACAAAATCTGTGTTCACCCAAGTCAGTTTTGACTTGCCAGTAACCATCCCAATGATGGGTGAGGAGGTAGGTCCAGGGCATCTCGTGGCATTTCAGGAGATTTCAAAAAAGCAACTTGCACCGATTTGACGGTTTTTTCCACTCTTTGCAATACCCCACTCTCTGCGGTGTAGTAACCACAAGTTCCAAGAGTCTTAGGCACAGCCGTTCGTATGGTCAAGGTAGGAGGGTTGTTATTACCACTTCGTCCCTACCTGAAACCACGCCCTGAACATGGTAATGAGTAAGACGGGCTGACCGCAACACACTTCGCGGCACTGTGCCCTTCAAACTGCTTACCGTGCCTTGTAATTATTTTATCTGCTTGTCTGCGTGTTCATCTCGTGTCCTCTCTGACCTATAACCCCATGAGGGCAGAAACCATGTTGGCCTTACTCAAGACCTAGCCTGGTGCCTGGCCCACAGTAGGCGCCAAATGAATAACGGATCAAATTTCCCCAGATCCTGGCCAACGCACTAACACCCAGAAATACTGGGCTCTATCAACCCGTAGGTGAGAAACTGCCCTCTCAGCTTCGTAGAGTTGCTCATAGGGAGGTACAATCTGTACATTTTACATATATATGAAGCAGTTCTTCTACTGTGTCCACAGCAGTCCAAGCAGGACCCTGCAAACCGTACACCAACCTGATCTCTGACTGAGTTCAGACAGGTGCTGCAAGTGGAGGGTTTCATCATCACACAGACCCCACGGTCTGAGCAGACAGCACATACCAGACAGAGGAAAGCCAGTCCACTCTAAGCCAGGTCCAGCCTCTGGTTACCGAATCCCAAGAGGAAAGAGCTCCGTGTTCTGTCCTGCATGCTAGGTATGGCCGCCCTCCCCTTAGGGTGCCTCTAGGATCTGCCCAGTCTGCTTGGAAGGTCAAGTTTTCCTTCTCAAGCGAAGGGGCATAAGCACTTGGCAGACTGCGGGAGGGCTGTGAATGCTCTCAACAGAAACTGGAGTGAAAGAGAATCAAACACAAGCTCAGAATGGCAGGTCTAAGCACCTCGATGCCCCCAGGAGACTGGGTCAAAAGCAAGTCTCAAGGGCAGCCAGTACAAGGACAGGGTGCCCACTGAGAACCCTTGACCCTCTGACCAGGCCACCTCCAGGATGAGCCATCTTCCTGCCATTGTCCCTGATCCCTCAGCTGGTGTAACCCAACCCACAGAGCGAGGACCCTCTTCCGCTCAAGAAGCCGGTGCCACGGAATCCCACATGCACGGAGGACTGGACTGATTGCTCTAGACGGAGGTAATAAAGTGGGAGCCCCCAGACCTCAAAGCTCTCCACCCCACCCCCACTGGAGTCTCATGCAGACGCTTTCTTGCGAGTTCCTTCTTAAAACTCAGAATTGTAAAACAGCTCAAAGAGGCAGGGTGGAATCGAGGAAAGAGCGTCATACTGGGTGATAGAGTCTCAGGTCCAAGCCGGGACTCTGCCTCTTTCTAGAAACAAACAGGGGACCTGAGTGGGTCCCTTCCCACACCAAGCTCGATCCCCCCAACAGCAGGAGAGCGCGAATAACTCCCACGTCCCTCAGAGGCCACGGGCGGCGGATGCGGCGATGTCGGCCAGGGCCTTGGAAAAGGTCCAGCTGGGAGCCATGGGAAACACGTTCTGAGATAACCGAAGAGGGGGAGGCTCTTGAGAACCCTGTTTCCCTCCTGCTCTTCTTCCTCTCTTCCTTCTTTCCCCGCATAATGGGAGAAAACCAGTCACTGAACTGGTTCCTTGGAAGGGCCACCACCTGGCACAAAAGCAAGACCCGCGAGATCTTACGCACGGCTCTGTACAGCCTGAGGGGTAAAATTCAAATCCGAAAACCCTAACTCGCCTTCCCTCACCCGGCCACTCTCCAGCTCACCGCCCTGCTTTGTTTTCTTCGTGACATTGTCGCGAAAGGAAATGGCGGTGGGCATTTATGTATCATGTGCCTATTCCCGAGGTAAGCTCCACGAGAAGAGGGAGCGTGCCGATTTCCATCACACCTGTCTCTCCGGTCTGGCCCGTCGCAGAGGGAGCCTGAAAAATGTGTGATGGGTGCAGAAATGAACAGATGGCCCCAGCCCACCTGTCCAGCATGTTCTCCCTAAATACCCCTTTAGAAAACGAGATCCCCGTCCCATCACTGAAACCAGAACAGTGCACTGTGCCGGGGACTCGGTGTGCCTGCACGTCTTCCGGTAGATTCAGCGAGGGAGTGTGCGTGACGACTCCCCTCTCTCCTCCTCCACATCAGATCTGTCTTTGACCCAAAGGGCCACACACTCTCTTACACCTGTGAGGTCCGACAGGGCCCTGTCACTGAGAGTGACCATCCTCTCCCCTCCCCTCGCCTGCACCCCAGCATGGGGGTCCCTCAGGGCAGGGTCCGTTCCACATCCCTCTAGTGGTGGGCACGTAGGAGTTGCTGGAGAATTATTTGTGAAACAAACACACACACAACAGCCGGGGCTGAGGCTAACCGTGGCAGGGGTGGCGGGGGGCGGTTTGGAAGACCCGTGAGTACGTAGGTCCACACATTGAAAGTGGCTTCTGAACCCGCCCAGCAGTAAGGCTCAGCCCAGCGAGAGGCAAGATAACAGGAAATCAGACGAGGGGTTAAAATACAGGTGTGACCCTGACTGCGTGCAGTCCCTCACGGGCACAAGGAGAGGGTTGGGCCAGAGGGTCTCTGGGGATTGTGGAGAACGGAGTAGAGGGTGGGTTATAGAGCTGGACCACCTGGGCGGGCTTGCAGACTGCTTCTCCTACTGGCTAGCTGTGCAGCCTTATGCCTGCCACACCACCTCTCTAGGCACATCTCCTCGCTGTAAAACATCGGGGATGGCACCCAGTCGATGAGGCTGCTGATGGGTTCACTGAGGCAGGGGGTGCATCACCCTGGCTCCAGGGCCTCTCCTCCCCTCCTTCACCGCCTCCACTGCTTCGGCCCCTGAAGTCCCTGTCCACACTCCTGCCCAGTCACCAAACGGGTCTGTTGCAGCTTTCTCTGCCCCGAGCAAAAGGAAATTTGCCCTCCCAAGGCAACAACTCCTTATGCAAACAATGATGATCCCGGCTCCTGCGGGACTCCGCCTCCTGACGCTGAAGGGTATACAGCAGGCGCTGCACTGTGCATCCATCACACTGGGTCATGTTCCTCCGGGACCAGAGGAGAACGCCATTTCCCAGTCCCTCGCCTGGAGGCAGGGTCCCCTGACTCAGCGTGGACACAGCATACAAGCAGACGTGACGTGAACCACTTCTGACTTAGGAAATCCCCGCCTCCACTCTTTTCCTGGTCCCTGGAAAACCTGGAGCCCACGACTGGGGGATGGCAGCATCACACTCTGGAAGGAGCCTGGGTCCCTGAATGAATGTCCAACTACATTGGCTGTGACATGGGTGAGCAGTGATGCCCGCAAGATTTTAGGGTTTGCTTGTGCTTGTGACAGAGCCCGGAGTCCCATAGCTGGATCCGGTAGCCTGGCACTTCCACGGGGAACAGCTCGTAAAACAGACAGCATGGCCTTGACCTGCTCCCCATCTCAGGGTGGGTCCCTGACTCTCCCTCCTCTCCGTCCTCAGGGTGTGAGGGTCCACCTGCCCCACCCCCCACCTGCCACCCCCACCCTCTGACAGAAGGTCTAGATTCTGACACCCCCATTCACGGGCACCATCTCCCCTGGGGTATCTGTCACTTGTGTCCAGCACGGTGCCCTGGATCCCCCAGCAGGGCACTTAGATCAGTCCCTCGTGCCACCCACCGCAGCCCCCTGGTCCTCGCCCCAGCGTCCCCCCCACACACCGCTAGGGCTCAGAAGGCCCCTCCTGCTCTGATTCGCAGGCACGCCTGAGAGACTCCCCGTGCCAACACCCAGCAGACTGCACCCTGGCCCGGCCTCCAGCTAGAGGAGACCCATAAACTCTCCCGGCTGAGTAAACACATTTTATGGGGCCTGGGGACACTTCCTGGCCATCCTGCCCCCACCTTGCTCCGTCCTGCCCCAGTCTGGCCAGTTTCCCCGGCCCCCTTCCCATCAGACGTCCCAAACCCATCCTTTAGCTCCCCTCTGCCCCTGGCCCCTATTCCTAAAACAGCTGCACCCCCTGGCCTTGAGGAGGGTGGGGAGCCTCTTCTCTTATCAGCCGTTTTACGGCCCCCTCCTCCCTGGCTACACAGCCGCCGGGAACAGAACTCCTGGCGAGGACAGGTGGATGCCTGTCAGCTCCCAGCCGACGGTTTGCTGAGCAGAGAGACAGGTCTCCTCGGTGCTGTCTCGGGGGGCAGGTGAGGGGAGGGCACGCAGGAGAGAAGCAGACAAGACGCCGAAGGGCACGAAGCGGCACCGCGGTCCAGGTGCGGTGGAGAGACTCATGAGGTGAGGCCGGGAGGAGGAGGACGGAAGGAAGTCAGGGCCAGACCAGAGACGCCCGGGTGGGCTCAGCCCTCAGCCCAGCCCCGTCACAGAGACGTGGCCTGGCAGTGACCCAGTGACCGCTCCCTGAGCCTCCACCTGCAGGACAACGGAGGCGGGGGTGCCCCGGAAGGTGCGTTCTGGGGGGTCTAGAAGCAACAGAACTGAGAGGAGTCCAGGAGGGTTTCTGGGAAGACCCCTCAGGTTGCGGTGTGGCCCAGGACGGAGGTGGCCACCTGGGACCCACGTGTGGCGCTGCAGCCTTCCGGAGGCCTGGCCGGAGCCAGCAGGAAAAGCCAGAAGCCAGAGGAAGGGCGACAAGGAGGACACGCTGCCCCGGATCTCCTCTGGGGGCAGGCTTTCTCTTCCTCCCAGCTCTGTGCCCTGTTGCCCTCTGGCTGTGACCTCAGGGACCCGGGCGTAGGCTGCCCACCTGGAGAAGACCCTTTGCAATGAGACTGAAGCCAATGTGGCCACGGTGATGCCCTTGACACTGAGCCGGCAAGGGCTCTGAGCCTGTGGGCACAGTGTACAGCCTGTTTCAGCTCTTCCCAGGTAACCTGCCTCCTGGATCCCAGGGCCGGTTTCCAGTGGCCCATGGAAGTCCCCGGGGCGACGGACCGTTCCTGGCTAATCTGACTTGAGGCTCCCCTTTCTCCGCCTCTGCTTGCCCTCTTGACCTCGGGAGTTTCGGGGGAGGAAGTAGCCGCCCTCCGCCAGCATCCCCCAGGGCTCACAGAAAGCCCCCTCGGCCCTATTGGCGGCTGCCCATGGAGCACAAGGTGGCCCCTGCTCTCTGCAGGGCTACGGAG
Organism: Phyllostomus discolor; assembly: GCF_004126475.2. NCBI lineage: Eukaryota > Metazoa > Chordata > Mammalia > Chiroptera > Phyllostomidae > Phyllostomus > Phyllostomus discolor. The sequence continues at coordinate 207,581,679 of NC_040904.2, forward strand.
AGGCAGAACTCGGGGTGCTGCGAGGCCCCAAAGAAACTGGGCCTGTCCTTCTCCATCGAGGAGATCTTAAAGAGGCCTGCCGAGAGGAGCGGCAGGGTCCTACAGGAAGGGGCAAGTGGACCCGGCACTGGGAAGGCAGCAGTTGCAGACTCCAGGCCGGAGAAGCCCTGCCAGGACCAGCCCCACGGTAAGTGCCTGCTGATCATTTCTTATCCATTCCTGGGTCTCTGAGACCCGGCTGGGCTCAGGCAGGAAAAAGGCTGCTCCATATCGACAGAAGAGAGGGCACTAGGCTGGGACCTTAGTCCCTCTCTATCCAGCCCAGAACGGTGGCTGTTCAGACGAGAAGCCGAGGCTCAGTCATTTGCTGAATGCAGAGATGGGAACTTGGTCCCGTAGCCAGGCCCCCGCTGAGAATGCTTGTTACCACTTATTTATTCGGCATTTACGATACGGTTGGTAGGCACGGTTCGGTGGGCTGTGCGTGCCTCCTGTTTAACTTCCGTGGAAGGGCGCAATGAGCATAGCCTGACAGAGGTGGAAACCCGTCTACAAATGAGCAGGGGTGGGTGGTGTCCCCCAAGTTGCCCAGCTAGTGAACAGAAGCCCCTCGATCAGGACCTGGCTCTGGCCACCCCTAAACACTGCTCAGTCCAGCACGCTCTCCTCCCTCGAAAGCCGAGTCCAGCCTGCCCAGCTTCTAGTGGCTGGAGCTTTGCCTGCACCTGCCCACCCTGATCACCCCCCGCACCCCCAGAACTGGGGCTCATCCCAAGTAACAATGACCAGGTCTGAGACCCCGCCCTGACAGCTGGCCTGAGGGAGGGCCTGGCCGGGGGACACGAACACCCCCCTCAGAGTCAGGAATTCCTGCCGTCTGTCTCAGTTTCCCCCGGGCCTGGGTGACCTCAGGGACGTCCCTTCCCCACTCAGGCCTCAGCTCTACCCTCGGCTGCGTGAAGGAAGGGGAAACCAAGGTGACGTCCCAAGCGTCCACTGGAGTCTGACCATGGGTGAGCCTGGAGCTCTCCCAGGAGGGTCCCAGCTCTCTCCCTATTTCCGGCCCTTTAATCCAAGGGAAGGCTAGGAAGGGAGCTCAGGGGGAGCTGTGACACCATGAGGTCGCCTCTTACCACACACACAGCCCCACTCCACCCCCCACCAAGTCCCCCAAGAGGGGGCCGTACTCAGCTGCAGGGGAAGACCCTGGAAGGCCACTGCTCCCTGGTGGGGGGAAGGGGGGGAGCCGGTTTCCCTGTAGCTGAGCTTATTAGTGGGAAAGGGTTCCCAGCGTCATTTTCAGAAGCTCATTGGTATCTTCCAGTGAACTGAATGAGCGCACACAGAAACAGTTCTTCTGGGAGTCTAACCTCGGTCTCTTTTGCTACAGCTACATAAAATCCATGACTGTCTTCTCTGAGACAGAGAGAGAGAGAGAGAGAGAGAGAGAGAGAGAGAGAGAGAGGAAAGGTCCAATCTCCCATCCTGAGGGCCTCCCCTTCTCCTAGCCTGACAATGGCTGAGGGCAAACAGGCGGGTGGCCACTTTTTCTGAGCCTCCCCTAAAGATGCTGGCATGTTCCATGCCAGCTACCCTGCCACACCCAGAGCAGACCCCCGGTAAATGGTCGCCAAAACAGCAGTGGCAACACCAGCCAGTGCCCCTGGCTCACGGCCCTCTCTCGGCCGTGCTTCCTTCAAGCCGTCACCTTTGTGAGCCCCCACCTGGCAGAGGGGAAACCCAGAGAAGTCGGGCCACCCACAAAAACTGCAGGAGTCGTTAGCCCTAAAATTGGACCCCGGGGCCTGAGACCATCCACTCTCGATTGTCCCCGAACGTGGTCTAAACCCACCCATCCCCCTCCCTCCCACGCTGCTGGAGTTCCGTGTTTCCAGAAGCCCAGCGCAGGTGCGGCTGGTGGTTCTCGAGATGACTGAGGGGCATGCAGACAAAGGTGGTTTACGTTAATAGTTCTTGTTATTTCTACATGAAGCTTCTGTTCAGGACCCATGATACCAGCTGCTGATTGTGGGTCACCATGAGGTTTCATTTTTAAATAAGTTTACTTATTTGCATAAACAAAAGAGTCTGTGTGGGAGGGTGCAGAACAAACAATGATTCATTCAGATGGGAGGCCAACCTGCCAGAAACCACCGAGGGGACTGGCAGAAACTGTCGGTGAGCTGGAGGCTGCGAGAGGCCGGGCGAGGAGGGCTGGGATCCCAGAAGTCTGGTCTGGAAGCCCCACACAGGCACCAAATCGCAGGAGGGCCCCAGGAGAGCCTCCCCTCTCTGGGTGGGCCTCCATCTGCCCATCTGGAACATTCCTGAGGTCCCGCCCCCAGCTGTGGCACACCACGACCAAGTCCACCACGAACCGGGTGCTGAAAAGCCTTGGCGGTTTCACTCCTGGTGATTGTCCACGGCAGAGACTTCCTTCCCGCAGGGTAGGGGGGGTCGTCCCTCCAGGCAGGCAAGGACAGGGTGACTGGGAAGGGTGGGCCTCTCCCTGCCCTCCCAGGATCCCCCACCCCGCCTGTTTCCCTCAGGGCACACAGGACCCGAAATGATGTGCTCTGTGCCCTCTGTCACCCCAAGAATATCAACAGAGGAGTAAACTCCTCTTGGGCTTCCCCTACCACTCACAGGGCTCCGTGGCGCAGCTCGGGGAGGCTGGCCAGCAAACATCGCCTCCACATCCCAATCGCCAGGGAGTTCATGAAAATGCAGCATCCCAGGCCTGGCACCCAAGACTCTGGCTCTAGGTCCAGAGCGGGGCCCAGGAATCCGAAGTCTAACCAGCTCTCCCGAAAGGGGTCCAAGGATGAAAGTGGCCCAAGGACCACTCTTGCGGGAGGCTGAGGCCCAGGGAGGCAGCATGGCTTGCTCTGAGCTGTAGAGCCTGGGCCTCCAGGGGCCGGGCCGGGCCAGTTTTCCAGGAGGTCCACCTCCCCCCCACTGCCACATCTTGCCACTCTCCAGGGACCCTCATAATCTAAGGCTTGGACCCTCCCAGGCCTCGAGCCCATGGAAAATTCCAAGAGGGCCTCCCAGCTGAATAGGACGCTCAACCCAGCTGATGGCTCCCTCCTTCTGAGAGAGGCAAGCACCCCAAAGCTGGGGGACCCCTCCCAAAGGCAAGGCAGGCTGAGTCAGGAGGCAGCCACCTTATACCAGAGTCTCAGACCGCAGGGAGGGACAGGACAAGTCTGCACCTATGCCCCTGAAGCCCCTCTGCCAGGGAACTATGACCCCTGCGGGGGAGGGGGGAGGAGGAGACCAGCGCAGTGGGTAAGCCAGTGTGGTCCTGTGGCCTGTGGGGGACCCAGACAGGCTCCCTCGTCTGCCCAGGAGCCCTTTGGTCACTCAGTGAACGGTCACTCTGGACCAGGCTGGGGGCTGGGAAGGCAAAGGTGAATGAACGGGACAAGGCATAGTGACCGCCATCTGGAGTTGGGTGGGTTCAGTGGCAGTGAGGTCCTGGGGCCACCACCTGGGAGCCATGCTGACTTCTGCCCACCTTGTCTGGTGGAGGTGACCAACACGGTGGAATTCTGGGGATCTGAGGACTGCCCTAGAGCAGTGGTCAGCAAAGGTTTTCTACAAAGGGCCACCGAGTCAGCTTAAGCTTTAATGGCTAGGTGGTCCCTGCTGCAATTACTCAGCTCTGCTGCCACGGCTGAACAGGAGACGCTGTGTAAGTGAATGCGTATGTTTATGTTCCAATAAAACTTTATTTATAATAACAAACAGAGGGCTGGATCTGCCTCAGGGTGTAGTTGATCAACCCCCAGCCCACTGGTGTGGCACTCAGAGTCCTTCACAGGCTGGCCCCGCCAGTCCCCAGGTCCAGGTCCCATCACAGCCCCCCCCCCCCCCGCCCCTCCCTCTCCACCCCCGAGGCACACACAGAGCTTCTCTCTCACTCCCACTCCTTCCCGCTCCCTAAATGCTTTCAAACCTTTGGCCTTGAGAAACCTCTGCCCAGCCCCCCTCCACACACACACGCACATGCACACGCACACACACACACATTTTCTCTCTCCTTTTCCTCTTCATTCTCTCTTCCTCTTCCTGGCTTTAAGCAACAGAAATTCATTCTCTTACAGTTCTAGAGTCCAGAAGTCCAGAACCAAGGTACTAAAGGGTGGTTCCTCCCAGAGGCCCTGAGGGAAAATCTGCCCGCAGTCCCGGGCCAGGTGTGGCCTGCGGGCACAGCGCTCCACTCTCTGCCCCCATCTCACCTGGCCTTCGCCTCCGGGTCTCGGTCAAACCTCCCTCCCCATTCTCGCCCGATGGCACCAGTCATTGGACTCAAGGTTTACCCGAGATCAGAGAGATCTCATCTCACAATCTTTAATTAAATCTATAAAGATAAGGTGTCCAAACAAGGTCACATGCACAGGTACCAGAGGTTAGGACTTGGGCATAGGTTTTGGGGGGAAACACCAGTCAAACCACTACGCTTTCCCTCACTTCTTCCTCCCCCTCCTTTTCCTCTTTCTCCCTTCTCTTCCCTGTTCCCCTCCCCTTTCTTTTCTCCTCTCCTCTTCCTCCTCCTCTCCCTCCTTCCCCTCAGGCTCCTCCGGCTCCCCTGCACCACCTTGGACCAAAGGCAGGGGCTCTGCTGTTCTCCAGGCGCTGGGACTAAGGCTGTGTCTGAGACCTGTGGTGTGTCTCGTGGCTCGTCATGAATGGTTCTGGCCCTGAGACAGAGAGATCTCGGGCTCCCACGGGGGCAGACTGGAGCAGGGCTAAAGCACGCAGAGCTAAAAGCTTGTACTTCCCCCAGGAGAAGTGTGGTCTGGTTTCTCTCCTTCAAACACCCTTTCCTAGTCCCTGCCACCAAAGTTACAACCCAATGTGGCCACGGGGACAACCCTACAGGGCCGGGGGCACCTGGAGGCTGGTTCTGAAATGGAGAACCCAACTCCTTCTTAGGCCCTATGGGAGTGCAAGGCAGTATAAGACTTGACTCCTGCTTGCAAAACAAAAAACAAAAATAAACACACATTGTGTTTGTTCTGGATCTTCCAAAAAGCGGACCCAAAGGACAGGATTTAAGCACAAGCAGCCTGTGCTGTGCGAGGACCACCAGCAGTGAAATAATGCAACAAGACACAGGAAAGCAGACAGTGAGTGAGCGGAGGGTGTGTGGTGAAGCCAGTGACCACTGTGAGAAAACGAAGCTTAAATCCTTTGACATATGGAGCAAGGACACTCTTTGGAATTGTCGTAGATGAAAATCAGTCTCTTGTATGGGCTCACAAGGAAAGCATGCCAAGGACCCAAGCATGAGGCTCTGTGATGTGGCGAGTTCTGTCCAGGTGGAACTCGGCCCCTGGATTGCCAATGTCCCATCTGCCTGTGTCCCTACGTGGAAAAAGTCCAACCGTGTCCGCAGCAAAGCCAAAGCAAAGGCCAGTGTCCGGAGTTTCTGCTTCATATTACAGTTTCGTCCTTTGGAGCCCACACAGTCTGTCATATGCCTGGTAGCTGCTGGACCGCATGGCCACATGCTCCTGGGAGAGAGAGAATAAGTTAACGCACCAGGCGAGTGCATCGAAAGGAGTAGGAGAGAGAGTGTTTCTTTGTTCCCCTGGGGTTATATTAGCTTGGGTTTGGAATGGGCCGGGTGATTCTCTAAAACAATTTCCCAAGCTTGTGTGGGCATTGATAGGTCCACCTCCCAACAAATTCCTTCTGTCCCCACGCTAGACTGACAGGCCTCTTTGGCCAAGCACCGCCCCCTGTGTCCACCAACAGCCAGTACTGGAGGGGGGAAGACAGGAGGGTTAATCCCCTTGGCAGAGCACTGCTGTGATCCCCTGGGGTGTGAAGTTGAGGCTTCCTGGTGAAGCAAACGTGTTTATGAGGCCACCCAGTTTATTAGACTCAATGTCTAATTCCCTTTGCTCCCTTTCTTAATAATTAGCTAACTATCTATGTTCACAGAATAATCTGGGCTTTTTAGCTAAGAAATACATATCCTGGCAGTAGAAAGTTGTTCCAAGCACAAAAGGGTCTCAGAGACGCAAGCAGGGTGTAGACGAGATTACCGTAATAACTGGACCCCAGAGTGTCAGCGCCAGGAGTGGACAGCAGAGGCTTTAGCATTCATTGGCTACAATTTAAATTCTATGTATCCATCATGTTCTCCATTGAGGCATGCAACAAGAGCTACTGAATGGCCACTGAGTGGCAGGCATTGCCACACACCCCTCCCCACCAAAAAAAGAACTGTCCCAAAACATAGTGGTTTCAGAGAACTGTAAACATGTATCATCTCCCTCAGGTTCTGTGGACCAGGAATCTGAGAACGACTTAACTGGGTGGTTCTGGTCCAGGGTCCCTGTGAGATTGCCGTGAGGGTGTTGTTTGCAGGCACCTGAAGGCTGGGCTGGAGTACAGAATCTGCCCCCACGGTGGCTCGCACCCACGGCTGCTGCGTGGTGATGCCAGCTGTTGGAAGTGGCCTCAGCTTCTCTCCCCGTGGGGCATTCTCCACGTGTCTTGAATATCCTCCCAAAATGGCAATGGCGTCTCTCGGCACGAGCAACCCAAGAGGGAGAAGCCAGGTGGAAGCTGCATCCTCCAATGGCCCAGGCGAAGAGCCCTCATCGCAGCCCTTCCATGCACTCCATTTGTTGTGGGAGTCACCGAGATGGCCCACATTAATGGAGATAAGAATTCCAAGGGTCTGATCCCGAAGCCGCCACAGGTATTAGCTGGGAGCGGGCATGATGTAGAGAACAGAACACAAACACAGCCCTGCCCCCGTCTAGCAGGGAGACAAGTGGCCATCCAGTAACCACCGTTGAAAGCACAATGACAATGGTGGTAAGTGACACAGGTCTTCAATGGCCTATTCTCAGGAAGGCCAGGGAAGGCCTCCCAGGGAAGGTCATGGTTGTTGCTATGGGCACCAGGGAACTGTAGGAAGTCCATGACTGGCTTGGAGTCATGGAGAGAGAAGAGGCCAGTGCAGGTCTGCCCGGGGAGATGCCTGCCCTGCACCCCACCCGCCCTGTCCCAGAGGCATCCCCCGGCCTGCAGGAGGGCTCCCCAGGGTGCCTTGGATCTTCTCCATGCTGGTCCCACTGCCTTAGGAAGACCAGGACAAGGACCACCTCCAGAGACTTTGCCCAGTGGCACAGCATCCAGGGCCTGCGGCTGAGCAGCCAGGGCCCATCAGCGGACCCCAGAGAAGGAGCAATCAGGAGAGGGAACCGAGCACGGAGAAACATCGGTTTATAATTAGGTGGCCTAATCACCTGTGTAAATTGTGTATTTCTTATGATCGATGTGCTAAACGGCTCGGGTTTAATTAAGTTCTGCTGACTCGTTCTCTGTGAAGACCCACTGGAGTGTAACTCATGGCTTGCACAATGCATAATTGGGAGAGAAGCAACTTCAAAGGGGGCCAGTTTCCCATCACCTTCCTCACCGTCTCCCTGCCGGCCCACAGGCCCTCCTGGGTCCCCTTGGCCAGCCCTGTGGGTGCGCTGCTCTGTGGCCACCAGCTTCTGGGCCTCTCTGCCTGGTCTGGCGGTGCTGGGCCTGGAGGGGAACTCAACGAGTTTCTCCCCTCCAGCCCAGTGCTCCTTCCAGAGCTCAGAAAATGGGACCCAGCACCCCCATCACCCTCTGAGACTGGGGCCCAGGAGATCCCAGCCCTTCCTGAGGATTAAAAACCTTATCCCCTGCGTGGGGCGCTCCATCCATGAGCTCGTCTTTCCAGCTCCTTGTGCAACGAGGTCCAAAATTCCATGGGCTGAGCTCTGTGTTCCACATTCTCCTCTGCCCCACACTCCGGGTACGCTGCTCTGCCTTCTCCCACCTGCTTTCTCTCTCTCACACCACTGTGGGCTGGAACCCAGTGTCAGCCTTGCCGGCTCTCTCACCCCTTTCCCAGAGCAGCCTCCTCCTGAAAGTGGTGGGAAGATGTAAGTGTGGACCTTCATGCCTCCGGAACCCAGCCCCCAGACGCTGCCCATCCCCATCCCAGCCTGGCCTGTGCCCGATGGGCAGCTCCCCTCTGCTCGAAGGCACCACCCCGAACTCCTGGGCACGGTCCTGCCTTCTGGACATCCTTCTGCTCCCCAGGCACGGGCAGAGAGATGGGCGTGTGCCAGTCCACCCCTCCTCTCACCTGCCCCGTTCTTCCAGTTTCCCCAGTGCCGCCAGGGCTGGCTCTATGACAGATGATACTCTCTTTGCTGGAGCTACGTGGCAATTAGAGGAGATTGCAACACAGGGAGAAAGTTTAGTGGGGAGTTTGCATGATGTTATAAAGTCTATTATTTGCCAGGTAGGGAAACAACTTTTTTAAATATATTTTATTCATTATGCTATTACAGTTATCCCATTCCCCCCCTTTATTCCCCTCTGCCCTGCACACCCCCTCCCACCCACATCCCCCCCCTTTAGTTCATGTCCATGGGTCGTACATATAAGTTCTTTAGCTTCTACATTTCCTATACTATTCTTGACCTCCCCCTGTCTATTTTCTACCTACCATCTATGCTACTTATTCTCTGTACCTTTTCCCCCTCTCTCCCCCTCTCACTGCCCCACTGATGACCCTCCATGTGATCTCCATTTCTGTGTTTCTGTTCCTGTTCTAGTTGTTTGCTTAGTTTGTTTTGGTTTTGGTTTTGGTTTTAGGTTCAGTTGTTAATAGCTGTGAGTTTGTTGTCATTTTAGTGTTCATATTTTTATCTCCTTTTTCTTAGGTAAGTCCCTTTAACATTTCTTATTAATAAGGGCTGGGTGATGATGAACTCCTTTAACTTGACCTTATCTGGGAAGCACTTTATCTGTCCTCCCATTCTAAATGAAAGCTTTGCTGGATAGAGTAATCTTGGATGTAGGTCCTTGCCTTTCATGACTTGGAATACTTCTTCCCAGCCCCTTCTTGGCTGCAAGGTTTCCTTTGAGAAATCAGCTGATAGTCTTATGGGCACTCCTTATTAGGTAACTGTCTCCTTTTCTCTTGCTGCTTTTGAGATTCTCTCCTTATCTTTAATCTTGGCTAATGTAATAATGATGTGCCTTGGTGTGTTCCTCCTTGGGCCCAACTTCTTTGGGACTCTCTGAGCTTCCTGGACTTCCTGGAAGTCTATTTCCTTTGCCAGATTGGGGAAGTTCTTCATTATTTGTTCAAATAAATTTTCAATTTGTTTCTCTTCCTTTTGTCCTTCTGGTATCCCTATGATTCAGATGTTGGAACATTTAAAGATTTCCTAGAGGTTCCTAAGCCTCTCCTCATTTTTTTGAATTCTTGTTTCTTCCTTCTGTTCTGGTTGAATGTTTCTTTCTTCCTTCTGCTCCAAACCATTGATTTGAGTCTTATTTTCCTTCTTGTCACTGTTGGTTCCCTATAGATTTTTCTTTATATCACAAATGTGACCTTCATTGTTGCCTGAGTCTTTTTGATGCTGTTGAAGTACCCAGCGAGTCCCTGGAGCATCCTGATAACCAATGTTTTGAACTCTGCATCTGATAGGTTGGCTATCTCTTCATTGCTTAGTTGTGTTTTTTCTGGAGCTTTGAACTCTTCTTTCATTTAGGCCATGTTTTTGGTGTTTTTTGATTTTTGGTTTTTTTTTTTTTTGTCTCAACTCGCCTGTTCCATAGCAAGGGGCGGAGCCTTAGGCATTCACCAGGGCAGGGCAACCCACCTTGCTGCCTCGTGATGCTGTATGTGGGGGAGGGGTCTGAGAGGGAACAGTGCCACTGGTTCCACTCTCTGCCCGTGTTCTCACGCCTCCTGGGCCACACATTCTCTCTCCAGCTGCCCTTCCTCTTCCACGTTCCCAGCAAACCTCTGAGCATTGCCTACCACTGCCGCCTCCTCGGCTTCACCTCCCTTCTCTCACCTACATGCGGCCCACTGAGCCCTCCCCGTCTCTACTCTGTGGGACCTGCCACCATGAAGGTCCGCAGTTTGGTGAGGTCCAGTGACCTCTCTTCTGCCCTCACTGTCATTAATCTATTCACAGCAGGGACACAGCCAAGCCTTCTACCTTGAAGCAGTTTCTTCACTGGGTGTCTGTGTCACAGCCTCTTCCTCACCTTCCTCCTGCCGCAGGGAGTACCCTTCCCTGGTCCCCTCGTTGGCTTCTCTTGGCTCCCTCGTTGGCTGCTGGACGTCCAGGTGGTGGAGGGGCTCAGGCTTACTCTTAGGCCCTCCTCTCTTCTTCACCCTCACTTCCTGCCTAATAATCTCACCCACTGCCACGACTGCAGAGGCCAAATGTGTGCTGAGAGTTCCCAGACTTGAACTCTAAATATACGTGCTGCGTACCTATCGGATAGCTTTCTATGGATACTCAATAGGCACCTCAGATTGAACATGTCTAAATCACGTACCTGATCTCCCCAATACACGTGCACAGGCCTGGCGTCAAGGGCATGTGTGTGACCAGTGTGGCTGCCCAGGTCCCACACTCAGAAGGGGTGTAGTGGGGTTTGATGCTACAGTTACCATCTTGAAATTCTTAGTAATGTTATGTTTAAGTTTATGTTTTGTAAGTGAAGTCCAAGGAGACCATGAAGTAGGTGCCTAGAGCCTCAGTTCATGCTCAGTCCCCCCTTCCCTGGAATTGTGGGCACTGGTGGGAGGAGGGTGGCCTCTGTGAGGGTCCATACTCACTCTGTCGGTATCCCTGTGCCCCAGGAAGCCTAGGCTTAAATATCAAATTTAAAAACACCTTACAAGTCAAGAGAAGACTGAGAAAGAAAGGGAAAAAGCTTTCTTCCTGCCTTTTGAATACAAAGTCCACATTTTCGTTCTGCGCTAGGCCCCACAAATGATGGAGTCGGCTCTGAGTGGACGTGAGGCTGGACAGGTGGTGGGAAGCAGGCTGTGAGGGGCTCACTGCTGTGGAGATCAGTCTTTACTTTGTTGGCCAAGGTTGGCAAACTGTTTCCGTAAAGAACCAGGTAGTGATTATTTTAGGCATTGTGGGCCATGTAGTCTCTGTTGCAACTACTCATCTCTGCCCTTATAGCATAAAAGCAGCCACAGATACTACATAAACCAATGGGTGGGACCATGTTCCAATAAAACTTTATTCGCAAAAGTAGACAGTGGGCCGGGTTTGGCCCGCAGGCTCTAGTTTGCCATCCCCTGTTGTAGACAACGGGGAGACGTTGAAGGCATCCGAGCTGCGGAAAAAGACAATCAGAGGAGTTTCTGGAAGGTTATCTTGGTCTCACAGTCTATGATGGATGGAAGAGGGTCAGTCTAGGGGCAGGGATTTTAGGGAAAAAATTACTGCAAATCTCTGACGTTCTAGGAACCAGGGGCCAACACTTGGCAGTGGCCACAGAGGTTGAAAGAGTGAAACAAGGCAACACAACGCCAACACCAAGGTTACCGATGCAAATGGATCCCTCCCTCTTCCATCCAGGAGAGAGGAAGAGCAAGCGGAGGGTCCGGACCACCTTTACCACAGAGCAGCTCTGTGAGCTGGAGAAGACCTTCCACTTCACCCACTACCCAGACATCCACGTCCGCACCCAGCTGGCAGCCAGGATCAACCTCCCAGAAGCCCGGGTGCAGGTACAACCAGCCCCACCTCAATGCCCCCACCTCTTTGCCCCTGGGGCCAAAAAGGACACTGTGGATCCTGGAGCCTCCGGGGCTGCCCTGTCCAAATCTTTCCGTTGGCTTTGTCCCACGAATACAGTCATATGTGCTAACTGTTCCATCCCTGGAAACAAGGTCCCCACCGTTATAGGATGATCTCTCTCCTTGGCGGGGGAACGTGGAGTGAGCTGGCGTTGGTGATGGCACTCGATGGGCGCTCCCATGCCCCTCCTCTCCAGTTGTCTGCAGTTCCAGGGCATCGTCCACCGCGCAGCCCCCTTCCCAAAACACCTCTTGGCACTCCAGACCAGGGTCAACAAAACTTTTCTGTGGAGGGCCAGGTGGTTATTATGTTAGGTTTGGGGGGCCATATGGTCACTGTCACAGGCATCCAACCGTATATTGTTTGTAGCATAAGAGCAGCCACAGACAATATATAAACAAGTGAGCATGGCGGTGTTCCAATAAAACTTTATCGACGAACACTAACATGTGAATTTTATATAATCAGCCTGCGTCACAAAACATTCTTCTTCTTTGGGGTTTTGTGCAGCCATTTCCAATGGGGAAAACCGTCCTGAGCTCACAGGCCTTACAGAAATAGGCAGAGGGCCAGAGGGAGCTGACGGGCTTCCCCCTGATCTGGACCACAAGGCTATGGCTTTGAAGGCAGCACAGAGGAGCGGAACCGTGGTCTGAGACCTGGTTCAAGCCCCGACTGCCTAACCTGCACTCTCTAATTTCTTCACCCAGAGTGCCTGTGGCTTTATCCATGCTTGGAGACACAGGACCCTCTTGTCACTCAGCAGGGGCATGTCCTGCCTCTTGGCACATCTCCAGTTTTGCAAGTCCAATTCTAGCAAACCCAAATCCAATTGTTGCATGGTTGGCATGCCTCTAACACAGTTTTCTGAGTCACCCATTTTAAAAAACATAAACAAATATGAAGCATTCACTCAAATTCAAAATCTGAGCAAGGGCCCAGGTCAACATTCTACTCTTTATTTTATGCCAACCGGCTTTTCTTCTGGCCGAGGACCAGGCCCACCTCAGACTTCTCCCCTTTTCCTTTCCGTTTGGAATCTCTCACCAGCTAAGTTGGTAGCGCCAGCCAAGGGGCTCAGAATTCAGCGGCATCTCAGCAGAATGACCAAGTAAAACAGTCACGTGTCCGGGACAATCAGGATACTCGTGAATGCAGGCAACTGCTGATGTCCCCGGAGATGCCAAGGGGCCCCCAGGGGTTGCAAACAGGTGGCCCGGCAGCAGGAAACAGCCCACCGGTGGGTTGTATTTGATCTGCACAGTATTTTAAGCCTCAGAGCTGTCACATAAAAATCAAGCTGTCTGTCTCAGAAAATGGATGAGCCTGCAAGGCAGAGCTCACACTGCACGTGCGTGGAGGCTGTTGGCTGAAGCGGAGAGGCTGGCCCGTTATGCTCTGAGTACCACAGACCCCGCCACTCCCAATTATCTGGCGCCCAGCCGCTTCCCTCCCGAATGAGCCCCAGCCTGCAGGCACTGAGTGCTGTGATCCCCCGACCTGCTCTGAAGGCTGACCTCCAGAGCCAAAGAAATCCTGTACGCCATGAGCTCTCTAAACTGCAAAGCCCCTTGGGAGGTGTTCTTGTGCGTGCTGGGGGAGGTACTAGATGGAGAAAAACCCTTTTGCTTATCTCCACCCTCTCTCTCCCTTATCAGATCTGGTTCCAGAATCAGCGAGCCAAGTGGCGGAAGCAGGAGAGGACGGGCGGCCCTCGGGCTCCACAGCAGCTGAGTGAGGCCAGCTTGGCCCCCGCCACAAATCTGGATGTGGCCGTGAGTGGCTGAGGCACTGAGGGGACCTGGGGGACCCGCTCTCTGGGAACATCCCTTCCAGATCCACAGGGGAGGAGTCACCTCAGGGGAATTTTTTTTTCTTTAGCAAAAGCGTGGGCAAGGAGGTTCTGGAAGTCTGTGGCCCCTCGGACAAATCATTGCCTCTCTCTCTCTCCACGTCCTTATCCACTGAGTGACAATCACGGTTCTTGTCCCTCCTCCTTGTATTACTTGTGTAAAACGACACAGTTTACAGAATGGGGTCACGGAGTAAAGGGTGGTACTCGGAGCTTGAGCCCTGGAGTCAGACTGCCCAGGGTTCAAATCCCAGCTCTACCCTTTAGCAACAGGGTGACCTGGAAGAATCACTGTGCCCCTCAGAGGACAGGAACAGTTTTTGTGTTGTTTTTTTAAAGTCACTGGTTTTTTTAAAGATTTTATTTATATCTTTCTTAGAGAGGGAAGGGAGGGAGAAAGAGAGAGAGAAAAACATCAATGTGCGGTTGCTGGGGGCCATGGCCTGTAACCCAGGCATGTGCCCTGACTGGGAATCGAACCTGAGACACTTTGGTTCGAAGCCCGAGCTCAATCCACTGAGCTATGCCAGCCAGGGCTCGACAGTAACAGTTTTGATGGGAATGAAACGCCTGAGAGATGAAGAGTGCTCGGCACTGAGGAAGTGCTCCCTAGTATCAGCTGTCCAGGGAGTCAGCACATGGGTGGTGTGTGTACCAGGTGCTGAACTCTGGGAGACGGCACTACATACAACGGACAGTCCTGAGCCAAAGGTCTGTGTAGACCCACAGTGATGCTGCAAGGCAGGATTTTTTTTATTTATCCCCCTCCCCCACCCCCCTTTTCTTTTTCTTTTTTCTTTTTTTTTTTTTTTTTTTTGCTAAATGCAGAAACTGGGCTCTGAGAAGCAAAGTGACTTTTCCACATCAGGCAAATGCTATGAATGGTGGGGTGAGGACCAGCCTCTCTGGCCCCCAGTGCATGCGATTCTCTCCAGGTCGGACCCCCCACCCCCACCCCACACTGCCCAAGCCAAGGGGGGAAGGTTGGGAAGCTGCGGGCCAACCCAGCCTAAAGCGGAAGACTTACTGCTCTCCTGACCTCTCCCTGTGACAGGGTCCCCTGCTGCCGCCCCCTGCACTGCCCAGGCTGGCTCCTCCCGCGGGGTGCTATCCACCAGCTCGAGGTCAGCCAGCCCCTGCCTGGTTCCCTGCCTGGACGCCACCTCTCCCGGGCCGCCTCATCCAGCAGACCTGCGTCCCGGTCCTCTGCTTCCCTCCCCCTCCGCACCCGAAGTGGGGCAGCGTCTGTGCCACTTCAACATAGGGACCAGACGGACACCCTGTCTGCAATGGAGCCGCCCTCCTCTCCGAGTGAAGACGCATGGCGAGAAGCTGCCCAGACCTCTGGGGGAGTCAGTCTCCTGACCCAAAGGTGGCCCACCCCCCAGGAAGCCTCCCCGAGCATGCCCCTTGGAAGGCTGCGGCAGACTCCCCAGCAGGGTGGCCCTTCCAGCTCAACAACGGAAAGTTTTTCAGAACTCAGGGTGAGGTCTGGAGCGAGCAGGTCATTCTCTCTCACCTGCGCTTCCTCTCACGTGCTGTGTGGCCCCCAGCCGGTCACTCACCCCATCTGGACCTCACGTGTAACATGAAGCTGTTGGACGGACAAGATGACCTCCGAGGGCCTTCCGGCCCCTCCGTGGGCGAGGTGAACCACGGCGAGAACAGAGGCATGGAGGAGGCCAAGGAGAGGTTGTTTGCTCTTTCACTCACGACACATTTATTTGGCGCCTGCGGAGTGCTCCGCCAATGGAACCGGATATGGACAGGAACAAGCGAGGCGCTGCCCCTGTGAGCTCAGTCCAGGCTGGTCGAAGGGAGAGCGCTGACCTTCCCCGGCAGGCACGACATTCGCCCATGACCTTGCAGGGGGTCCATGTGTAACATTCTGTACGTCTTTGATGTGACTGTCTCAACGAGAGAGCGAAATACAGGAAGTTGTTTTTATTTTAAGCAGCACTTCGTGTCTTTGGTTATTCTGTTGAATTCAAGGGGGGCGCGGGGGTGTCATTTCTGGCTCCAGTGAAGAGTAAGACAGAAAGCTCTTTGCAGAGTTTATTTCCCAGGACTTGTGCAAGGGGCCTAGTCGGAAGCCTAGTTTCACTCTGTTCTGAAAAGCCTAGGGTTTCATTTGACTGCTATTTCCTTGCAATGAGACCTTGGGCAAACCACTTGCCCTGTCCGGGCCTCAGTTTTGGCATCTGTAAAATGGCCTGCCCCCCTGGCCTGCCTCACAGAGCAACCAGGAGGCTCTGCAAGGAAGTGGATGTGTTCTGCAAAGTGTGAGGGCAGGACCCACTGTGGAGTGGTGTTGTCCCAGATCCCACCAGGAAAGTGGCGGCTTTGGATTCCAGCCCTGGTGTAGGTCACCCCTGCTCCCAGGGAGGGCGCCCCCTGAACTTCCCTTCTGCGAGTATTGCTTAGATGCGCCCTGCTGGGCAGGACAGGACCTGCTCCCCTGAGCTGGGCAGGCTGGACTGACCTCCATGTGCAGTCCTAGAAATAAATTCTAGGACTCTGCCCCAAGTCCCAGCACCTCTGCAATCTGCCCGGATCCCTGACCCACCCAGGAGTTGGGCTGGGAAGCAGGAAGCCTGGGTCTTGGTGCCGCAGTCTCTCTAGTGTGCTGTATGACATTGCCATTTGATCTCTCCGGGCCTCAGCTTTCTCATCTGCAAATTGGAGGCAGCAAGGCTAGCTCTGCCTTTAGGTATGCAACGTGCCAGAAAGAGAGTACAGCCCGCTGTGTGAGTGTGCTTTGCAAACTTAGACATCCAAATCACCCAGAGCCCTGACTGTTCTTGTTGATGTCTAGCCTCCGGCAAACTCTGGGTGGAAGGAGAAAGTTAGGGGTTCGGGGGGCAAAAGAGCTGATTAACAATGACGGGTATCCCCTAACTTACTGACTCAGGTAGCAGGTACCCACTTCATAGCCCTGAACTCAAATGTGCAGAATGTCACTTTTGTCATTTTGCAATAACTGGATTTACTTTCTCTGTCATTGGCTGAAATTTTATTCTAGTAACTTCTGTGTTACTGATGCCTCCAACGCCCGGGTTTAAACTCGAGTCACATTTGAGATATCCCCCCCTTTGTTCCCCTCCTTCCTACAGGGGTCTTTGCTAGGTTGGGCGTGGGATTGGAAAAGTGTTTACACAAACGCCACTGCGGTCTCTCGGGGGAGTGGGCATCCACTCCCCGGCCTCTGTCCTCCTCAGCCCCTGCTGACACCCACTGAGTGTGTCTCAGCAGGTCTGGTCTTGGGCGGGACCCCTCCACCCCACATCAGTCAGTTCCCTATTGTGGGCTCACGGTACGTCCTCTGCTGCAGCCTCCCACCCCAGCTGCAAGGACCCCCACCCCTGCATCCTCTCTCTCTGCCTTCCGGGTTGTCTCGCGTGAACAGGAGGAAGAGCTGACAGCTCCCCCACAGCCTCTGGGGCCGTGGGAGCCCTAGACCAGGCGGCAGGCTCTCTCCCGAGACCTCTCACAGCTGTTTCTGACACCCTGGTTAGAGGCAGGTCGTGGATGAGAAAGCGCAACGCTGCCAACCTCCCCGTGGAAGGGAGAAGTCCCACGACCTTCAGTCATATCACGCTGGAGACCAGGAGAGCACAAACTCCAGTGCGAGTCCAAAGTCAGCGGACCGATGTCCCAATTCAAAGAGAGTCAGGCAGAGAGAATAAATTCTCCTTTCCTCTGCCTTTCCGTTCTACTCAGGCCTCACGTGCACCTGCATTGGGAGGGATCTGTTTTACTC
The DNA here is from genome assembly GCF_004126475.2 of Phyllostomus discolor. Lineage (NCBI taxonomy): Eukaryota > Metazoa > Chordata > Mammalia > Chiroptera > Phyllostomidae > Phyllostomus > Phyllostomus discolor. The sequence goes on from NC_040904.2 coordinate 207,598,930, forward strand.
AGTCTGCCAGTGAGAATGGGACTCTCATTCAGAACACCCTAGCACACACGTCCATATGAATATGTATCTCAGTCTCTGGGCGTCACGTGACCCAGTCAAGCGGTCGTGTGAAATTAACCATCACTGTCCCCATCTCCTGTCCCAGTCACATATCCTCCTTCCCCCACAATCCTCTAGAGACAGAGTCTGGCTGACCGTAAGAGATTCCCGTGACCAGAATGTTACATCTGCTTCAGTACAGATGGAAAAGTTGGTTTGAGGGGGGCCACTTCCTCTCCAGGGAGGGATTCGTCTTGTCCCCCAAGAAACTATTTTACTCCCTTTATCACTTTAGAACTCGTGCCAGCTGTGTGGCCTTGGGCCAGTGACAGGTCCCCTATGTGTGCATGCTCTCTTCACAGTATCAGTTTCTTGTGTCTGAGTGGTTCGGTGACAATGAAATGAGTGGGTACACTTTGGCATGTGGTAAACACTCAACAAGTGTTAAAAAAAAGGTCATTTTCTCAACCCTTTCTGTTACCCAATAAAAGTGGGGTTCAGCTGCCCACCACCAAACATAGGCATATTCCAAAGACAAAAGTTGGTGGGGAAGAAAAGAGGTCTTTATTCAAATGTTGCCCAATTTGTGGGAACGGGGGACTCCCCAACTCCAGGCCAATCTCTTCCACAGAACACAAACAGACCCATTTGTTCCCAAAAAGAATGAAATCCAGGATCAAGCCCAGACGCCCCACTCCACCCTCATCTGTCCTGCAGAGCATGAGGCTGCCAGGGGGACAGTTCTCCAGCTCCAGGCCCCCTGGAGTCTGTGGGTGGGGCTGGTGCTACCAGCGCCACAGGGCGGCGGCTCTTCGCAGATCCCTGCCACAGATCCCAGGGGGAGAGCAGGGGCAGGTCTCTGCCTTTCTTCTATTTCAATCTCCCGGCCCAAACTTGCCTGTGCTCCGGAAGGACCCAACCTCTCCAGCCAATCCTGCCCTTTTCCCGGGGCACACTGGCTAGTCTGCACCTCCTCTTGCCGCCATGGTAACCTTAACATGCACGTGCTGCCGTGACCTCTGGTTTCCACTCCAGTTAGGAACCAGAAGAGGGTAAGAGGGCTTTCCCCTTTGTCTGTCACTCTCTAGCCTTGCACAGACTCTGCACGATGACTTGCTCCTGCGGTGTCTCTGCCCAGGGGTGGGGAATCTGCCCTCAGGTGCCCCACGAGCTTGTTTCCCCGGGGAACCCAGCCTCTCCCATGCTGCCTTGGGGCCCCTCCCCTCTGCTCCCAGCACCACGTTAGTGTCACTCCTTCTACCCCTTTCTCCTTCTGAACTTGAACGGCTATTCTAAGCCCAGATTCCGTCCCAGTAATTTTTTATTTATTTTTTATTGATTTGGGAGTGGGGGGAGAAACATCGACTTGTTGTTCCACTTACTTATGCGTTCATTGGTTGGTTCTGACCAGAGACGGGACCCACAACCTTGTCGTATGGGGATGGTGCTCTAACCAACTAAGTACCCAGCCCGGGGCCCATCCTATGAACCCTTAAACCAGTCTTCAGGAGACAAGCGACTCTCCAAAGAGCATGCAGCGTTGTGTATCCGTGAGTGCATTTGTTTTTCCCAGGGAAATGGTTCGCTGCTTTCATCAGCTTTTCAAAGAGCACTGTGGCTAAAAATAACACTAATAAAGCACCCCTGTCAAACACACCTGTGTCAACTCCTGACAGGTTCACATTCTGGTTGTGTGGACCAGAGACTTAAGATCATTTTTTTTAAAGATAAAATCATGCAAACATAAAATGAACAAGTGCCGAAGTTTCAGCTCACTAACTAATGAGGGAAGCAGTAAGGCATCCCAGCAGTTCCAAGGAGAATTCAAAGAACAGATACACATCTAGGCAATCAGGAATGCTGACGTGAATTACAAATAAAGACCAAAAGGGACCGTAGCCACAGGGAAACAATCAATTGCATCTCCACCAGACACAACTCATTTGCATTTCTATGGACAAAGATTCATTTGCATTGTTACCCCGTTTTCTGCAATTTAAAGAGTTGAAAAATAGCTCCAAGACAACAAAAGGTGCAGAAATCCTGGAAGAGTGGGCTAGACAGAACACCCAGCACTCTTTGTATGCCCATTTCAAAGACTGTCACAGTTCTTCCTGACCTGAAGTTACTAACCTCTCTGAACGTCACTTCCGTCATCCACTCCGTGGGCGCAACAGGACCTGCCTCGGAGTCAGCTGTGAGGTAATAGCAGACAACCCAGAGAAAGTGTTTTCTATTTGTCCAACACTAGGAATTTGGGAAATTACTATTCACCGCCTTTCAAACTCCTCTAAAACTCAAGTTTTAAGGTCTATGCCTAGGTTGTGTTTAGAAATAGAGTAATATTTCTTTAATATCCCTTGACTTTTGATAGTTCAATTTTTACAAAGGCTACGAGTCACAGAACAGTGGCAAAGAGCAGAAATAAGAGATTCCCAGGAAAAACATACAAATAGATACTAAACATATGAAAATATTCATAACCTCATTCATAATCTTAAAATGTCAATAAAGCAGTATGAAATACATTTTTTATCTTTCAGGTTGGCAAATATGTAAAAGTGTTGGTGAGGGGGTTGATGAAATAGTCACTCATATTTCTTACACTCAGAAGGAAGTGTAAATTGGTCAATTAAATAGGAAGATAACTCGACAACTGTTAATATTCTAAATGCAAATCTTTGGCCCAGTAGTTGTATGTACAAGAACTTATCTGATAAATATACACGTCTATGAATACTAAATGCAAGATTGTCCACTGAGACTTCATTATACCAAAAACTGAAAACCACCTATGGAGGACACAGGTTGAGTAGATAATAGTATATCGATCCAGGTGTTTAAAATAATGAAAGATTGAAATGTACCTCATGAGAAACTGTCATTAGACATGTCGTTAAATGGAGCAAGTGGCAGAACAGTATTATGACCTTGTAACAGGGTGCAGCCAACAGGTAGTCCCCCAAATAAGGGTTTGTAATGGGGCCCAGAACTCAAGGTGTTCAGGAAATATTAGGAAAACATACAGGATGTCCTCACCACCCCCCACACAAAACTAAGCTGGGGAATGGGACATATGGAGCAGGGCCATTGGAAGCTGTGTTGTATAGCAACAGCTTTGCAGCTAACCTCAGGCATGCTCATTTAATGTATCTATAACCTTTAACTGGTTTCATAGATATGTTAAATAGCTGTGGCCATGCATGGAGCCAAGGGGATGGAAGTGACTTCCATCCAAGATGTAACTGGGAGGCAACTCCCCCTGGTTACAGCGCCTGCCTGCATGAGAGCTTGGAGATGATTAGCTCCACACCATGGGACCATACCTGCCCAGCCTCACTACGGCAGCCCAGAAAAGCTGGAAGAATACGGGAATGCTGGCAGGTGTAACTGATTGTAGGAGGAGTCAGAAATAGGGCTGTAGAGGAAGATTGGCACGGGGATTTAAACCCCAGGCGTGGCAGCCACGCCAAGGAAGAACCACACGGTTTTGGCAGAGTGGGGACCACATGGCTTTGGGGTATTCCCTTTTGCCACGTGGCTTAGGAAGCAGGAGAAACTTTGCCTGGAAGAAAAGGGGTGAAGGGACTCCTGCTGGTGGGCCATGAGAAGGTGCCACATGGCTTTGAATTAACTGGAGATCCTGGTGGCGACACAGCTGATGGTGCTGGGAGCCCGAATCACGGACTTCTACTTCTTTTCCTGAGATACGGTGCCCCAGACTAGGGCAGAGGGAGAAAGAAGGACTGTATGCTTCTGTGGGTATCCTAAAGGACTTTAATATTTTAATGAAGACATTAAGTCACTACTCAGTCTGTATAGCTTTGAATAAATATTTCCTTTCCTTTTCACAAATCTCTGGCATTGAGAAACGTCTTTCCTCTGGCAGCAGGCATAGTGAACCTAGTGGGGGGTCCTTTCGGTAATAGCATATCGTACACGCCCCTTCAGTCTGCTCTGTAACAACCTCATTTGAGTAAGAGAAGGATAAAGATATTCTTGTGTGTAAAAAACATCATCTAGCCCTGGCTGGCGTAGCTCAGTGGATTGAGCGCAGGCTGCAGGATCGATTCCCAGCCAGGGCACATGCCTGGGTTGCAGGCCATAACCCCCAGCAACTGCATATTGATGTCTCTCTCTCTCTCTATCTCCCTCCCTTCCCTCTCTAAAAATAAATAAATAAAATCTTAAAAAAAAAATCATCTATATGCTGATGGTTTTTGCATGCCTTAGCTTTTGCTCTATACCAAGTTACCCCAAAACTGAGTTGCTTGACACAATGATTCCTTGGGCTCTCAACTCTAGCTGCACTGGGTCCTTCATGTGGTCTGGGCTGATTTGGCTGCTCTCAGCAGGGCTTAGACATGTGTGTGGTCAGCCAGTCAGTCAATGGCCACTTGTGATCTAGGGTGGCCTCACGCACAGATAGTTCTGGGTTTGGCAGGCTGTTAGCTGAGGTGACAAAGTGACTGGGCCACGTGTCTCTCACTAGGCTTCCTCATACAGTAGTCACAGGATTCCAAAGCAGAAGGTCCAAGGGGACTCCCAGAATGCGTGTTCCAGGTAGACAAGCACCAGTACCTAAATGCTTATGAAGCTTCCACTAACATCGCTTGCTAATGTCTCATTGGCAGAAGAAAGTCACGTGGTCTCATTGGTCAAAGAAAGTCGTGCAGGGCCCAAGTGGGAAGGGACCACATAAGCAAGTGGAGACCCAGAACGGTGATTCACTGGGGTCACCAGTGTAACAGTTTACCCCCTGATGCATGACCCAGAGCAACGTAACTCAAATGAAGAAATTCCTCCCTACTTATCTTTCATCATCCATAAAGTAAAGGAACGCAAATCAAAGCTCTTGGGAGTCCCTTCTGTATCAGCCTTTGTATAATGACAAAATCTTAATGGAAATGCACCTTCAAGAGTTGCAAACAAGGTGAAACTTCACTTTGAGTAATATAATATAAACATAATAAAGATTATATAATATATAAAATATGGATATATAAATTGTATATATTATACATAAAATATTTATATATACATACATGTATCCTATAAAAACAGCAGTTTCACTTGGGAACAGAAACCAACTGGGAAAGTTCATAAAGAAAGAGAGGCAGCTTAGAGAGTGTCCGTGAGAAAGCAGCTGAGGCAACTTGCCGGAAGATGAGCTCAGCGGGAGTGAGCAGTGTGCTGCAGCCCCACGTGAGTTAACAGGGCCTCCAGCTGCATGTCATAGGAGCATTAGGTAGAGATGCAGGAAGGTGATCCTCCTTCTCTCTAGTCCAACCCCAGCTGGAGGAACACATTCCCTTCTTGGTGCTTTCTCTTAAGAGCCAAGTGTAGACCAGCTGGACTGTGTTGGGAATGATGACTTGTGGAGCGATCAGGCCACTCCCATCTGGGCCCCACCAGCCCTAATCTCTCCAGTAGCCAGACAGCCTGGCGTTGTGTGCGAATCCTGACCAAAGGCAGGGAGCCCCCACAGCACCGTGTGCGAATTGTTCCTGCCTAAACATATGAACTTGACTCCAGTCATGCTCCAGACTTAACTGCCTACTTACAGGAAGTCTAGAAGACAGAAGAACAAATTAAATACTGGGAAGAAGCAATCAGCCATATTCAGAGGTCGTTAACAGGACGAATGATTCTGTTTCTCCAACAAATCTATAGCACAGAGAAAACGGAGGCCAGCTGTTACAGAAGAAAAGACACTTCAGTGTTAGAACAAGCACAGGAAAAATAGGAATCTTTTTGGACCTGATTTTTTAGAAATAATCATAAAAATTCTTAGATGCAATCAAGGAACTCTAAATATGAACTGAGTAACAGAGGATATTGAAATTTTCTATTAAGTGTGTTAATTGTCAGAATCACATGGTCTGTTTTTTTAATGTCTCCTTTTTGTAAGCGATGCATATTCCAGTCTGTGGAAGAAAGGCGGTCTGGGATTTGCTCTAAAATACTCCAGCACACAAACACACAGACAAAAGGAGGAGAGAATGGAGACTTGTTGATGGGCATTGGGGGGGGTTCGCTAGCTATCCTCTCGAATTTTGTACATGATAGAAAATTTCTATAATAAAGATATTTCAATCCAGAAGCCATTCATTTGGTTAAAAAAAAAAAAAAAAAAAACAGAAAAGAAAAAATGATCCAGAAGGCACAGCCAGGTCTGCTGACAGCGGCATGAAAGAAGGAGGGGCGTTTGGGATGCAAATGAGGGATTCCTGGAGAGCCGACCCTGTGTTCCTGTGTCGGAAGGGCTCATGTGAAGTAAGAGGGAACCTTGCCCTGTGCAGCCCCGAGGGCAGCACCAGGACCGGTATGGAAATTAGAGGAAGGCAGTTGAAAGGCAACGCAAAGACCTAACAGGCAAGGTCTTCCAAAGGCCCCTTCTCCTACCACCTCTCCAACTCCTTTACTTCCAGCACCCTCCATGAGCCCTGCCTCCGCCACACTACATCATTTGAGGCTCCTGGGACACACTGGGCACATTGCTATCTCACGCCCTTTGCCCTACACCCTCCTTGGCTAGGAATGCCCTCCCCCCTCCCCAGCTATTGAAATGCCACTCATGCTTCAAGGCCCAACTCAAACGCTGCCCTCCCTCCACCCCCTTATCCCCTTTGAAATGATAACATCTTAGAATATGCTGGTAGCTGTTATATGCACGACTTGGTGGTTAGAAAGAGTTTAGATTATCTTCACAGGTACATCTCAAAGAGAAATTATGTATTATCTTTTGTAATGATTCCTCCGTTTCACTCCCACAACACTGGGTGCCTTTCTTGTGATCACAGTGGCCCCCATGTTTTGAGGGCCTACTATGTGTCACGTGCCTGATTCTCACACCAACCCTATGACGTAGGCACCATGAGTGCCAGAGGGGGGTCAGGTGACTAAGTGTCACACAGCAGAGGTCTAGATGAACTCAGAGTTCCCTGAGGCCAAGGATTTTAACTGCTACCTACGACATTTATAACATGACTGTGCAAGTGGCGTATGTGTGTGTATTCTCTCCGTATTAGTTGTATCTATTTTCTTTTCTAGTGCCCTGTCTAGCACATAGTAAATGCCGATAAATATTGAGAATGGGTCTACGGCCATACCACCCTGAACACGCCCGATCTCATCTGATCTCGGAAGCTAAGCAGGGTCGGGCCTGGTTAGTACTTGGATGGGAGAATGGGTGCATAATGAGTAAGTCCTGCGTGATCACTAGCTATGATGTGCTTCCCCCCACAGTAAACTTCCGAACAACTAAAATAAACAGCACTAGGCTCCAGTATCCCATATAGGATGGAAAAGCAGTCCTTGCAGATAAGTGTGAAGACTCCGAGAGTGGCAGGGACTTGCCAAGGTCCCCAGGAAGCCTACGGAGGGGCAGAGGGGGAGGAGGAGCCCACGAGGTCCCCCCACCCCCCAGCACAGCCTGCTCCCAGGACTGCCAGAGCGTGGGGCTCAGTTCAGGAGAAGGCCTCTCTCCTCTTCCCCAGCTGCAGGGCCCTGACCGCTGTGTGACCCCTGGGGGTGGGGACAGTACTCCCCAGGGGAGGAAGGTTACAGCCCTGTTATCGACAGGAGGCAATAAAGTCATTTGGTGGTAATTAGATTGCTAACTTATTTAAGTCATTTACAGCTCCCAAACAATTACCTGGTGATTCTTATCTCCCCAAGAATCCTGAGATGTTATTTGAAGGGGGTCATAAACCAAGAGCCTGGTTGGGGGTTCAGGAATGGAGAGAGGAGACAAGGAAGAGGGATGGCTGCCCATGGGGATGGGGAGAGGGAGACGTTTTCAAAGAGAGTGGTGGTGCGTCTGCTCCCTTCCTGGGCTGCGGGCAAGCAAGGCAGGCCTATCCTTGTGAACTTAGTAGGAGAAAGATGTCCTCTCCCTACAAGGTTCCTTTCCAGAATGACGAAATCCTAGAGCTAGAAAGGCTAAGACACATCTAGTCAAGCATTTCCCACACTAGAAACCCCGGCCATCTGCGGTTCCTGAGACACCCATGGGTGATGGACGACAGGTTCTCCTAGGGTGAGCCAGTCCGGGAAGCGCATGCACCCACCGTGGCTCCCTGGTGAAGCGTCGCGGAGCCCCCCACATCTCGGAGTCTCCAAGAAGACCTGCAGGAAAGGCACCAGGATTCACAAGAGCGTTTGACTCACCGAAACCAAGTGTGCCTCGGACTTTGATCGCTGCCACTTTCACCCCCACAGGAAATCTATTAGCACAATAAACTTTAACAAATATGGGTCTATTTACCCCAGTTTCCTCGTCGTTCATGGGCTGAAAGACGGAAGGGGTTTCTGTCCCATGCCACATGACCGTGAACAGCCGGCCATGTTCAAAGGTGGCTTCCTTTGAACGATGGGGGATGGGGTGTAACCTCCATATTCATGTCTCACCTGAGAGGCCAAGGGAAGGAGGGGAAAGGAAAAACGGTCTTTTGACAAACCAAAGAGGGGGCTACCAACGAAAGCTCACCTCCAAAGGTGACAGGAAGAGACTTTTTCTGTAGGTACCAAAGGGGCAGAAAGGATCCAGTTAAAGAAGGAACTTTCTAAGAGTCAAAGCCACAGACCACAGAACAGATGGCCTCAGGGAGGAACAAGCCTCCTGACATGTGTGTGAGCCAACGCTCAACAGCTCATCAGGAGGGTACTATTCAGCCAGTTAGCAAATGTTTGAGAATCTACATTGTTGAAGGCACTATCTGAAGGTAGGAAAACAGTGATGAGCAAGGGAGATAAATTTCCCTCTCTATTGAAGTTTATATTCTGATAGGGAGGGGGAGAAACAAGTAAGAACGGAGTAAACAAAAAGTAAACAAAATAATTTCAGAGAACTAGGAAGATCTCAAATGGGTGAAGTGGTCATAACAGGCCCCAGGCTAATTAAGTCAGGGTGACCAAGCAAAGCCTCTCTGGGGTGAAAATACGTGAGCTGAGGCCTAAACAACAGGAGGAAGTCAGCCCTGGGAGACGGAGGGGCAGTGTCTCGCACACATGACTCAGCAAGTCCAAAGGCCCTGTGGTGGGAATAATTAGTGAGGACGGCTGGGGCACGGGAGCCAGGTGGGTGGGAGCAGGGGAACGTTACCAATGAGGGCAGGAAGGGGCAGCACAGTCCAGCACCCAGGGACCTAGGGAAACTCGTGCACCCTTCCAGTTCTGGGAATCCATGACGGCTTCCCTAAGAGGAGTGAGACCCCCTCCCCTGACAAATCATGTCAACGATCGTAGGCTCCGTCCTCAGTGTCCTCATCTGACGACTGGAAGCTGTGCGCCCAGTTTGCAGAGACGCTGCATGGAATATTATTCAGCCATGAAAATGAAGGAAGTCCTGCCCTTTGTAAAAACATGGAGGAACTTGGAGGACATCATGTAAAGTGACATGAGCCAGACAGAGAAAAACAGGTGCTGTGTGATCTCACTTACAGGTGGAGTCTTGGAAAATTGAACTCACAGAAC